>NW_016805834.1:618033-622046 GCF_001698545.2 Rhinopithecus bieti
GATCTCAGCTCACTGCAAGCTCCGCCTCCCGGGTTCACGCCATTCTCCTGCCTCAGCCTCCCGAGTAGCTGGGACTACAGGCGCCCGCCACCTCGCCTGGCTAGTTTTTTGTATTTTTTAGTAGAGACGGGGTTTCACAGTATTAGCCAGGATGGTCTCAATCTCCTGACCTCGTGATCCGCCCGTCTCAGCCTCCCAAAGTGCTGGGATTACGGGCTTGAGCCACTGCGCCCGGCCCTCCTTATGATTTTCATACTGGCTACCCCATTTTACATTCCACTACAAGGGTGATGTTTCTAGTCTACAAGTGTACAAGGGTACTAGTTTCTCTATATCCTTGCCAACATTTTTAATCTTTTGGTTGTTATGAAATCCATCCTAACAGGTTTGAGGTGATATAGGATTGTGGTTTTAATTTGCATTTCTCTTATGATTAGTGATATTGAACATCTTTTCATATACAGGGTGACCATTTGTAAGGCTTCTTTGGAAAATCATATATAAACAATTATAAAGCCTCCACTAAAAAACTGTTAGAAATAAGAAATGAATTCAGTAAATTTACAGAATAGGAAATCAACATGCAAATATCAGTTGTGTTTTTGTATACTAACAGTAAATGATCAAAAAAGGAAATTAAGAAAATAATCTCATTGAATATTGTAAAAATGTCCATACCACCCAAAGTGATTTACAGATTCACTGCTATTTCCATCCAAATTCCAATGGCATTTTTTACAGATACAGAAAAAAATGATCTATGAATTGAAACCATACACACACACACACACACACACACACACACACACACACACAATAACCAGAAGAGGTAAAGTGATCTTGAGAAAAAAGAACAAAGCTGGAAGCATCATACTTCCTGATTTCAAAATATATTACAAAGCTACAGTATCTAAAATATGATGGTACTGGCATAAATATAGACATATAGACCAGTTGAACATGATAAAAATTCCAAAAATAAACCCATGACTACTCAGTCCATGCTCTTCAAAAAGGGTGCCAAAAATACACAATGATGAAAGGATAATCTATTTAATAAGTGACATTAGCAAAACTGGATATCCACATGCAAAATAAGGTAGTAAGATCTCTATCTTTCACAGACATACACAAAAATCATCTCAATAGACCTACAAATAAGACCCGATATTGTAAAACTCCTAGAAGAAAACAGGGGCAAAAGCTTATAACATGGGTCTTGGCAATGATTTTTTGGATATGTCACCAAACATAAAAACAACAAAAGCAAAAATAGACAAGTGGAGCTATATACAACTAAAAAGTTTCTGCACAGCATGGAAAATAATAAATAAAGTGAGCAGGCAACCTTCAGAGGGAAAAAATTTGCAAACCATAAATCTGATAAAGGGTTAATAGTCAAAATATGTAAGAAGCCCCTACAACTCAATAGCAAAAAACAAATAACCTAATTAAAAAATGTACAGAAGACTTCAATAAACACTTACCTGAAGGAGAGATGTGTCACATATTTTGAGAGAAATTTTAACAAATTAATAAAAGAGTAGTTACTTTTGCCTTATAAGGGAAAATTTCACAGAGAAAGTGACATTTGACTTGGTTCTTACAGAGTATCAGCAACATCAAAAATAGTTTGAAGAAGGATCTTTTAAATAGATTGACAGAAAGACCAATATGAAGAAAATGAAGAGTCACAAAAGTTCACAGCATATAATTAAACAAGTCGACAAATAAGATATGTTGAAAGGGAACGAAGCAAAAGTAGATTGGAACCAGATTAAAAGACATGCAAATATATTTAAAAGTTTTCAAAGCACAGTGAGCAGCCAGCAGCATATTTTGTTTTGGAAAATGACATCCTTTAATTTAATGAGAAGATGACTAGAAAATGAAAGATACTTTTTAGTATTACTATTCTTCAGTTATTTCTCACTGCTTCATCCTGGTTATCGTGTTTCTGTTTTCTTAATATTCCACCTTTCCACTTTACTTACCCTAGGTAATTGCTTAAATCTTTAAATTTATCCACCTCTAACTGGTATTCCACTGGTTGATTTCCAGGTTTTGCTTTATGCTTAGAAATACAGTGTCGAGAGTCATATATTTGAAATTTCATAATTATTATATTTATTCATCATCTATCAGTTGTTCTCTTGCTGGTTTTTTAATGATCATTACATATCTTGCTTTGAGGCAAGTCAATCAGCGACAGCTACCTGCTCAAGAATAGTCTTGGAAGGACAGGAAAGTGTGGGCCTATGTGTGGAACTTGGCTATTGCACATCAGAGGCAGTGTTCTCTCACATGTTTGCACCCAGTATACCACATTCTCTCCTCAACCCTAGAAGTATATTTCTCTTCATTTTTTACAGTGAACAGGATTTCCCCTCATGTCATAAACCTCTGATTTAGTTTATCTCTCTCTCTTCAGCTAATTCTGATCAGTGGTAGAACTCCTCCCTGGCCTTTGGAAGCTTCACTTCAAGTATGAGGATACATTCCAGCAAATGAAGATGAGAACACTCAGTGCTTTTATTTTAGTTCTGTTTTCATTGTCAAACAGCAAAATGAATATGGACAGATATGGGATGTTTCTCACTTTTCTGTGACCCCCCCCAAAGCCTTGACACCTCATCAGTGCAAGCATTGTTACGCTTTTCCTAGACTGTTGCTTTATCCTGGGGAAAGCTGAAAATTGCTAAGAAATGTAGAGAAGAACGTATTAAAACTTGGGGGTATTCTTCAGTTTGATTCACATTTCAGTGTATTTTCCAAATGATCTCTACGTTTTGTGGTTTGGGATATGATCATTTACAGATTTTGATGATCATATTATTTCCTTATTTCTTATATTTGTTTTGAGTTCCTGTTCTAAGCCTTGAAACGAGAAATAATAAAACATTTCTGTTTCATATTTTTTAGTGGAAACTGTAAACTGGTTTTATCATAGCTAATTTTTATAAGTGATTCTCCATATATTAGAATGGATATTGGAATACTTAGGTAATAAATAATTCTTAACATTATTAAATTTTGTATACATGCAGCAGAGATCAAACCTCTGATTTGTCTTTATATTCAAAACACCCAAGCCAATTCAAACTAAAATTTAGAGTGAAGCTCTTTATTTACAAAGCTCTTTATGATGAGCCTTAGTATATTTTCCAGTATAAGCAAAGCAATTATATTTATGGGAAGAGCCAATTATACTGTAACATATGTTTAAGTCAATCTTTCCTTTACCCAAATTAACTATGCTAAAAATATACAAAGTGTTCTTAAGGGGAAACATATAGTATGTAATTTTTGGAACAATAAATTCTAGAATGTGCATTATGATGTTAAATTTGAATAAAAAATGTATCTGAAGTTACATACTCTTTGAAGGTAAGATTATTGTTTTACAGAAATTAATTTTTAAAATGTGTGGCCAGGCGCCGTGGCTCACTCCTGTAATCCCAGCATTTGGGAGGTCGAGGCAGGTGGATCACGAGGTCAGGAGATCGAGACCATCCTGGCTGACGCGGTGAAACCCCGTCTCTACTAAAAATACAAAAATATTAGCCGGGCATGGTGGTGGGAGCCTGTAGTCCCAGCTACTCGGGAAGCTGAGGCGGAAGAATGGCGTGAACCCGGGAGGTGGAGCTTGCAGTGAGCTGAGATGGCGCCACCACACCCCAGCCTGGGCGACAGAGCGAGACTCCGTCTCAAAAAAAAAAAAAAAAAAAAAGAAAAGAAAAGTGATTCTGGTCCTAGAGATTTTCATAACTGGCTGTTAGGGGAAATCCATTTAACAACCCAAGTCTTCATTTCATTTTCTAGAAAACAAATGTGAACAAGATGTTTAAAAGCTTGACTCACTCTAGAGACTTTGTTGAGAGAACGAGGGAATTTCAGAATTTGTAGGACAATTCTTTTTCTTAATTTTTTTTTAATGGTGCTCATTCTTTCTCTTTCCTTTTCTTTTTTTCTTTTTTCTTTTTTTTTTTTTTTTTTTTTTTTTTTTTTTTTTT
>NW_016805834.1:624411-627811 GCF_001698545.2 Rhinopithecus bieti
TTTTTTTTTTTTTTGAGATGGAGTTTCACTCTGTCTCCTAGGCTGGAGTGCAGTAGTGCAATCTCGATTCACTGCAACCTCTGCCTTCCGGATTCAAGCAATTCTCTGCCTCAGCCGCCTGAGTAGCTGGGATTACAGGCGCCCACCATGATGCCAGGCTAATTTTTTGTAGATGTAGTAGAGACGGGGTTTCATAGGCTGATCTTGAACTCCTGACCTTGTGATCCACCTGCCTCGGCCTCCCAAAGTGCTGGGATTACAGACGTGAGCCACCGCGCCCAGCCGGTTTTTAAAATTTATTATATTGGACCTAAAATCTTGAAGGGCACATATTGAAAAAAATCCAAATCAAATAACTGCACATCGTTACAGATACCACACTGATCAAAACTAACAACTTTATAATTACCTGATTGTGAATTTAACTGAAATTCAGATGAAATTACTTTTATGTATTTCTCTAGAAATGGTCAGGTATTGGAAATTTCCTGTTTTCAAGCTAATATTCCTAGAGAAGACGTATTTTTTTTTTTTTTTTCCTCTTTCTCACACACATACACACACAGGCTTACATACACATTACACAAAATAAAAAATTCCTATCGTCTGATCACCTGAAAATAGATATTGTTATGTTAAAGTGCATTTCCTTCTAGTCAGATATGATATATTCTGTATTTGCTTACTATCTATTACACTGGGATAATATTTTATGTAGTTATATATACTAATTTTTATAATTATGTCATGGACATTTTCCTATGTCATTTAAGATTCTTGAAATATAACAAATCTTTTTTTATTATATTTAGTAAAACAAATTATGGTAACTTTTAGTTGACTTTTTGGCCTTTTTTTTTTTTTTTTTTGCAATTTTGTAACTGTATTTGATATATTTGACGAACAGTGATTAGTTCTCATTCACACTGACTGTTTGTACATTATTGGAAGTGGTAACAGGTACATAGGTAACCAAGGTATAGAATTTATTTGGTGAATCTTCCTCCTCATTACGTTTTCTGGATAACCGCACACGGATAAGGTATGGGTCATTCCTTATTCCTTTGGCCAGGCCGCTTTGTTGCGCCTGGTATCAATGCGCACATCTGGAGTTCCCATCGCCTTCCTGGCAAATTACTGAATCTCTTTGAGTACCCGAGGGACACGCTTCTTGAAGCCCACTCCATGGATGCACTGGTGAATATCGATGGTGTATTTTCGCGTCACCACCTCGTTGATGGAAGAACGGCCCTTTTTCTTCTGGCCACCCTTCTTTGCGGGAGCCATTCTGTTGGGTCCAAGTTGGAAAGCAATATATATATATATATTTTAAGCCTGGCCTTTTCGGTTTGAGTAAGGTAATTAATCCAACTACATTTTTTTATATTAACTAGCAATTCTTATAAAAACTATGATAAAAGGTATAAAGTTAAAGTCAAAAATGTCTATGGTAATATGTTCTATAATACTACCAATTCCATTCACTCATAGAGTATGCACACAAAGGAAAGAGAGGAGCTTTTATCATATTCTAGCCATTTGTCTGTTAGTGCACTAAGGGCTCATTTTATACTTTCTATTTTAATACCTATAGCATTCTATGAAGGCAGACATTGTCCGCAGCTTTCAAATGAGGAGGCTGAGTCTTCAGATGTTTCATATCCTCTAAAATAGAATAGCTTTTATGTAACAGAGCTAAAAATTAAACAGATCCAGAAACTCCAGTTATTTCCTTACCAAATCTACATCAACCTAGTTTTTAAAAATCCTTGTGCTAATAATATAGCTCAACTGACGATCATTCTTCAAGGAGAGCAGTTAAACATTAAACAGATCCAGAAACTCCAGTTATTTTCTTACCAAATCTACATCAACCTAGTTTTTATAAATCCTTGTGCTAATAATACAGCTCAACTGACTGATGATCATTCTTCAAGGAGAGCAGTTTTCTGATCTTTGGAATATATATGGTCTGGCAGATTCTATGTGAACTCTCCTTAGTATCACTTTATACTTGTGCCATTGATACCCTATTATTTTTACATCTCTTCTATCTAAGAAGCCTTAATCATTGATTAAGGAACAGGTATTAATCATTGATTACTGCCATACATAGGTCAGCAGAAAGCCTGTGATAGCAAGGGAGCAAATATTGGATTTTGGCACAACCTAACCTCCTCCTTCACCCATCCCACATACAACCTTTATCTTGGATCTATAGAAGAGAACTGGAGACAAGACAGATTAATGAAAAATAATTCAAGAGAAAAAAAAAAGAAAACTGTTGGGAAATAGCACCCACTCCGTCCCTTCATATGACCATATGAATGCCTTTATGTATGTTAACATGTTTCTACTTCTTAAATATTTCTTTGACTGAATTGTAAAACACCTCTTTATTTTTTATAAAAAAGATATATCACTTACCATGAATATTCTCATGCAAACTATACTAAAGAAAATCCAAAAAAGCTAAATATAGTGACAAACTTTCCATTCAAATCTAATATCTGAAACCATATTATACATAAATATACCCTAGTGCATGGTTGACTTTTTCAATAAGTAGATGATGAATATATAGTAGTCTGCAATATGAATTAAATCTTAAGAAGATATTGTCCTGTTTAAACAGAACCTATTTCACTTTTCTTCTAAAAGTAGAATATAATTTTACTTTTTCACATAGTAATCTACTTATATGTCTAAAGAAAGGGATTTAGTACTCTTTGTAAAAATAGAAGTAATATGTCACTATTATCTTTAATACAAGTGAATATTAATTTCATTAGAAAAATTACTATTGATATGGTGAAAATACAACTTGAACATATGTCCAGAGAACAAAGGGCTATTAAACTATTACTTACTTCGGACTTACAGTGTCCCATGAGCTCAAGTCTTTGAAATTAAACACATGTGGATTCAAAGCCTTTGTCTATCTCTATGACTTTGTAGTTCCTCTAATGTAGGGGTCGGAGTGTTAGGGTATTGCAAAGATCTAAGAAAATGATGTATAAAAATGAGCGTATGTCTCAAATGTCTATACAATGGTAGGGATGCAAAAGTTTGCTTTTCTAGTCTTTGTGAAGAACTTACTGCATGATACCCAAGAGGTCAATATGTATATTTATTTGTGCCTTTACTATTCCACGTCTTCCCACCATTCACTATAGACCATCTCAACTATACCACTTTTATAAATCAAATTATTTCTTTTAAAACTACATAGAACAGTACAAAGCCTGAACCAGTGATAGCAAGGGAGCAAATACTGGATTTAGACACAACTTAAAATTATTTATTTTGGTCTTTCATTTCTTTCTCCAGTACTGCCTAGAGTTAGTTTACCACTTTCTCTCAAATTAAAAAAAAAAAAAAAAAAAAAAAAAAAAAAAAA
>NW_016805834.1:628389-668403 GCF_001698545.2 Rhinopithecus bieti
ACAAAAAAAAAAAAAAAAAAAAAAAAAAAAAAAAAAAAAAAAAAAAAAAAAAAAAAAATTCACCTGGTTCTTGCCCGTGTCTTAGAAAACTGAAATCAGGAAACATTTCACTACAAGAAATGCTTCCTCAAAAACGTGGTCACTAAGTAAATGTAATTCGATCAAATATAAGATAAGAGGAAAGGGAAGAACACGTATCTGGGTGAAGCCATGTGTAGGACATCTGGCCTAATCTACTGTTGAGTGTTGGGTCTCGGGGAATTTGTGCTTGGTCTGAATATATCTGTGCTTCATTCCGTCAGATTCATCCTGCAGATGTTAATTCCACACTTACGGTTAAACTACTTGCAAAATACACTAGACTGTAAACTTCATGAAGGTAGGGATTTTTTTTTTTTTTTTTTTCTGTTTTGTTCATCAATGAAACCCCAGAATCTAGAAACATCCCTGGCATAATTTAACAATATATATTTGTAAGATACAGCAAATTTCTTAAGGACAAAGTTCAACTTTCTTAATGTGGTTGACAACATTTTCCTCAATGAAGCCCTTGTCTAACTCTTCAGAGTAGTTTCATGCTACCCCTCACACTCTCTCGCTGTGATTAACTCATTCAATGTGATTCAATCTCGCTGTGATTCAATCATAATGATTGCATGAGAATCATTTACTTCTTCCAATGTGCCACTTCTTTTCTTGAACTATTTTTTTTTTAATCTGGAATACTTTTTTATTTCACATCTACTTCTGATTTCTGCTTGGTAAATTACACACAAAGTTCAAGTTACAGCTCAAACAAAGCATCCTCAGGAAAAACCTTCCTAATCACTATGAATACATCATGTCATACTAACTATCTCATAAAACGTATGCCCTTAAATTATTTGCCTTAATTCTGTCTTCACCACTAGATTAAAAGCAGCAAAAATGAGCCAGATCTTTTTTGTTCACAATTCTTACTTCATTGTTAAATCCCCAAATTTATGTGTAAAAGTGAGAATTAAAATGCAGTGGGTCTAACGAAGTAGGTACATTAGAATAACAGACATTTTTAGTGGAAGAAAGTATTCAAAATCAGACAGAAAATGTTGTCAGTGTTAGAATGGTTTCCTCAACATTCTTAAATAAAGATGATCAATAATTTTTAGTTTTTATATTATGTTTGTTAAGTTTTAATATTACTACTTGTTAATTAAAAGAAAATAATTTTGAATCTGTACTTCTCTCTGTATGCTCTAAAAGCATTCCAATAGACCAATTTACATATGTACCGTGGACTACTATGTAGCTATAAAAAAATGAAATCGTGTCCTTTACAGCAACATGAATGGGGCCGAAGGCCATAATCCTAAGCAAAGCAATGTAGGAATGGAAAACCAAAGACCACATGTTCTCACTTGTAAATGGGAGCTAAACGCTGAGCACACAGGGACATAAATTGGGAAAAATAGACACTGTAGACTACTAGACTGTGGAGGGAGGAGGAGGTTAAAAAAAAATTTAAAACCCACCCATCAGGCCAGCACTGTGCTCACTACCTGGGTAACAGTATCCACACTCCAAACCTTCCCATCACACAATATTCCCATGTAACAAATCTGCAGATGTACTCCCTGTATCTAAAATAAAAGTTGAAATTAAATAAAAAAACACTAAAAGTAAATAAATAAACTAATTATTATCTGTTTATTGAAGTCTTGAAAAAAATTACCACTGTCCCTAGCTGAGACTAATGCTTTTGAGTGTAACCTCTCCCTTTTCTTTTTCTTTAATCTCCTCTTCCTGTTTCTACTTCTTCAAATAGCTATGTTTTCATTGATTACAGAAATAAAATTTGCAGATATAAAAAGATCAATTTCAAAAGTATAATACCTTCTGCCAAATCCCTTTCCTGTTGGAAATGAAGAACTTCTTGTGAATTATTAAAAACATTATATTTATATGGTTCTATATATGCATATGTATTCCTTTGGAATGTGTATATATGTGGTGTGTGTTTGTAGATATTTCCAAATGGCAGTAGTCAAGATGCATAAATAATGCATATGAAATTAACAAATTTGAGACATCTGTTTAACTCTCTCCATACATGTATATAAATTTATATTATATACATATCTGTGTATATATGCAGATTTACACAGATGCACGCACAGACACAAATAGTATATAGTTTCTTGCACATAGTAAGTTCCATTTAAGGGTTAACTGGTATTCTTGGTCTTATCATCAGATTGTACATTTAAAAAATATATTTAAGTCACAGGGTTTATTCGGATCTAAAAAATAAGCATTCTTACGTATCTCCTTGGGAATGTAAACAGATACAAATTCTTTGAAAGGCATTTTGGCAAAATTTTTACTCAAGTAGCAATTGATTCTAAATATATACTTTGACATCTAAGTATAGACATATGTATAGATTATAAATGCTTCTTATGCTATCAATTTTAATAGCAAAATATACAATCTAAGTGCCCATTACAGATATATTTCTACCATGAATTATTATGTAGGCCTCAATAAAACTGAAATAAAGATGTATTTGCTACTAGGTGAAGATATTCAAAGTGTGTTTTAAGTGGAAAAAAATACAAAAATATGCATAACGTTTATTCTATTTGTCAACAAAATAAAAACACATACATGCAGATGTGCAAATATCTGGTAACTGAAATTTTCTCAGAGAGAAATAAACTATTATGATAGTAGTCTTAATGAATGCAAATAGGATCCTCAATGAGGTATTTTATTTACTTTACATATTTTTGTGAATATTTATATGTGTATATATACACACTTCTAAAATCAGATATACTTTTCATAATTAAATAATTCCAATTATCAAAATAATTTTAAAACATCGAAACAGACCAAGAGCCTCTGAGGTGAATACAGCTGAAATTTCCAACTTGTGTATCTCAAAATACACACTTATAAAGCAGGCTGGCTCATATTATAGGAGCATGAGCATTGAAATGCAGCTATATTCAGTTGCTCTAAAGAGTGAGTTTTTACTATATCTCATAAAATAGATTGCAGGGTTAAATATTTATAAGACGCTGTTAGGAAAATACTCTGCCTATTGGTATTCAAATTTCTTTTCAATAGTATCTATCTTAATTGCAAGAACATGTGAGTTTGAGCAACATTAAACTAGCAATAAAGTCTTAAGCTGAAGAGCACTTTATTTGTGAAAGTAGGTATAACCTAAATTGCTGTAGCTACAGCTACAGCAACATACATGTCTAGAACTTTCTTTGAATTACCATAAAAAATACTCTACTAGAAATAGTAAGTGATCTTTTAAATTCCTTTTGAGTAGTAACAGCATTTTGAGTGTTGGCGCAACATGGAAACAAAATAGAAACTGATCTGGATAAAATAAATTCCCAGGAAATGTTAACAGTGTCATGTTGTTACATTAAATAGTACAGAATCTGGAGAGGTGAACAATTTCAGCTAGATACCAATAATTATCATTTTGAA
This sequence comes from Rhinopithecus bieti, assembly GCF_001698545.2. NCBI lineage: Eukaryota > Metazoa > Chordata > Mammalia > Primates > Cercopithecidae > Rhinopithecus > Rhinopithecus bieti. The sequence continues at coordinate 631,879 of NW_016805834.1, forward strand.
CAAATATCTTGTCATCATATGTTATCAGTATGTAAGATAATCACATGGTCAACAAAAAGATGATTTGATTGCACAGATATGTGCCAAGAAGCGAGCTAGGTTCTAGGAAGATAATACTTAACAACACATAAATAGTTCTTGCTCTAATGGATACTACAGTCTGGAGTCTTGGTGTGGGGTTGGAGGGATGGGAGTTGGGAGGATGGAGGTGGAAGGGTGGATGCGAAGGTGGAAATAGTTTCAGGATGAAACTGTTCCACCTTAGATTATCAGGTATTCCATTCTCATGTGGAGCCTAGATTCCTCACATGCGCAGTTCACAATAAGGTTCGTGCTCAGAATCTAATGCCACCATTGATCTGACAGGAGGCAGAGCTCAGGTGGTAATGCTTGCTTGCCCGCCTGCCCCTCATCTCCTGCTGCACAGTCCAGCTCCTACCAGACCTACCACAGACTGGTACTGGTCTGCAGTTCAGGGGTTGGGAGACCCTGGTGTACAGTAACATCCTAGGCCTTCACATTCACTTACTACTCACTCACTCACTCACTCACACACTCACCCGCTCACTCACTCACCCAGAGCAACTTCCAGTCCTACAAGCTCTGTTCATCGTAAGTGCCATATTAATCTTTTATACCATAATTTTACCATACCTTTTCTATGTTTAGATATGTTTAAAGACACAAAAACTTACCATTGTGTTACATATGCTCACAGTATTCAATAAAGTAACATGCTGTACAGGTTTGTAGTGTAGGCGCTATAGGCTACACCAAAGGTAACAACATGTTAGTATTCCTAAATGCTAATTATTGTTGTTGCTATTGTTATTAATTTACTGGTTTTTGTAAAGCCTGGTTAATTTATCTATTTTTATTTTAAAAGCAGAAAAAAATAATGAAAATGATTGCATAGGTCGAAATTGTATAAACATACTAAAATAATAATTACCTATTTATGGGAAAAATTTTATCTGTAAGAGCCAAAAAACTTGATGAAATCTATACCTGATGTATTGCAGAGTATAGCAATCATGTTTTATGATGTTCTAGAATAGCTGTGTTGGTTGTGGCGTGTGAGTATGTAAGTCAGTGCATGCTTTTCTTTCTCTCTGCATTCATATTTATATTATTTAAGAAATGTCCTTGTATCAGTCTCATTTTATAGACAATGAATATAAATTCAGAAATTACAAGAATCTTTCAAAGCAAAGGGAATAATGCAGGTGTGACACAGAGGAAACTACTGGGTATTTTATTTCTGTGAAAAGATAATGGTGAAGTCCAATTTTGACAAACATTATACTGTTTAATTATAGTCAAATTTCATTACACCTATAATGAGCACATTGTTAGAAATCACATTCATAGCTCTAGCAGCTGATGATGAAATGTGGCTCAGGCTGCTTCTCTGTAATGAATTCAAATGAAAATTGCTTTGATCTCAAGAAGTAAAGCAGTGCCCATACAATACCTTCATCCTCTAAGCACCAGAAGTATTGTAAAGATCATTTTATTTTGCTAAGCTATTTGAGAATATATATTTTTAAGTAGGTTGATAGATTTTCGAATTTTGGAGCAATGAGTAAGACTGAAAGGTAATGGTATTTTTATAGGAAGTCAAAGGAGTCAATATTAGAATTCAGTTTACTTTTGCTTTTTGCCTTACCAAAAATATAATCATATGCCAACAAAGTACTGTTTATAGAGAAAATTGCCGCTCTGAGATTGACAGAGAAATTCTATTTGACTTTGAGTGGATTTCCTTATAAACTGATCAAGAAAACCCTGTTACAACAGGTGTTCATATGTAAATTTTATTAATGGTATTCAAGGGGGAAGGATTTTACTGAAATATATATATGTGTGTGTGTATGTGTGTGTGTATATGTATGTATATGTATGTATATGTATATGTGTGTATATGTATGTATACATATACATACATATACACACACACGTACACACACACACACATATGTTAGCTTCTAACAGACTATTCAGGCCATCAAGCAACTTTTCTTTTTTTTTTTTAATTTATTTTTTCTTTTTTTTTTTTTTTTCTTTTTTTTGAGACGGAGTACTTTGCTCTGATACTCCCATGGCTGAAGGAGGTGCAGTGGCCGGATTCTCAGCATCACTGGCAGAGTTGCCCCCCTCCTCTCCTCTGTCGAGTTTTTCGCCATTCTCTCGCCTCAGGCCGCTCCCAATATAAGTAGCTGTTGGTAACATACGCGCGGCGCGCGGCACGAGTCTGGGCTTCTACCGGCTAAGTTTTAGCTATTTCTCTTACGTAGAAACGGGCGGTTTCACCGTCGTCTAGCAGGAATAGGCTGCAGGAGACTTCTCATCCTTAAAGGCTTTCCCAAACAACAACAGGTAAAGGGGCCAGGAGGGGGGGAACCATACCCTGGAGGAAAAAAAACACCTGAGAAATAGGGGGAGGCCGGGTGGGCCCGTGATCCTGCCACGTCTCGAAACGCCTCCCCAACAAAGATGCTGGGAATTACCAGGCTTGAGCACACCGCAGGCAACCCGCGCCAGCACCACTTTCATTCTGTATATTATCTTTGTGATAAGTATGTTAAAAATAATACTCTAGTATTATCACAAACTGTGACTTTGAGAAAGTATCTGTGTTCAGTTACTAAAATTGTCGTTTAAAATAAAGTATGTTTCAATATCTGATATTTTAATGAGGAAAGTTTATGTAGGTTATCATCTGAGACTCGCATATTACACAGATGGGTATTGCTATCACTTTCAGAATCTCTGAATGCTTCATGTGTATTATAATCCTTGGATAAAGGGTATTCTGTTACTATCAGTTACAAATATTATCAGTGGTCTGAAATTTTTTTTCAGATTTGAATGTAATGTAGCTCCATCATTTTTATCTCCTAGTGATTATTTTCAAATATAATTAAATCATTATAAACAGATCTGTGTAGTCTGTTTTATTTTCAAAAGTATTCAACAATATAGCTCCAACAGAAAAATATTAACTCATTGCTTTTAGAACTAGTACATTCTACCAAAATAACCCCATAAATGTGACTCCTTTTATCATGTCGACTCTTTACAAATTATTTTTGTATTTGTAAAAATGCATGTGTTTGCTGATTAGATTCATAATATTGTTTGAAGCTAAGTGCTCATACATATTTATCCCAATATTGACCTTTCTGGTATTTACCATTGTTTTCTTAATTTTCTTGTTTTGTCTTTTAATAGGATCATTTTCCTTCTGCTTAAATAATTCATATTAGAATCTATTATTGATCTAAAATTATTTCTCCTCTCCTCTCCTCTTCTCTCCTTTCCTTTTTTTGAGACGGAATCTCCCTCTGTCACTCAGGCTGGAGTGCTGGAGCGCAGTGTCGTGATCTCAGCCCACTGCAACCTCCGCCTCCTGGGTTCAAACGATTCTCCCCCTCTGCTTCCCGAGTAGCTACGATTACAGATACGTGCCACCAAGCTCAGCTAATTTTTGTATGTTTAATACAGACGGGGTTTCATCATATTGGCCAGGCTGGTCTTGAACTCCCAACCTCAGGCTAACCGCCCGCCATGGCCTCTCAAAGCGCTAGTATTACAGGCATGAGCCACTACGCCTGGCTAAAAAATTAGGTTTTTAATTTGAAAAAGTGATGTTTTTTCTTCATATTTGAAGTATAATTTTATTAGGTATAGGACTTTAGGTTGGCAATAGTTTACATTCAGCTTTCTAAATATGTTATTTTAATTACTGCTAGTTTTATTGCATGCCTTTGAAGAAAGTGCATTTTCCTGAAAATAACCACTCAAATTTTTTTTCTTTGATTTTCAGCAATTTTACTACAATGAGTTTAGGTATAGATTTCTTATTATTTATTCTTTGAGTTTTGTAGAATTTTGTTCATATGTGACTGAATGCCTTTTGTAAATTTTAGGAAGTTCTTCACTGTTATTTCTTTAAACATCCCTTTGTCCCTTTCCTTTCACCCAGACAGAAACTCTAATGACACTCTGTTAGACATTTCAATGTGTCTCTCCTGTTTCTCCCTAAAGATAACTTACATTGGTATTTACCAGACATGGAGGAGCAGATCACCCCAATCTAATCAGACAGAGGTGACGGACTGCTGGTTTTGGAGTCCTTTTGTTTTATCCTCTCTCCTCTTCCCTTTTCTCCTTCCTTCTCTTCCTTCTTTCCTTCCTTCCCTTCCTCCTTTTCCTCTTCCCTTCCTCCTTTCCTACATCTCTCTCTCTCTCTATGCTCCCCCACTCCATGTCTCTCTCCCCCTTCTGCTCACTCTTTTTCTGATGTTTGAATCTCCCTTTGAGAGGTGAAGCTGGCTGGGCTTCTGGGTTGGGTGGGGACTTGCAGAACTTTTCCTTCTAGCTAAAAGATTGTAAATGCACCAATCAGCACTCTGTGTCTAGCTAAAGGATTGTAAAATGCACCAATTCACACTCTGTAAAAAGGCACCAATCAGTGCTCTGTGTCTAGCTAAAGGTTTGTAAACACACCAATCAGCACTCTGTAAAAACGAACCAATCAGCGCTCTGTAAAACGGACCAATCAGCAGGATGTGGACTGGGCCAAATAAGGGAATAAAAGCTGGCCAGGGGAGCCAGCAGTGGCAACACGCTTGAGTCGCCTTCCATGGTGTGGAAGCTTTGTTCTTTCACTTTTTGCAATAAATCTTGCTGCTGCTCACTCTTTGGGTCTGCACTACCTTTATGAGCTGTAACACTCACCGTGAAGGTCTGCAGCTTAACTCCTGAAGCCAGCAAGACCATGAGCCCACCAGGAGGAATGAACAACTCCAGATGCGTCACCTTCAAGAGCTGTAACACTCACTGTGAAGGTCTGCGGCTTCACTCCTGAAGTCAAGTGAGACCACAAACCCACCGAAAGGAAGAAACTCCAGACACATCTGAACATAGGGAGGAACAATCTCCAAACACACCATCTTTAAGAACTGTAACACTCATGGCAAGGGTGTGTGACTTTGTTCTTGAAGTCAGCAAGACCAAGAACCCACTGGAAGGAACCAATTCCGGACACACCTTTACTCCTGTCTTGTAGTCCGTTTCACCCCCATTAGTTGCAAATGTACATTATGGACTTTATATAGTATCTCTCCTATTCAATGATTTTATGTCCCCGTACTGTGAGCTCCCTTAAATCTCTCCTCTGCATTTCAAATACTTTCTCCTTGGTCTATCAGTCTCTTATCCTTGGTAAATGTCAGAAGGGAAAAACCAGGATGAGGTATATGTTTCACTTCTCTATTACTCTCTCGTGGGCATCTCAGTTCTTCAAGTGCCAGATACCTTGCCAGTCTCAAATTTAATATTTGACTCTGAGTTTTTTAGAGACTGCTTTGAACTCTGCTGGCATTTTTCATCTTTTAGCAAAGGTCCTTTACATCACTTATCAGTCTTTTGAGCCATGCTAACAATTGCTAAGAATCCCAAGGGCAAAAGTGGCATGAAGAGGAAAAGTAACCATGAAGGGGCAGGGCAAGATGGCTGAATAGAAGCGCCCACTCATCATCATCCCCCACAGGAACTTAAAATTTAGCGACTATCCACACACACACAAAGCATCCTCATAAGATCCACAATCAGATGAGCAATTACAGTACCTGGTTTTAACTTCATATGGCTAAGAAGGCACTGAAGAGGGTAAGAAAGATAGTCTTGAATCACCAGTGTCATCCGTTCCCCATTCCATGGCAATGGCATGGGGTGAAGAGAGAATCTGCTTGAGGGAGGGAGAGTGCAGAGATTTTGGGACTTTGCATTGAACCCAGTGCTGCCTGTCACAAAGAAAGCAAAACTGAACTAAATTTAGCCAATGCCATGCTTGGAGGGAGCATTTAGATCAGCCCTAGCCAGTGACCAGACGTGATTTTCAGCAAGCCTCACCACTGCAGACTGAAGTGCTCTGGAGTGGTAAATAACTGTAAGAGGCAGGTTAGGACATAAGGACTGCAACTCCTAGGCAAGTCCTAGTGCAGGGCTGGTCTCAAAGCCAGTAGAGCTGGGGGACATGTGGCCTAGTGAGACACCATGTGGAGGAGCAAAGAGAGTGCTTGCATCATGCTTCCCCCAATCCCAGGCAGTGAAACTTACAGCAATGAAAGTGACACTTTCCTTGTGCTTAAGAAGAGAGAAGGAAAGAGTAAAGAGGACTTTGTCTTGCATCTTGCATCTTGGATACCAGCTCAGCCACAGTAAGATAGGACACTGGGCATGGTTATGAGGCCCCGATTACAGGCCCTAACTTCTGGATGACACACACACTCTGGGCCAGAAGGGAACCCGCTGCCTTGAAGAAAAGGACCCAGTTCTGGCAGGATTTATTACATGCTTACTAAAGATTCCTTGGGCCCTGAATAACCAGCAGTAATACCTGGGTAGTACACTGTGGGCTTCCAGTGAGACTCTGAGACCTGCTGGCTTCAGGTGAGACCTGAAACAATCACAGTTGTGGTGGCTATGAGGAGAGACTCTTTCTGCTTGAGAAAAGCTGAGGGAAAGGAAAAAGGTACTTTGTCTTGCATGTTAGGTAGCAGCTTGGGTACAGTGGGGTAGAATATCAAGCAAACTCTCGGGGTCCCCAATTCCAGGCCTTCATTCTTGAACAGCATTTCTTGATCTGTCCTTTAGAAAAATGACTATTGTGTTTCAGCCGGAATGAGATATAAGAAGAGGTGGTCTTACATATGAATATAGAAAGAATGACCAGAATATGTAGGAAGTTTCATGTTATTTTTAAATGCCAATATTGTTTTCTTACCCTTGCAACTAGATTATACAGAAATTTGATGACCTGGCATCTTCTCAGTAATGCTTCTCATATTGAGTCTATAATGCTCTCTGTTTCTTAAATTTTACCGTTAAAAACAATTTTTTTGGCATCTCACTCTGTAAGTTATTCCATTTGCTATGTGCTTCCGGTATCTGAGTAAAGTACATAGAATTAGTACAAATAAATCAAGAATTAAAAAAGAAAAAGAAAACAGCATTATAGGAGAGCAGTTTATGATTTTTTTTCCCATTCCATTTTAGCTGTAGACATTACATTTCAAAGTTGTTGATCATATTTTAGGTTTTTATAAACATTTTATCTTGAAAATTGTAAGACAGAAGACTACTTATAAAAGCTACATATCCTATAATCCCAGCACTTTGGGAGACTGAGGTGGGCAGATCACCTGAGACCAGGAGTTCAAGACCAGGCTGGTCAACTTGGTGATACTCCATCTCTACTAAAAATACAAAAATTAACCGGGTGTGGTGGCATGCGCTTGTAATCCCAGCTGCTGGGCGGCTGAGGCAGGGGAATCACTTGAACCAGGGAGGCGGAAGTTGTGGTGAGCTGAGATCGTGCCACTGCACTCCAGCCTGGGCGACAGAATGAGACTCTGTCTACAAACAAACAAACAAACAAACAAAAAAAAAAACAGAAAAACAAAAGCTACTTATATGAGACATATAATGGTTTTCCTAAATAATGTTATCCTGGAAATAAGAACTCAGCCGTTGCTTCAGTAAATAAACCTCATTTGTTTTTCCCTGGAAGGATTTTTTTTTTTTTCTCAGCTTAATTATAAACTTTCAACTGTTCTATATTGTAATTTTAAACTTGATAATACTGGCTTAAATAAGAATATATAGACCACATGAAAAAAGTCTGGTGCTTACAAAATGAGACATGGAGAAAAATTATATTTTTTGGTTTATAGACCTCTTAATTCATCAGACCTGTAAAAACTCAAAGCAGGTTTCTCAGTGTTAAGTTCTAGGCTGGAATCTCAAGGATGACAGATGAAAGAGCTGTAAGATTACAGGCTGTAAAATGCCTCCCTAGAGGACACCAAGCAGCAGGGGATAGAAAGCAAAGCAAAAACTGTTCGGATTTTGTATTACATTATGCAAAGTGGTCTCTGCAGATATTTCATCTCAACAACAGAGCATTTATGGTCCAATTATTTGATTTCTGCTTAATTATGTTAAAATTGCATAATTTTGGTCATATATTTCAGAAGATACAACTTTCTAGAGTTATATTTTTTAAAAATGCATCATGACAAAAATAGCAAGTTCCTGAGTATGGTGTAATCAATCATCTATAAAGTACAAAATAACTACGTTCGATTTCATGAAGATTATCTCTCATGTTCTGTGGCCTATATGAGGTATTAACAAATGAATAGTACTGAATAATGAGTGCCGTATTAAACCATGGTCAGTTGTATTTTAAAATATTCACTTTAAAATACTAAATGAAAGCTTGTGGTTTTAATAGTGCAGTATTTTCACTGACTTTAACAGGAGGACAATTTTAAATTATATACACACACACACACACACACACACACACACACACACACACACATATCGGCCAACAAAAAAAGGAAGGAATCCTGCCATTTGTGACAACATGGATGAACCTGGAGGACATTATGTTTAATGAAATAAGCTAGACACAGGAAGTAAAGTACTGTATAATCTCACCTATCTGAGGACTCTAAAAAATTCAAACTCGTAGAAGCAGAGAGAACAGTAGTTACCAGGGGTTAAGGACTGGGGGAAACTTTCAGTTATAAAATGAACATGTTCTAGGATCTAAAGTATAGCATGGGTAATGATGGATATGTTAATCAATTTGATTGTGTCAATCATTACCCAATGTTTGCATATGTCAATTCATCACATTATACACCTTGTATATATACAATCTTTATCTGTTAATCAGACATTTAAAAAATAATAAGTGTACTGCTTTTTAAAGTTATTATCCAAAGATGAGGCCAGGCATGGTCGCTAGTGCCTGTAATTCCAGCACTTTGGGAGGCCAAGGTGAGAGGACTGCTTGAGCTCAGGAGTTTGACATTAACCTGGACAACATGGCAAAATCCTCATATGCATGAACAAAGAGATATCTGAAACTGAAACTTATATTTAAAAGGGAAGCGGGGCATATAAGTTTGGGAAATTTAAAACATGGCCATGTGGGAAACACACAAACACACACACAGACATACACACACACACACACACACACACACCATTTTTGGGAGATAATCAAGCCTGCTGCCGAAATTTACTTAAGTAAAAAGGAGCCAAATGTTAACAGCAAGACAATGGGGAAAATGGCTCCAGAGCATTTTAGATAAATTTACGACAGCCCCTCCCACCAAAGGTCTGGAGGTCTAGGAGGTAAAAATGGTTTCCTGAGCTAGGCCCAGCTGCTCTATGCAGCCCTGAGACATGGTATCCTGTGTCACAGCCACTCCACTTTTAGCCCTGGCTAAAACAGGCCAAGATAGAGCTTGGACCATGGCTTCAGAGGATGCAAGTCCCAAGCCTTGGCAGCTTCCACATGATGTTGGTCCTGCAGGTATGTAGAAGGCAAGAGCTGAGGTTTGGGAACCTCTACCTAGATTTCAGAGGATGTATGGAAATACCTGGATGTCCAGGCAGAAGTCTGCTGCAGGAGTGGAGCTCTCATGAAGAATCTCTACTCAGGCAGAGCAGTGGGGAAATGTGGGGTTGGAGCCACCACACAGAGTCTTCACTGGGGCACTGCTTAGTGGAGCTGTGAGAAGAGGGCATCATCCTTCACACCCCAGAATAGAAGATCCACCAACAGTTTGCAACCTGCACATGGAAAAGCCTCAGGCACTTAACACCAATCCATGAAAGCAACCACAGAGGCTGTACCCTGCAGAGCCACAAAGGCAGAGCTGCACAAGGCCTTGGGTGCCCACTCCTTGCATCAGCCTGCCTTGGATGTAAGACATAAAGTTAAAGATTATTTTGTGATTGTAAGATTTAATTACCACCCTTTCTGGGTTTTGGACTTGCATGGGACCTGTATCCCTTGTATTTTGGCTAATTTCTTCCTTTTGGAACAGGAACATTTGCCCAATGTATCTTGAAAGTAGCTAACTTGTTTTTTATTTTACAGGCTCATAGGTGGAAGGGTGTCTTAGATGACACTTTGTACTGGGGACTTTTGAGTTAATCTTCAAATGAGTTAAGACTTTGGGGGACTGTGGAAAAGGCATGACTGTGTTTTGAAATGTGAGGACATGAGATTTAGGAGGGATCGGGGTGGAATGATGTGGTTGGGTCTGTGTTCCCACCCAAATCTCCTGTGAAATTGTCATCCCTATGTATTGAAGGTGGGACCTAGTGAGAGGTGATTGGATCATGGGGGTGGATTTCCTTCATGTTGTTCTCATCATAGTGAATGAGTTCTCACAAGATCTGATGGTTTAAAAATGTGTGGCACTTCCCCCCTCACTCTCTTTCTCTCTTCTGCCACCATGTGAAGATGTGCTTACTTCCCCTTCACCTTTCCCCATGACTGTAAATTTCCTAAGGCCTCCCAATCATGTTTCCTGTTAAACCTGCAGAACTGTGAGTCAATTAAATCTCTTTTCTTCATAAGTTAACCAGTCTTGGGTAGTTCTTTATAGCAGTGTGAGAATGGACTAATACATTCTATAAAAAAATTACAAAAGATTAACTGGGTGTGGTGGCATGCACCTGCAGTCCTATCTAGTCTGGAGCTGGAATGGGAGGATTGCTTGAGCCTGCGGGCAGATGTTGTAGTGAGCCAAGATCATGCCACTGCATTCAAGCTTCAGTGACAGAGTGAGACCCTGTCTCAAAAACAAGAGAATTATCACCCAAAGAAAGTTGGTGTTACTATTTGGAGATATTTATTTCAATTTATGCTAATTTATTAAAACTAATGATTTTTCTCTGCACATAAGCAATATATATCTATTTCAGTATAATCATTATACTGTAACTAACATTTTTCTAATTTTTTTTTTTTTGAGACGGAATCTCTCTCTCTCACCCAGGCTGGAGTGAAATGGTGTCGTCATAGTTCACTCCTAGGCTCAAGGGATCCTTCTGCCTCAGCCTTCTGAGTAGCTGGGTGTATAGACTTGTTACAACCAGGCCTGTCTAGTAACATTTTAATTGTGTTATTTTACTTAACATTATAGTATTTGCACTTATCTATACCATTAAAACTATATGATTATGTAATCTTAGTGATGATGAGATTTTAACTTATAATTATTTAGTATACATTATTTAACCTTTTTTTCTTACTAAACATTTGATTTTTAAAATATTTGCTATATTGTAAAAATATAAAATTAGCATCTTTCTGCATTTAGCTTCATGTATATCTCTTGTTGTCTATTGTAAATTCCTCAATGTGGAATTGATAAAAAACATTATGAATAATTTTAAGACTCGATATGCATAACTAAACTGGTTTCCTGAAAATTGTGGCAATCTAATCTACTACAAGCAGTATGTGAAAAGATGCATCCCTGCTTTCCCTTATTTAGCAGCTTTCAACCATATTAATAAGAAATGCATGATTCAGTAAAGATTGGAATATTTATGTGGCATACTTCAACTTCTTTTAGAAGAGGTACATTTTTTTACTTCATCAGGATGTCAAAAACTTCAAGCTATTAAGTTAATTGATTTTCAATACAGGCAAGACTTTGGACTTTGGGGATATCTGGTGTTTAACATTCTGAGCTTCATAATGTCAGCTGAATGTTTAAGATACTCAAAGCTTTAGGACAGAATAGACCTATTTTATTAATTATCTATTAAGGTATCATTTCATAGATATGAAAATCTTGCTGGCAATGTTTCATAATTATATTATGAAATGTAATTATATTTCAAAATGTACTAACTACATTAGTCTGTTCTCACATTGCTGTAAAGATACCACCCCAGGATTGATAATTTATAAAGAAAAGAGGTCCAACCAACCCACAGTGCCACATGGCTGGAGAGGCCTCAGGAAACCCACAATCATGGTGAAAGGCAAAGGGGAAACAAGAACCTTATTCACATGGTGGCAGGAGAGAGGAGAGAGGGGTGAAGGGGGAAGAGCCCCTTATAAAACCATCAGATCTTGTGAGAACTCACTCACTATTATACAAATAGCACGAGGGAAACCTCCCCCATGATCCAATCATCTTCCCCCAGGTCTCTCCCTAGACACATGGGGATTACAATTCAAGATGAGATTTGGGGGGAGAAGCAGCCAAACCATATCAATTACATTATTGGGACTCCTTTAAATGGGACTGATTTTCTATGAGGCAACTTGCATATAAAGAGCTTTCCCATGGTACATTATGTAAAGTATTGGAGCTAGCCACAGACCATAGAAGACCCACTAGTGCACCCGTGGTGCACCCACTGGCCAGTCTTCTAGGTCTCCATTCTACCCACAATTATCACCATTAAGGTAGAGAAGAGACTGGGGAAAGAGTGCAAAAGAGGATGGTAAAGGCCATCTAGCTGAATATTTTAACAGTTTTCAAGTATTCTTTTAGACTTACTTAAATTTCAATTACAATTTATGTTAATTTAAATTTAATGGATATATAACAGTTTCACACATTTGTGGGGTGCCTGTGAACTTTTGACACATGCATACAATGTGTAATGATCACATCAGGTCAATTGGGATATCCATCGCCTCAACATTGATCATTTCTTTGTTTCAGAAACATTTCAAATCTTCCCTTCTAGCTGTTTTGAAATATATATTAAATTATTTTTAACCATAGGCACCCTATTGTGCTATCAAATGCTAGAGCTTATTCCTTGTATCTAACTCTATTTTTGCACCCATTAACCAATCCCTCCTCATCCTCCCCCTCCCCACTATGGGTCTCAGCTTCTGGCAACCACCATTCTATTCACTTCCCCCAAGGATCAATTTTTTTAGGTCCCACATATGAGTGAGAACATGCAATATTTGTCTTTCAGTGCCTGATGTATTTTACTCAATAAAATATTCTTCAGACTCATTCCTCTTGCTACAAACAATAGGATTCTAGTCATTATTATGGCTGAATAATATTCTGTTTTGTCTCTATGACACATTTTCTTTATCCATTCATCTGTTAATGGATACTTAGGTTGATTCCATGTCTTGGTTATTGTGAAGAGGACTGAAATATGCATGCAAGTGCAGATATTTCTTTGATATAAGAGAATTGAATACATGGTATAAAAATATTTCCCAAATGTGTTTTATATTTTATGTAACAATAATAAATATTAATATGTATATTTCTATAAACTATTATTTTAAAATAAAACACTAGAAATGTTAGGTCTAAGCCTAGGAATGTAGGAGTAAAGGCCTTGTGGAAAACCAAGGAATAGGTGATACTACTCCTCGGGCCACACATTATACAAAAACTTTTTCACATATTCATTGTTTAAGACAGGACCACAGCAAACTATACTAGCAGATTTTCTATTTCCACAAATGTACTCCAAATGGAAAAGATGAATTCTAAGTATGCCTATTAGATCATTTTGCTTGCTAACCATACTTTAATACTAGTTTATTTCATGGTTATTGCTAAGTACTTTTTCTAAATCACTAGTAATATTTTGGAAAGAACTCCTAAAACTGCTTTACCAAACAAAATTAAAAGGTAATTATTTTCAAGTCCTTCAATTGTTTTAGAAAGCAGGTCATCTTTGACAGGCCACATCATTCTCTTCACTTAAAAAATACCTGTCTTAATCATTTCCTTCTGAAGACAAGCAATGAACAATCCATTGTTATTTTACTCAAGCATAGCTTGTTTCCCTTCCTTTCTACTTTAAAATATTTTAATATTAACAGGTCAAACTGTAATATAAAAAACAAAAAGCACTGTGAACACAACATGATAGTTGTAGAAAACACCACCACTATTATTTTGTATTCCTCTCGACACTTTCTTATCACATAAACAACACTCCGTGTAAATTGTTTTAACGCTGATCTCCCCTATACGCAATGGATTCCTTGACAATTAGGAATTGGCTTTTATGTCTGAATTCTGAGTGCCTAAAAAATATTTGATAGATGTGATTGGAAAAAAGGAAGAGAAAGCAAAATAAAGGAAAATGTCATGATTGAAAGAAAATCATCTTACATTAGCATTCCAAGAGAATTCTCTAATTGTTTAGAACTGTTGCTTTATGTTTTTAATCCCCAACTTGTTTATTAAATTTAAAAAGTGGACTTGTGTGCTCGAAAGAATAATTAACTATTCACTGGGAGACTTTGAGTGTGGGTATCTTCAAATATCCAAACACATTTTGAGTTTTAAACATGATACTATTTTATAATTTTGTAAGTTGGTAATGAAAATAAAAATATTGGATGTTTCGTCTAAAATCACAGAGATAATATAGTTCACGCTGGCTTTCTGAAGTTTTATTTGTGCCTGGGAATAGAGTCACTACATCATACGTATTATTTCAACCTCAACATTGATCCTATAATGGAGGTTTAGTTTAGTTTTAATAGTCTTTTGCCATGAAGCTATAGGAGCTTTAAGTAACTTAAGCAAGTGATGGAGCTAGCATTTGAATCTGAGCAGCTAGAATCTAAAGCCTACATATTTAGGTTAGATTGCAATGTTATGTAAATAAAAGTTAAGCCTTAAAATGTTGAGAACAATATAAAATAATGGAAACATTTAGCATTTTATCTTTTACTTTGTAAATGTAAAGCATTGGGTCTTAAATTTAATATGTTGTATATTCTAGGGTGTTATCGTTTCAAGAGTGAACACAGTATTTATCTAAAAATAAACTGTATGTATTATTCAAACAGGTGCATGGATATAAGAAACATTTAATTGATAAATAGCCCTCAATCAAGCAAATCCAACACCTACACATTTAGCTTTCTTTATTTAAAAGGTAAATATAACATATTCACATATTGCTCTCACATCAGACATTAACATTTTATGATGAATATACAGAAAGGAAAGACATCTCTGCTGGTATGAAAGAGGTTTTTGGAAAACTTCTTACTTCTGCTTCTCACTGTAGCAATCTAACTTCTAGTAGACCATTTCTTCCTGAGTACAATTAGAAAAGCTAGGTAGAACATTCAACACAATGCAAACAAACAAACAAAAATATGTGTTAAAGTGTTAAAGAATTCAGTGCAAGTTGAAGTGACTCAAACAGCTTTGTTTTATAAGCAATGGAGCTGGAGATTTAATTCCATCAAATAAGAGAGGAAAAGTGATTTTATATTACTAATTCCTCAGGGCAAGATTGCTGAATGTTGAGAGTGTGTGCTTTGTGTTAAAAGACATGAAATCAGCAAGTTTTCAAGATCAACTTGCAGAGCCAATTCCCAATTCCCAATTTTCTAATTCAGCTTGTCTAGCAATATGCCTTGTGCTTCTTTTGGGGGACCTAGAGACAATCAGGACAGAAGTTTAGCATCTTATTAAGGTGACAGTGAGAATTGTTACTGATAAACAAGTAACACAAAACATGAAACTTTACGAATATTGCTACAGTTATCCTTTTTTTTTTTTGGAGGGAGTCTCGCTCTGTCGCCCAGGCTGGATGGAATGCAGTGGCGAGATCTCTGCTCACTGCAAGCTCCGCCTCCCAGGTTCACGCCATTCTCCTGCCTCAGCCTCCCCAGTAGCTGGGACTACAGGCGCCCGCCACCACACCGGGCTAATTTTTTGTATTTTTAGTAGAGACAGGGTTTCACCATTTTAGCCAAGATTGTCTCGATCTCCTGATCTCATGATCCACCCACCTTGGCCTCCCAAAATGCTGGGCACCAGGCCTATCCTTCTATATTTTCACAGAATTTCAAATATTGTTAATATTTAGAATTATTATGATACATCAAAAAGATCAGGGCTTCTTGAATGACAAGATTGAAAAGATTCTGTTTTTTAATTGATAAACTTCCCAATTAGTTATAAATGTGTTCTTTTTCTCTGATAACATGTACATGTATTGACACTTAAATATCTTGAGAATCCCTAACCAGGTTTATAAAATATTTTTCTTTATTGTAAAATGAGATACTCAGAATTCTATTAAACGTGCTTAATAATTTAAATGGTTGTATATAATAATTTTGCCATTATTAAAAATTTGAAAAGACCTTTATTTTCATGAACTGATGAAGTATTTCTCTTTTACATATAACATCTTATTTTTGTTTTAAAGTTCTATAGCTTTCTGGACTTTTGGACATTTAACCTTCTAAAATATACCAAATGTCGGTAAATCAGAAGTTTCTATACATAATGGAGAACGTAACATATTTCAAAAGTGAAAATGCCGACCACAATCCCCAAAAGAAGCAAACGAGAATTCCACACCGGCAGGTCACTGGGGAGAGCAAACAAGACCATGTTGTATTTTGTAGTTCAGCAACATGTAAAACATCGCTGGCTGTCTTGAAAGCATTCCACTGGGTAGAGCAGGATGGCTTGCTGACAACCCCATCTTGTAAGATCATGGAAATATCCTAGGTTATTTCCGAATGTTTATAGGCATCATTTAAAGGCGTGCAGCTGTGTTTTTACCTGTGCTTTCCACCTGTCACATTGTAATTGCTTTAGAATTAACACTCTCTAAAAGGAAGTAAGGATTCTTAAGAGATGTATTTGGTCCCAAATTAAACAGAGATGTGCATAAACCCACTCATTTTCCCATTAAGAAGAAAGCCATAAAGGAATGCTCCTCTGCTCTTGGCAGATGGTGAAAGAAACTCATGAGTTACTCCCAGATTGCCTTGCCATAATCTTATGGAAAAAATGATGATCTATTTCTTAAATTTACAGCACTTAAATTATGATACCTTTTAAGTAAAGACAAACATTATCATCAGGGAAAGATGGGTTAACTGTGTTATCCATTATGTAACGAAACACCAAAGGTGAAATATTGCACTTAGAATTTCCAGTGAATCAACAAAGCTTTAAGATTTAGGTCCCATCTCCCAAAATTATCCAATAAACCCATTAAGTCTTTTGAGGAATGGTAAAAGTATAGACAGAAAAGCAGACTAGCAATAATTATAGCTTTAAACGTATGCTTAATTGGCAGATGTGAGAATTCTACCACTGAACGACCCAGGCACTAGTACATATACTTAATTAGAATGAAACTCTTAAATCATGCACCATAATGTAGCATAATTTAAGAATTTCATTAAGTGTTTTAGGTTTTCATGTTAAATGTGAACATTATAGCATAGCTAAATACTTCCTAAGTAGGAAAAACACCCTTTTGTAACTACATCTGTACATGTGTTTTAGTTGAAATCTGTCAGAATATTTTCAGTGCAAAACAGGTTACCTAGCTACCTCTGTAAATACATTAATTTTTATTTTCCATTTTGTGGTATCTACATTCTAGAACTAAACCTAGAATTAAGGTGAGAACCAGCCATTATTAAATTTATGTTCTACACCAGATACATCCTTTCATCTCATTGTTCATTTCTTCACCTTCTGTAGATCTGGAAATTATTTCTCCTTCCACCCAATAAATAACAGAGTTTCCCAAAGCTCACTGAGTGCCTTTGGTTACTCTCTTTATCCACTTGGAGATTTCATATAGTAAATTCAATCCCTACATTTATGGGAATGACTTATGCATTCTGCTCTGATATATTTAACAAGTATCGTCTATCAGTCAAGCTCATTAAAATTTCTGACATAGAGGCTGCTCTGTCAAGCTTTTCCATTTTTATCAATGATAGTGTGATTCTTTCAGGTTTGATAGTTTCAGGAGGCCCTACTTGCAAACATAGATCAATTAAATAAATCATGTATTTTTAAATATTCACTATTCACATGCCATTTCGGCTCATTAAAAGGAGTAGAATAGAATTCATTGAAGAATGAGGGAGATCTCTGTAGAAGTTGGGCTTTGTAAATCTTACATTTTAAAAGATTTAAATGAGTGCAATGGGAATATGGAATTGCGGATTGAGACCAGAGAATCAAGGGGGGCTTTTTAGAGAACACACCATTTGATTTGGGGTTATGAAAATTAGGTAAAGTGTTAGTAGCCAGGAGAAAATATTTCAGGTAAAGATTGAAGTTTCAGCAAAACCCAGAAAATTCAAAGCATCGGGAATATACTGGTTGGAGCAAGGGGCCATTGATAAGCATTACTAGCAGACGAGATGAGAAAGAAATATTGGAAGAAGGTTGAAGACAGCCTCAATTATTTCCTAAATAGTTGACTTCTTGAGATAATAATGGAGAGTTAAGAAAGAGGGGGGTGTACTATAACATCTTTTGTAATCATACCTCTGGCATTGTCATGGGTTGAATTTGTTCTTCAAAAAAGATGTTGAAGTCCTCATTCCCGGTTCATGTAAATGTAATTTTATTTGGAAGTAACGTCTGCCTTAATTCTGGCTGGATGTCATAGTATTATGACTGGGTACCACATAGTGGGCTATTTGAGACAACAGGAATTTATTTCTCACAGTTCTGGAATCCGGAAGTCTTAGGTAAGAGTGCCAGCATGGTCACGTTCTGGTGTAGGGCTCTCTTCCAGGTTGCAGAATTCTGACTTCTGGTGTCCTCACATGGCAGAAGGGGTGAGTTAGTTGCTCTCTGGTTTCCTTTATAAAGGCACTAATACCATTTATGAGGGCCTCCCCGTCAAAACCTGATTGTCTCCCAAAGGCCCCACTTCCAAATATCACTCACATCCACCAGGGATTAGATTTCAGCATACAGATTTTGAGAAGATATAATGTTCAACCCATAACAACGTCTCTGCAGAGGATCAAATTAAGATGAGGTCATTAGTGTGGGCCCTAATCCAAGGTGATTGGTATTTTAATACAAAGACAAAATTTGACATAGAAATAGATGTATCAGGAAAGATGGTGTGAAGACACAGAGAAAACATCTTCTGTAAGCCAAAAAACATTTGAGGCTACCAGAAACTAGGATTGCTGCATAGAACAGATTCTCCTTCACAAACCTGAGAAGGGGCCAAGGAAGCTGACATCTTGATTTTGTACTTCTAGAATCCAGAGCTTTGAGACAATAAATTTATTTTGTTCCAACTCCCGACTTGTAATACTTTATTTTAACATCCCTAGACAACTAACGCAGACATCATGAAGATCATGGATGCAAGGCTTTGAAACTAGAGGCAGAAAAAACAGGTAAGTATAGTCATGCATCAATTAACAATGAGGATATATTCTAAAGAATAAATTTGTAGGTGATTGTGTCATTATAGAAACTTCATAGAGGATACTTAAACAAACTTAGCCTACTATACATTTAGGCTGTATGATATAGCCTGTTGCTCCTGGGCTATAAACCTGTACAGCATGTTATTGTGCTATTCTACTGTAGGCAATTGTCACACAATGGTAAGTATTTTTGTATCTATACATATCTAAGCATAGTAAAGGTACAGTAAAAATACAGTATTATAATCTTATGAAATGACCTTTGTATGTACAATTTTCTGTTATTGACTTAAAACATTATGCAGGATTTAGTCAAACATAATGTTTGACTAAAACATAGTCTTTGACTAAAACAGTTATGCAGGCCATGACCATATTTGTAAGAGAATCCTCAACAATGATTCAACTTGCAATTTACAACGGTGCAAAAGTGATACATGTTCAGTAGAAACCTTATTTTGAATTTTGAATTTCTGATCTTTTCCCAGGCAAAGGATGTGTGATTCGATACTCTTTTGAAATGCTGGGGAGGTAGCAGCTGAAGCTACCAGTCAGGCCACAAGATTAGGAGGGTAAACAACCGATATTCTGCAGTGCACTGTATTGTCAGATGATTTTGCCCAAATGTAGGCTAATGTAAGCATTCTGAACACGTTTAGGGTAGGCTAGTCTAAGCTGTGAAGGTCAGTAGATTTGGTATATTAATGTATTTTCAACTTACTGATGGGTTCATCTTTATGATGATGTAATCCTGTCATAAATTGAGGAGCATCTGTAGATTGGGAATAAGTGAGGATATCATAAGATGTAGGAATGGAAAAGATGGCCTATATATGAGAAACATTTTTATTTATTTATTTAACTTTTATTTTAAGATCGGGGTGCAAGTGTAGGTTTGTTACATAGGTAAACTTATGTCATGGGGGTACAGATTATTTCATCATTCAGGTATTAAGGCTAGTACCTGTTAGTTATTTTTCCTGATCCTCTCTCTTCTCCCACCCTCTACCTTCCAAAAGGCCCCAGCGTGTGTCTTCCCTTCTATGTGTCCATGAGTTCTCATCATTTAGCCCCCACTCATGAGTGAGAACATGCGGTAATTGGTTTTCCATCCCTGTGTTAGTTTTCCAGGGATAATGGCCTCCAGCTCCATCCGTGTCACTGCAAAGGACATGCTCTTGTTCTTTTTGTGGCTGCATAGTATTCTATTATGTATATGGATCAAACTAGAAAGCTAAAAATCACTTGTGTGCTTTCTTTCCTTTACTTCCTCCATTAATTTACCAATAGTCTTAATATTCTTCATTACCTTTTAAATAAATTTAATAAATTTACTTATTTAATAATAAAGAGAATAACTTTTCACTTTCTAATTTGATCCACTTAGTTTAATGATTAAAAGGTGGCAAAAATGAGACGTTCAGAAGAAATCACCTTGGAATGTGAGAAGAGAAATTATTTTAGAAATGTTTTAATTTGAAGTTACTGTGAGCTATTTGGTTTGTTTTCAAAGAAACTTGAAAAAAAGATCTTTACTGGACATAAAGATTTGAGTTTCATTAACATCTGAAGTAATGAGACTGCATAATGTGGAGTGAAGTGAAGATGGCTGAGGGAAAGGAAAAACAATACTTCAAGGGCAGCTGGTAGAGAAGGAAGTTAAAAAGACTTAAAAGTAGTCAGCAAATAGAAAGAGTGCTAAGGAAGCCAAAGAAGTAAAAGAGTTCCAAGACTAATGGTAAGAGAAACATTTTAAATGATATATGGCTATGAAGACAGAGAAGAGTCCATTAAATTAGGCAAATAACTATTCAGGGCTTTGGGCAATTTTAAATTGAATTATTTTCTTTTCCTTACATGGATATTAACACCTTGTCAGATACACAGTTTGCAAATACTTTCTCCCATTCCGTAGGTTTTTGCTTATATTGATTATTATCTTTGTTATCAAAGTTTTAGTTTGATATAATAATCCCATTTATCTAATTTTGCACTTGTTGCCTGTGCTTTTGAGGTCTTACTATATTAAATGAAATAAGCCAGGCATGAAAAGACAAATACCTCATAATCTCATTTGTATGTAGAATCTAAAAAAGTTATCTTATAGGAGGAGAGTTTAATAGTGCTTAACAGAGGCTGGGGAGGGTAGGGAAAAGGAAAGATGGGGAGAGGTTGATTAACAGTTAGGAAGTTCTGATGTTCTATTACACAAGTAAGATGACTATAGCTAATTATTATTAAATATTATGTTATTAGTAAATAATGTGTATATTTCAAGATAGCTAGAAGAAAGGATTGTGGATGCTATCACTGTGAAGAAATGACAAATGTTTAAATTGATGGATATGCTAATCATTCTGATTTGATCATTACACAATACATACATATATTGAAACGTCACACTGTACTCATTAATATGTACAATTATGTTTCAATTATAATATAACAACTTTAAAAACTGGGTAAATAATGTACAGCTTTAAAAACTAGGTAAAGGGATAATCATTATGTAATCTGATGGTAACTTGGAAAAGAACACACACACACACACACACACACACATGCACACATTTCTGGTATGTTAGCATGTTCATCTTAGAAATAAATAAGACAACTCTCTTGGAATAGCAATAGATGTGATTTAACAAAACAGATGTGCCAAGTTCATAGATTCTGAGATGTAATTAAAAAGATTATTTTAACATCTCTGACTTTGCGTTTTACTATCCAATGTAATTGAGTTTGCATTCTTCATAAGACAATCTGAGTTTGCTTTTTGCCAATGGGCCTTACCAACCAAGATTATTTTAGATTAATTTTTCTTCCTAAGGATGTTTTTGATACCACATTGGTTGTTTGAATTCATTGTATGAGTACTGGCTTGCAATTTATTTTCTCAGGAGACAATTCATTTTCTTCTTTCTCCTAGACTTAGTTTGAGACATCCAGATTTCCTTATTGCAACATTCTGTTTGGTATATTTATATATTATTAAAGTTATGCTCTGGATGTATCCTTTTGGTGACACTTATCCATCTCCATGCCAGAACATTTTATTATGCATGGATTCACATCTTCTCCACCTCTTCCCATGCCCCCTTCTAGTAGTACATAAAATAATGGTAAGTGAATTTTTTTGGTGGCTAGGATTTCACAACGCAATAGAGTTTGCTAATAGGACTATCATAAACTTTCTAGAAATGAATATTTCTTACCTTTCATAATCATTATTCAACATAAGGTTGGCTTGAAGTTCCACATCAGAAATGCAAGCATATAAGGCATGTATTAGTTTCCTATTGCTGTGACAAAAAGTCCAAACTTAGTGGCTTGAAATCGCACAAATTTATTATCATTCATATTTGGAGGTAAAATATCTGACATTGATTTTATGGGGCTAAAATTACAGTGTTGGCAGAACTGCATTCCTTTTGGACACATTAGGGGAGAATCTGTTCTTTGCATTTTGTAGCTTCTAGAAGCTGCCTACATTCACTGTCTCACAGTTGAGTCCCTCTAACCTCTGCGGCTGCCATCACATCTCTTTTTCTGACTGATGCCTCCTCCTCCTCCCCATCCTAAGAGCCTACCAAATAACCTAGGAAAATCTCCTCGTTTCAACATCCTAAATATAGTCACATATGCAAATTCCTTTTTGCCATGTCAAGTAACATATTCAAAGATTTCGGGAGTTAGGATGTGAACTCACTCACTGGGGACAATTATTCTGCTTATGAAAAGAGTGAGCTACAAACGATAGAATGATATTCACATAGTAAATATATATATGAATATATACACACACATACATATTCACACACATACACAGATTGAGATATATATGTGTGTGTGTGTGTATATATATATATATATATATACTACATATATAACTCAAAAGTGATAGGCTAAGAATACTTTTGGGGTATCTAAAATGCTGACAGATACATTTCAAATAAAAAGTAAAAACAGCTGATGGCAAAAAGATCAAAAGTACTTGGACATTTTCCTGTTCCAGGGAGACAGCTTGTCTTTAAAGACAGTGAGACAGTGCCCTTCTTAAGAAAGATTACTTTATGTGACTTTTTCTGAGGTCTTCAAGGACAATTGGAATAAAGGGCATTTAAAAAAACTCAAGTATTGGAAAGTTTTTTTTTTGGAGTTATTAGTTTAAATATGTTTCATCGGAAAGATTAAAAATCAACACCTTAACATCACAATTGAAAGAACTAGAGAAGCAAGAGCAAACAAATTCAAAAGCTAGCAGAAGTCAAGAAATAACTAAGATCAGAGCAGAACTGAAGGAGCAGAAACACAAAAAAGAAACCCTTCAAAAAAATCAATGAATCCAGGAGGTGGTTTTTTGAAAAGATCAATAAAATAGACCGCTAGCAAGATAATAAAAAAGAAAAGAGAGAAGAATCAGATAGACACAATAAAAAATGATAAAGGAAAATCATCACTGATCCCATAGAAATACAAACTGCCATCAGAAAATACTGTAAACACCTCTATACAAATAAACTAGAAAATCCAGAAGAAATGGATACATTACTGGACTCATACACCTTCCCAAGACTAAACCAGGAAGAAGTCAAATCCCTAAATAGACCAATAACAAGTTCTGAAATTGAGGCAGTAATTAATAGCCTACCAACCAAAAAAAGTCCAGGACCAGACGGATTCACAGNTTTTTTGAAAAGATCAATAAAATAGACCGCTAGCAAGATAATAAAAAAGAAAAGAGAGAAGAATCAGATAGACACAATAAAAAATGATAAAGGAAAATCATCACTGATCCCATAGAAATACAAACTGCCATCAGAAAATACTGTAAACACCTCTATACAAATAAACTAGAAAATCCAGAAGAAATGGATACATTACTGGACTCATACACCTTCCCAAGACTAAACCAGGAAGAAGTCAAATCCCTAAATAGACCAATAACAAGTTCTGAAATTGAGGCAGTAATTAATAGCCTACCAACCAAAAAAAGTCCAGGACCAGACGGATTCACAGCCGAATTCTACCAGAGGTACAAAGAGTAGTTGGTACCATTCCTTCTGAAAGTATTCCAAACAATAGAAAAAGAGGGAATCCTCCCTAACTCATTTTATAAGACTAACATCATCCTGATACCAAAACCTGGCAGAGACACAGCAAGAAAAAGAAAATTTCAGGCCAATATCCCTAATGAACATTGATGTGAAAATCCTCAATAAAATACTGGCAAACAGAATCCAGCAGTGCATCAAAATGTTATCCACCACGATCCAGTCGGCTTCATCCCTGGGATGCAAGGCTGGTTCAACACACGCAAATCAATAAATGTAATCAATCATGTAAACAGAACCAATGACAAAAACCACATGATTATCTCAACAGATGCAGAAAATGCCTTTGATAAAATTCAACACCCATCATGCTAAAAACTCTCAATAAACCAGGTATTGATGGAACGTATCTCACACTAATAAGAGCTATTTATGACAAGCCCTCAGCCAATATCATACTGAATGGCCAAAAGCTGGAAGTATTCCCTTTGAAAATCAGCATAAGACAAGGATGCCCTCTCTCACCACTTCTATTCGACACAGTACTGGAAAGTTGTTTTTTAAATAAAGAATAAAAATGCCAAGGTATCTATAATAGAAAAAACAGCAATGAAATAGAAATGGAATGTTTGTTTGAGAAAATATTTGCAGAATACTTCCTCTTCCAGTTCAATGAAAGTCATGGAGTGTTGCTGTTGTTTGTTTTCCTTTAATACATAAAGAGAATGTGCTTAAATGATATAAGTTAAGAAAATCTTGGATAGTTTTATTTTTTTGCTCTTCAATTTTCTGGAATCCAATAGATATAACCGGGAGTAGGGAGCAAGCCTCAGCAGTATCTATGGAAACGGTAGAAATATATCATTACTTGGATCCTACCCCAGACCTACAGAATCAGAATCATCAGGCACTATTTAAAACAAACTGACAAAACATTTATTAGCTTTTTTTCTGATGCACAACTCAAGATGACAACTGCTTTGGTTACCAACAATGTTCTAGACCTTCAACAAAATGAGATTTAAATTAGTCAATCACAGAAAAAACTGAAGAAACTAGAGAAATAATAAGGGATTTAGGAAAACTTTAAAGAAATAAAAAAGGCTCCTTTTGCATGTTTGCAACTAGAGACCACCTAATCACTTATTGTAAAAATCAGCATAATATAGGTTTTTTTTCTTTTGAGACAGAGTCTTTCTCTTGCCCGGGCTGAAGTTAAGTGCCGCGATCTTGGCTCACTGCAACATCCGCCTCCCAGGTTCAAGCTATCCTCCTGCCTCAACCCCCCTAGAAGCTGGGATTACAGGTGCACACCACCATGCCTGGCTAATTTTTGTATTTTTAGTAGAGATGGAGTTTCTCCATGTTGGCCAGGCTGGTCTTGAACTTCTGACCTCAGGTGATCCACCCACCTCGGTCCCCCAAAGTGTTGGGATTACAGGCGTGAGCCAACACACCCAGCCTAATATAGGTCTTTGAGTATAACATTCAAATATTCTATCATTGAGCAGATAGGGAAACCAATTTATTCTTTATTATTTTCCTTCTTTTGCTTAACAAGGCTCTGATTCTCTTCCATTCCATTCAGGTTCATCACCAAATTATAAAATTTCTGCTTTTCTCCTCCCCCATGTGTTATAAACATACACAATTCCATTATTAACAAATTATCAATGCCAGGAAAACAAAAGTGATCAATAAGTATTTTAATACCACTAAGTTTGTAACAAGATTATTCTCAAAAAAGAAATGAGCCAGGAAAAAGAATATGATGAGTAAAGTCAGGCAATCTAGAGCATTTAGAGAGTTTTGAATGAAGATGATAGGTCTGTGTGCTAGAATATATGAGGTGCTCAATAAATACCGATTATTTAAATAAATATTATCAAATGTTTAAATGACTAAATAGTAATCTTTTTTTTTTGGTGGGCAGGGGGACAGAATCTTGCTCCATCACCCAGGCTGGAGTACAGTGGCATAATCTTGGCTCACTGCAGCCTCTGCCTCCGGGTTCAAGCAATTCTCATTCCTCAGCCTCTGGAGTAACTGAAATTACAGGTGTGCACCACCATGCGCAGCTAATTTTTGTATTTTTAGTAGAGATGGGGTTTCACTGTGTTGGCCAGGCTGATCTCGAATTCCTGACCTCAAGTGATCCACAGGCCTCAGCCTCCCAAATTGCTTGGATTACAGGTGTGAGCCACCACACCAGGCTGGTGACTCTCCATAGGACTGAAACAATTGGAATAAAGCAGCTAAAATCAGTTTAGGTAATTGGAAACCTGTTAAGTTAGTATCCACATTAGAACACATCAGGTGAACCTCTTCTGGTAAAGGATGTATTTGCCTTACTGATTTACATAGGGCTCTAGGAGTCAACTGGTAAAATACTATATGTCTCCATATTTGTGATTTAGGTATATGCTACTATTGCTGGTGAAGTGGTAGGGACAACCGGATAAAGGTGATAGATCCAGCTACAAGAGTGTGAGGTGTCCCTGGAGAGATCTCTTTGTAAGGTAGTTTGTTTCAAGTAAAATAAGCCGAATTCACTAACAAACTGAAAGTGCGTAGAGCATCATTTTTCTCAGAATAAACTGGGGAATTCTACTTGAGTTCATGACAAGACACACCTGTATTTCTTGGGAAGAATCATATTTAAACTAAAATAATTGTCTTATTAATCTCCTTAACATATTAATGGTCTCAGAAATGATGTTAAAAATGAACAAGATTAGAATCTACAGCAGATGGGACAGAACTGATCTTTCCACTTTGAAAGAGGCTGCTGAGCTCTGGAGGCACAAGAATATTAAGTGGCCCTGTGAGGTTGAGGCAGGAGGCAGGAGATCCTGGTAGCAGGACAACATGGAAAATGGGAGCAATGAGAGATAGATTATGCACTGAAAAAGTTTCCAGAAATATTGTGGAAGGTGTTACAGAAAGAGCAACTTTTGCATGAGTTGATGAGTGTATGGAAATTACCAAATTCAAAGTAAATAAGTACATGGATACAATTTGTATTAACAACCTAGGAAAGCTTGGAGCAAATAAATAAAAAAGCACATTTAAATAATCCAGTCAAAATTTCTTAGTCCAATTTATTTCAGCAGTATTTCTGTTATTAATACTATAATGTCACAACATTTACTTTAAAAATATGAGGAATATTTGATGTCATACCTTTTTTTCTGACTTATGGTGTAAACTGATAATTGATGTGGCAGTATGGAGGATAAAAACTAAATATTTAATATCCCAGACTCTTTATTCTGCATTTGGGCTGAATCTTGAATCAGACTTGAAGTCAAAAGTAAGCTGTTGGAGTAGCAGCCATGTGAACAATGATTGAATTTTCTGTCACTTATGATGACAGAGTCTTGTGATTGCTACATTTCAACTGCAGAAAGTTCACTGATATAGAGGTTTTTTTTTTTTTTAAATCTTTTTGAGACAGGGTCTCACCCTGTCCCCAAGGCTGGAGTGTAGTGTCATATCTTGGCTCACTGCAGCCTCCACCTCCTGGGTTCAAGCAATTCTCCCACCTCAGCCTCCCGAGTGTCTGGGACTACAGGCACACACCATCACACCCGGCTAATTTTTGTATCTTTTGGTAGAGACAGGTTTCAACATGTTGGCCGGGCTGGTCTCAAGCCTGTGACCTCAAGTGATCTGCCCACCTCAGCCTCCCAGAGTGTTGGGATTACAGGCATGGATCACCCCACCCAGTCAATATTCAGTTTATAAAGTCATAAATTAAGCTATATGTGGGAGTAGCTATGCCATTTCTGTTAAAACTTCACAGTAGGCATGGTGTGAAGTCAGCATTATTGCTGACTCTATTTCATGATTCCTTTGGTCCTGAGAGCATCTCTGGTATTGAAGACCCTGTGTTAATGTTGTTTATTAAGCACTTTTCTGTTTAAGTTGACTAGATTCTTTTCTCTGTAATTAAGAACTTTGACTGATAATATGTTTCCATAGCTATTTTCTACTAATGTGCAAGAAAATAAACTCATATACTAAAATCTACTTACAATTTTCATCAAAATGCATTGAAATTCCACAAAATGCCCTCCTACACAAAGAGATTTAACATATGTTATTGCATATATTCTTTGAGAAGACTTTAGAAAAATTTTACCCCAAAAAAGTATTCAAGAAACTTCTAGTTTCTGGCCTTATGTGCAAAGAGCTTGGAAGTTTTGACTCCCACACTCACAACAAGGAAAGACTAAGCAAACTTAATACCAATAACTCTTTTTAGATTCCTCAGAAAATTGACACCACAGGACAAGCTGACACTCTGAAAACTGGAGAGACAAGTGAATAAAGAGAATCACAGTTTAGCAAAAGCAGAAACCCAGGATCATAATTCTACCACTAGAGCTACCACTGGTTTTATAGGTCAATAGAATACTTCCTTTTCCCCCACAACTTATCAACACACCATTGAGGCAACTAAATAATAATAAGGACCTCCAACTTAAAGAATTGCAAGCCTCAAATTTTATTTAAGAATAAGTATCTAGGGAAACCTACAGAAAAAAAGAAAAACAAAACCATTGATGCTCAGGGAAATTTTAGCACCTAACATATTTAGCTAGAACGAACAGTAAACTAGCCTACTTTCTGGCAAGATAAACATAAAACCTCACATTAAAGACCTATTTTCTGTTTCTTTTACTTGTTAATTATGTTTAGCTGTGAAAAGAAAGGCCATCCTTAAAACAAAAGTCTGAAGTGAAAAATCAAGCATCAGAACCAGGCTTAGGTATGGCAGAGATTTAAAAATCATTAGACCTGGAATTTTAAATTACTATAATTAATGTGCTGAGAGTTGTAATAGAAAAGTGAAAACATGAAAGAAGAACTGAGTAATGTAAGCAGGGAGATAAAACCACAATTAAGAATTGAAAGAAAATGTTAGAAAATTAAAAAAAAAAAAAAAAACCCACCAAAATGTAAAATGCTCTTGACAGACTCATCAGTAGATTGGACATAGACTAGAAAAAAGTCACTGAGCTTAAAACGATGTCAACAGAAATTTCTCAAATTCAAAACCAAAGAGAAAAAATTATGTCAAAAGAAACAAAATAATAAAATAGAAGAGAATATACAAACACTGTGGAACAATTATCAAAGGTATAATGTAACAGATGTGTAACTGGAATACCAGAAGGAGAAGGAAATAAAGAAAGAAAAAGACAAACATTTGAAGTAATAATGACTGAAAATTTCTGAAAAATTAATGACAGATACCAAGCCACAGATCTAGAGGTCAGAGAATATCAAATGGGATTAACACCAAAACAACCACCACCACCACAACAACAAAACAAAAACTGAAAACGAAAATTCGCCCTGATATATTCAAACTTCAGGAAGACAAAGAGAAAGAGAAAATTTTGAAAGAACCCAGAGGAAAAATGTTCCTTATCTACAGAAGAACACAGATAATAATCATATTAGACCTGTTTTAAAAGAAGAAGTAGAGTGAAAAACAAGAGAAGAGTAGAATGACATATTTAAAGTGTTAAAAGAGAAAAAACACCAACCTGGAATTCTGCACCTATTGAAATTATTCTTCAGAATGAAAGAAAAATATTATCCCAGACCAACAACAATTGAGGGAATTTGTCACTGGTAGACTTGCATTGCCAAAAATGTTGAAATAATTTTTTTTTTTCAGAGAGAAGGAAAATTATGTAGGTCAGAAACTTTGATCTATATAAAAAAAAGAAAGAATGTTAGAGAAAGAATAAATAATGGTAGAACAATTTTCCTTATTGAGAAATAATCTAAAATATTGATAACAACAATGTAGTCAGGAATTATAGTTTGCATTTTATTAAGGTAAATGATGGCAATGTCATAAAAGAGAAGAGAGATGAATTGAGAATATCCACTATAAGAACCTGTACTGTGTATGAAGCAGCAAAGTATTATTTGAAAGTAAACTTGGAATTGTTGTAAATATGAGGACACTTCAAATTTCATAAAAAATGGAATTAAAAGATAAAAATTTAAAAAATCAATTTTATTTTTCATCAAATACAAGAAACTTTTGTAAGTGATGATACCAGCTATTTAGTCCATTCCTGAAGAATTGTGAACCCTGGCAACTTAATCATGTAAATGCAGTTTTTAAATATTATCAACTGAAGAGAAATAGGCACCCTTCAAGGATTTGTTCACATTAGGAAAGAAAAATAAGTCAGCAGAAGCTACTTCAGGACTGTAGGTTCAATGCCTAATGACTTCCCACCACAGCTCTCAAAAATTGCTCTTTTTTGATGAAAGGAATGAGGAAGAGCATTGTTGTCACAGAGAAGGACTCTCTGGTGAAGCTTTCCTGGGCATTTTTCTGCTAAAACCTTGGCTAACTTTCTCAAAACACTCTCACAATAAGCATTCTCGAAATGAGCAGATGTTTTCATTTTTTAGCCCTCCAGAATGTCAAAAACAAAATATCTTGAGCATCTCACACAACTGTTGCCAGGACCTTTGCTCTTGACCGGTCCACTTTTACCTTAACTGGAACACTTTTACCTCTTGGTAGCGGTTGCTTTGATTGTGTTTTGTCTTCAGGATCATACTGATAAAGCCTTGTTTCATCTCCTGTTTCAATTATTTAAAGAAATTCTTCAGGATCTTGATCATACTTGTTTAAAATTTCCATTGAAAGCTCTGCTTTTGTCTGCTGCTGATCTGTGCACAACAATTTAGGCACCCACTGAGTGGAAAGTTTGCTTAACTTTACTTTTTCAGTGAGGATTGTGTAAGCTAACCAACTGAGATTTCTTGACTAGTTTTGGTGCTATTGTCACTCCTCTTCAATTAAGGCACAAACAAGATTAACATTTTCCTGAAAATTTGATGTGTATAGTCTGGAAGGTCAGGCTTCATCTTCAACATCTTCGACTTCATTTCACAACTTCTTCAAATGAGTTATCTATTTGTAGACTGCTGATTTCTTTGGGCCATTTTTACCATTAACTTTTCATAAAGCTTCAGTGGATTTCGCCATTCCTCTAACCAACTTTCACCATAAATTTGATGTTTGTTCTTGCTTCAGATTTAGCAGGACACATGTTGCTTTGGTATGGCCTCTTTTCAAACTATTGTCTAATTTTTCTAGTGCCACCAACTAGATCCTGTTCAGATATGTTATAACATATTAGCCCAAGTTTATTTTAGTGCAAAAAATTGAAATCTATGCATAGTTTATTTACAATACGCATTTTCCATGAACTTTTTGAAGACCCTTGTATATTGCAAACTCTAGAGCAGCCGTTAAAATTTTTTAAAACTGTTTAGTTCATATGCTAAAGAAGAGAAACAATGGAATTATATAAAATACTCAATGAAAACCAGAGAAGAAAGAGAAATAGAGTAATATTAAAAAAAAAAAAAAAGAAACAAAGAACAAGGGCAACAAGTAGGAAACAGGAATGAATACAGTAGATATGAGTCCAACCATATTAATGTTAACTTTCATGTTCTACTTTACTTACACCTAAAAAATTTAAAAGAAAGACTGGGCCGGGCGCGGTGGCTCAAGCCTTGTAATTCCCAGCACTTTGGGAGGCCGAGACGGGAGATCACGAGGTCAGGGAGATCGAGGACCATCCTGGCTAACACGGTGAAACCCGGTCTCTACTAAAAACTACAAAAAAAAAAAAAACAAAAAAAAAAAAAAAAAAAAAAAACAAAAAAAAAAAAACTGGCCGGGCGAGGGGGGGGGCGCCTGTAGTCCCAGCTACTCGGGAGGCTGAGGCAGGAGAATGGCATGAACCCAGGAGGCGGAGCTTGCAGTGAGCTGAGATTGGGCCACTGCACTTCAGTCTGGGAGACAGAGCGAGACTCCGTCAAAAAAAAAAAAAAAAAAAAAAAAAGAAAGAAAGAAAGAAAGAAAGAAAGAAAGAAAGAAAGAAAGAAAGAAAGAAAGAAAGACTGTCGGAGTGGATAGAGAAGCAAGACCTAACTATATGTCATCTACAAGAAATCCACTTTAATTTTACAGATACTGATAAACTAAAAGTAAAATGATGGAGAAAGATATACTATAGTAACATTAATCAAAAGAAAGCCGGAGTAGCTATGCTAATTTCAGATAAATTAAAGTTTATAGCTAGGAAAATATGAGCGATAAAGAGGGGCATCATATAATAATAAAGGGATCTATTTCCCAAGATGACAACAACACCTAAGCTGTATGTTCCTAACAAAATCATATTAAACAACGTGAGGCAAAAACTTACACAACTGCGAGAATAGACAAATCCACTATTACATTTGGAGGTAAAAACATCTTTCTATTGGTAATTAACAGATTCAGCAGGCAGAAAATCAATAATGATATTGCTAAACTGAACAGCATTAGCATCGATTGGATGTAATTGACACTAATAGGATACTTCATTAAATGATACCAGAATACACATTATTCTTATGCTCACATGAAACATTCATCAAGATAGAACACATTCTGGCATATAAAATACACTGTAACAAATCTAACTAAATAGAAATCATACAGTATCTACTCCCAGAACAAAATAGAATTAAACTATTAATCAGTAACAGGCAGAGAACTGGAAAATGCCCCAATACTTGGAGATTAAACAACATATAAATAACACATGGGTCAAAGAGTTAAATCTCAAGGAAAATTTTAAAAGTATTTTAACTAATGCTTTTAAAATGAAAATGAAAACACAGTGTATCAAAATTTTTGGGTTGCAGCAAAAGTAGTCCTTAGAAAATAATTTATAGCATTTAATAGAAAATAGAACTATCTAAAATCAATCATATAGACTTTCACTGTAGGAAACTAGAAAAAATAAGGACAAAAGTAAATCCAAAGTAAGCAAAAGAGAAGATACAATAAAAATTAGAGCAGAGACCAATGACATTGAAAACAAAATCTCCATAGAGAAAATCAACAGCAATGACTGCATATATTAAAAAGAAAAAAATTTAAAATTAATAATCTAACCTTCTGTCTGAGGAAACTAGAAAAAGAAGATCAAATTAAATCCAAAGTAGGCAGAAGAAAAGAAACGGTAAAAATTATTGCAAAAAATAAAAAATATTGAAAACAATAGAGAAAATTAATGAACCCAGTATCTAATACTTTGAAGAAAATCAATAAAATTGGTCAATGTGTAGCCAGACTAACAAAATAAAAAATATAGAGGACACAGATCACTAACCTCTTAAATGAAAAAGGGGCCTTCACTACAGATCCCAAAGACACTAGAAATATAAAGGAATATTATGAAGAAGTCTTTTACCATAAATTTGGTAATATAGATAAAATGAACGAATTTATTGAAGACACAATATACGAAAACTCACAAAGGAGAAGTAGAAAATCAGAACAGGTCTATGCCTATTAAATCAATTCAATCAGTAATTAATCTTTTAAAACAGAAAGCAGCAGATGACCCTGATGACTTACACCAAACATTAAAAGAACGAGTGATACCAATGATCTATAATCTCTTTCAAAAATAGAATCAGAGAAAATATCTCCTAATTCTTCCTATGAGGCCAGCAATATCCTAATACCAAAACCAGAAAAAGACACAATAGAAAAGGAAAGCTACAGACCAATGTCTCACATGAACATATATGCAAACGTCCTCAACAAAATATTAGCAAATAGAATCCAAGAATGTATATTAAGAATTATACATGAAGACCAAGGTGATTCATTCCAGTTGTGCAAGGCTGGTTCAAAATTTAATAATCAATTAATGCAGTTGGTTGCATCAACAGGCTAGAAAACATTTGATGATAGCAATAGAGCTACATAAAAAAATTACACAGTCCAACATCCATTTATGATAAAAACTCTCAGCAAACTAGGAATAGAGTAAAACATACTCAATTTGATAGAAAAAAAAATCTTCAACTCCCCCACCCCCTGCAAAACTACAGCTAACATCATATTTAATGGTGAGTAACTAGCTGGTTTCTGCTTAAAATAGGAACAAATCAATCTTCCTCTCACCATTTCTATTCAGTCTAATACTGGAAATTCTAAGGCCATAAGACAAGAAAAAGATGTATACAGATTGGGAAGAAAAAAATAAAGCCTTTTTTTGTTCATATATTACATGAGTATGTAAAAAATTCCCAACATATGAACCAAAAAAACCTCTGGCACTAATAAAAGATTATAAAAGTTCATAGTACACAAGGTTCATATAGAAAAGTCTATTGCTTTCCTATGTATCAATAATGAGCAATTGGAATTTGAAATAACAAACACAATGATATTTATATTAAGACCAAAGAAAAAAACACACTTAGAGATAAATATGGTCTAAATAAATGGAGATATATACTAAAAATGTGGATAGGAACACTTGAGATTGTTAAAACTTCAGTTTCTCTGAAATTGATCTCAGGATTCGATGCAACCCAGTCAAAATCCCAGGAAGCCATTTTGTGGATATTGACAAACTGATTAGAAAGTTTACATATAATTGTCACTCGTAATAGCCACCATCATACTGAAGACAGAGAAACATAGGTGACTATCCAACTTCAAAACTTACTATAAAACTACAGTAATGAAAACCTTGTGGTATTAGCTAAAGAAAACACACATAAATTAATGCAACAGAATAGAGAACCCAGACATAACTTCATGCATATAAATATATCTTTGACAAAGGATCAAAGGTAGATTTTTACATACATGACATTGGAACAACTGGACGTCTACCTGCAAAGAAAAATAAATTGACACAGAGCTTACACCTTTTACAAAATTAACTCAAATGCATCAGAGACCTATATGTAAATGAAAAAGACACTGCTGAGGGAATAAAGAGAAAAGCATAAATTAGGAGAATATTTTTCCAAAGCACATATCAAACAAAGGATTTGTATCCAATATATACAAAGAACTCTTAAAACTTAACAATAAGAAAAAAAATGAAAAAATGGGCAAAATATCTAAACAGACACCTTACTAAATAAAATATAGAGTTAGCAAATAATCATCAGGGCAGATGCTCAACATCATGCCTCTTTAGGGTATTGTAAATTAAAACCAAGTTAGATAGCATTAAATGCTTATTACAATGACTAAAATCCCAGATGCTGTCAACACAAAATACTGGTGAGGATGGGGACCAACAGGAGCCCTCTCTGTTTTTGTTTTTGTTTTTTTGTTTTTTTTTTCCTGGTAGAAATGTAAAATGGTACTGCCACTTAGGAAGATAATAGTTTTCATAATGTTAAAAATAATCTTACCATAATATCTGGGAATCTGGTGGATTGGTATTCACTCAAATTACTTGAAAACTTTATGTCCATACAAAAACTCACACACAAACATGTATATCAGCTTTATATGTTATGGCCTAATCCTGAAAACAACTAAAATGTCCTTCAATAAAGTGAATAAATAAACTGTAGTACACCCATATAGTGTAATGTTATTCAGTGATTAAAAGAAATAAGCTGTTTTGCCATGAAAAGACATGAAGGATTGCTTTAATCTTTTGGCTATGATGAACAAAACTGCTGTGAATATAGGTATATGAATCTTCTTTGATATCCTGCTTTCAATTTCTATGGATATATATATATCCATAGAAAGTAATCCCAGAAGTGGGATTACTGGATCACATGGTAGTTTTATTTGTAGTCTTTTGAGGCACGACTATATTATTTTCCATGGCAGCTATACTATTTTATATTCTCACCAATAGTATACAAGAGTTCTAATTTCTTCACGTGCTTAACAACACATTTTTGTCTTTCTTTTTTTAGAGTAGCCATCCTAATGGGTATGAGGTGATATTTCATTGTGGTTTTGATTTGTATTTCCCAAATGTCCATTGATGGATCATTGGTTAAAGAAAATTTATCATACACATGAAACAGAACACTATTTGCCCTCAAAAATGAAGGAAATCTTGTCATATGCTACAGTATGGATGGACCTTGAAGGCATCATGCTAAGTAAAATCAGCTAGCCACAAAAAGACAAATACATTTATTATATTTATCTTGGATCTTGTAAATAAAACTACGAAGAAAATAGGCAATCCACAGTTTATGTTTTAATGAGGGAATACTGATAATAAAACAACAAACAAAAAATTTTAAAAATGCCAAATGATCATAAATGTTATGCAGAAAAATAAAAATGGATTATGTGCTGAAAACAGCTGAGTACAACTATAAACTGAGTTATCAGAGATTCTCTCTCTGAGGAAATACGGCAAACATTTTTTTTAAAAAATTTTTTTAATTTTTAATTTTTAATTTTTTTATTATACTTTAAGTTCTAGGGTACATGTGCAAAACGTGCAGGTTTGTTACTTAGGTATACATGTGCCATGGTGGTTGGCTGCACCCATCAACCTGTCA
>NW_016805834.1:668538-690202 GCF_001698545.2 Rhinopithecus bieti
CCCCATGATAGGCCCCGGTGTGTGATGTTCCCCTTCCTGTGTCCAAGTGATCTCATTGTTCAGTTCCCACCTATGAGTGAGAACATGCGGTGTTTGGTCTTCTGTTCTTGTGATAGTTTGCTAAGAATGATGGCTTCCAGCTGCATCCATGTCCCTACAAAGGATGCAAACTCATCCCTTTTTAATGGCTGCATAGTATTCCATGGTGTATATGTGCCACATTTTCTTAATCCAGTCTGTCACTGATGGACATTTGGGTTGATTCCAAGTCTTTGCTATTGTGAATAGTGCCACAATAAACATACGTGTGCATATGTCTTTATAGCAGCATTTTTAATTGCCAACCTAATGGTCATTCCCCTGGTACTTCTTTCCTAAAAGAGTGCTATTCTCATCTTTTCACCCCTGATATGATGCTTGAATTCTCAAGTTAGCTGAAGTACAATCTGGAAAAGAAAGTAGAAGATGAGCAGAGAAACTTAATGACTGCCTTGATATCATGGGGCTATGTCATTAACTAGCATTGTAATTGTCTTTCTTCCAGAATTCTTATAAGTAAAATAATTAAACCCACTATAAAATTACTCTTAAGTGTATCTTTCATTTATGGCAATATAAACATAGATATAAAGGTAGCATTTAATTATAGGCACAGATCACAAGAAGGAACCAGCTGTAACAATGACAGGTTCCACACAGAGAAAACAGCAGGTCCAAAGGACTCTGACTGGAGCGAGTTTTATAAAAGAGAACATGATGTGTTTTAAGCTTAATGGGAAGGATGACCGTAAATGAAGATGAGGATAAGGATATAGTAGGATCCAGTTTAGGGGGACTTTGTCAGACAGGATAAGGTATTTGACTTCATTCTAAGCATACTGGAGGCATTAAATGGTCTAATCTAGAGAGTGACATTCTCTGATTCATATTTTAAAGAAATTATACCGAAGGAATACAGGTTGAACCATTGGTGGAGCCTGGCAGAAGTCTAGAAAAAAGCTATGGTGTTGTGGACTTAGTAACAGTGGAGAAGAAGTAGATGGCCAAATAGGAAGAGCTCTGGTCTGCAGCTCCCAGTGTGATCGACGCAGAAGATGGGTGATTTCTGCATTTCCAACTGAGGTACCCGGTTCATCTCACTGGGACTGATCGGGCAGTGGGTGCAGCCCACGGAAGGCAAGCTGAAGTAGGGTGGGGCATCGCCTCACCCGGGAAGCAAAAGGGGTCAGGGGATTTCCCTTTAATAGCCAAGGGAAGCTGTGACAGACCACCTGGAAAAACGAGGCACTCCTGCCTGAATACTGTGCTTTTCCCAAGGTCTTAGCAACTGGCAGACAAGGTGATTCTCTCCAGTTCCTAGCTCGATGGGTCCCACGCTCATGGAGCCTTGCTCACTGCTAGGGCAGCAGTATGAGATCCATCTGTGATGCTGCAGCCTGGCTTGGGGAGGGGTGTCTGCCATTACTGAGGCTTGAGTAGGTAAACAAAGTGGCCAGGAAGCTCGAACTAGGTGGAACCCACTGCAGCTCCACAAGGCCTACTGCCTCTAGACTTCACCTGTGTGGGCAGGGCATAGCTAAACAAAAGGCAGCAGACAACTTCTGCAGACTTAAACATCCCTGTCTGACAGCTCTGAAGAGGGTAGTGGTTCTCCCAGCACAGTGTTTGAACTCTGAGAATGGACAGACTGCTGCCTCAAGTGGGTTCCTGACCCCCGTGTAGCCTAACTGGGAGACACTTCCCAGTAGGGGCCAAGAGACACCTCATATAGGTGGCTCCTCTTTGGGACGAAACTTCCAGAGAAAGAATCAGGCAGCAATATTTGCTGTTCTGCTATATTTGCTGTTCTGCAGCCCCTGCTGGTGATATCCAGGCAAACAGGGTCTGGAGTGAAACTCCAGCAAGCTCCAACAGACCTGCAGCTGAGGGACCTGTTAGAAGGAAAACTAACAAACAGAAAGAAATAGCATCAACATCAACAAAAAGTTCATCTATACCAAAACCCCATCTGTAGGTCACTAACATCAAAGACCAAA
Source organism: Rhinopithecus bieti (assembly GCF_001698545.2). NCBI lineage: Eukaryota > Metazoa > Chordata > Mammalia > Primates > Cercopithecidae > Rhinopithecus > Rhinopithecus bieti. The sequence continues at coordinate 670,575 of NW_016805834.1, forward strand.
GGTAGATAAAAACCACAAAGATGGGGAGAAACCAGAGCAGGAAAGCAGGAAATTCTAAAAATCAGAGCCCCTTTTCCCCTCCGAAGTATTGCAGCTCCTCGCCAGCAACAGAACAAAACAGGACAGAGAACGACTTTGACAAGTTGATAGAGGTAGGTTTCAGAATGTCGGGAATAACAAACTTCTCCGAGCTAAAGGAGAATGTTTTAACCCATTGCAAGGAAGCTAAAAACCTTGAAAAAAGTTTAGATGAATGGCTAACTACAATAAACAGTCTAGAGAAGACCTTAAATGACTTGATAGAGCTGAAAACCATGGCACAAGAATGTCGTGACACATGCACAAACTTCAGTAGCTGATTCGATCACATGGAAGAAAGGGTATCAGTGATTGAAGATCAAATTAATGAAATAAGGCAAGAAGACAAGGTTAGAGAAAAAAGAGTAAAAAGAAATGGACAAAGTCTCCAAGAAATACGGGACTATGTGAAAAGATGAAATATATGTTTGATTCGTGTACCTGAAAGTGATGGGGAGAATGGAACCGGTTGGAAAACACTCTTCAGGATATTATCCAGGAGAACTTCCCCAACCTAGCAAGGTAGACCAACATTCAAATTCAGGAAATACAGAGAACACCACAAAGAAACTCATCGAGAAGAGTAACCTTAGGATACATAATTGTCAGATTCACCAAGGTTGAAATGAAGGAAAAAGTGTTAAGGGCAGCCAGAGAGAAAGGTCGAGTTACCCACAAAGGGAAGTCCATCAGACTAATAGCGGATCTCTTGGCAGAAACCCTACAAACCAGAAGAGAGTGGGGGCCAATATTCAACATTCTGAAAAGAATTTTCAACCCAGAATTTCATATCCAGCCAAACTAAGCTTCATAAGTGAAGGAGAAATAAATTCCTTTACAGACAAGCAAATGCTGAGAGATTCTGTCACCACCAGGCCTGCCTTACAAGAGCCTCCTGAAGGAAGCACTAAACATGGAAAGAAACAACCAGTACCAGCCACTGCAAAAACATGCCAAATTGTAAAGACCACTGATGCTATGAAGAAACCACATCAATTAACGGGCAAAATAACCAGCAAACATCATAATGACAGGATCAAATTCACATGTAACAATATTATCCATAAATGTAAATAGGTTAAATGCCCCAATTAAAAGACACAGACTGGCAAATTGGATAAAGAGTCAAGACCCATCAGTGTGCTAAATTCAGGAGACCCATCTCACGTGCAAAGATGTACATAGGCTCAAAATAAAGGGATGGAGGAAGATCTACCAAGCAAATGGGAAGCAAAAAAAGCAGGGGTTGCAATCCTAGTCTCTGATAAAACAGACTTTAAGCCAACAAATAACAACAGAGACAAAGAAGGCCATTACATAATGGTAAAGGGATCAATTCAACAGGAAGAGCTAACTATCCTAAATATATATGCAACCAATATAGGAGCACCCAGATTCATAAAGCAAGTCCTTACAGACATACAAAGAGACTTAGACTCCCACACAATAATAATGGGAGACTTTAACACCTCACTGTCAATATTAGATCAACAAGACAGAGGGTTAACAAGAACATCCAGGAACTGAACTCAGCTCTGCAACAAGCAGACCTAGTAGACATATACAGAACTCTCCATCCCAAATCAATAGAATATACATTTTTTCTCAGCACCACATAGCACTTATTCTAAAATTGACCACATAGTTGGAAATAAAGCACTCCTTAGCAAATATAAAAGAACAGAAATCACAAGAAACTGTCTCTCAGACAAAAGTGCAAATTAGAACTCAGAATTAAGAAACTCACTCAAAACTGCACAACTATATGGAAATTGAACAACTTGCTCCTGAATGACTACTGGTTAAATAATGACATGAAGGCAGAAATAAAGAGGTTATTTGAAACCAATGAGAAAAAAGACATAATGTACCAGGATCTCTGGGACATATTTAAAGCAGTGTGTAGAGGGAAATTTAAGGCACTAAATGCCCACAAGAGAAACCAGGAAATATCTAAAATCGACATCCTAACATCACAATTAAAAGAACTAGAGAACTAGAGCAAACAAATTCAAAAGCTAGCAGAAGGCAAGAAACTAAGATCAGAGCAGAACTGAAAGAGATAGAGACACAAGGAACCCTTCAAAAAGTCAACGAATCCAGGAGCTGGTTTTTTGAAAAGGTCAACAAAATTAATAGACTGCTAGCAAGACTAATAAAGAAGAAAAGAGAGAAGAATCAAATAGATGCAATAAAAATTGATAAAGGGGATATCACCACTGATCCCACAGAAATACATACTCCCTAACTCATTTTATGAGGCCAACATCATCCTCATACCAAAGCCTGGTAGAGACACAACAACAAAAAAGAGAATTTTAGATCAATATCTGTGATGAGCAATGATGTGAAAACCTCAATAAAATACTGGCAAATCAAATCCAGCAGCATATCAAAAAGCTTATCCACCACGATCAAGTTGGTTTCATCCCTGGGATGCAAGGCTGGTTCAACATACACAAATCAATCAGCGTAATCCATCACATAAACAGAACCAATGACAAAAACCACATGACTATCTCAACAGATGCAGAAAAGGCCTTCAACAAAATTCAACAGCCCTTCATGGTAAAAACTCTCAATAAACTAGTTATTGATGGAACATATCTCAAAATAATAAGAGCTATTTATGACAAACCCACAGCCGATGTCATACTGAATGTTCAAAAACTGGAAGCATTCCCTTTGAAAATGGGTACAAGACAAGGATGCCCTCTCTCACCGCTCCTATTCAACATAATGTTGGAAGTTCTGGCCAGGGCAATCAGGCAAGAGAAAGAAATAAAGGTATTAAATTAGGAAAAGGGGAAGTCAAATGTTCTCTGTTTGCAGATGACATGACTATGTATTTAGAAAACCCCATCATCTCAGCCCAAAATCTCCTTAAGCTGATAAGCAACTTCAGCAAAGTCTCAGGATACAAAATCAATGTGAAAAAAATCACAAGCATTCCTATACAACATTAACAGACAAACAGAGAGCCAAATCATGAATGAACTCCCATTTGTAATTGCTACAAAGAGAATAAAATACCTAGGAATCCAACTTACAAGGGATGTGAAGGACCTCTTCAAGGAGAATTACAAACCACTGCTCAGTGAAATAAAAGAGGACACAAACAAATGGAAGAACATTCCATGCTCATGGATAGGAAGAATCAATATCTTGAAAATGGTCATACTGCCCAAGGTAATTTATAGATTTAGTGCCATCCCCATCAATGAGTTTCTTCACAGAATTGGAAAAAAACTACTTTAAATTTCACAGGGCACCAAAGAAGAGCCCACATTGCCAAGACAATCCTAAGTAAAAAGAACAAAGCTGGAGGCATCATGCTACCTAACTTCAAACTATACTGCAAGGCTACAGTAACCAAAACAGCATGGTACTGGTACCAAAACAGAGATATAGAACAATGGAACAGAACAGAGCCCTCAGAAATAATACCACACATCTACAGCCATCTGATCTTTGACAAACCTGAGAGAAACAAGAAATGGGGAAAGGATTCCCTATTTAATAAATGGTGCTGGGAAAATTGGCTAGCCATAAGTAGAAAGCTGAAACTGGATCCTTTCCTTACTCCTTATACGAAGATTAATTCAAGATGGATTAGAGACTTAAATGTTAGACCTAATACCATAAAAACCCTAGAAGAAAATCTAGGTAGTACCATTCAGGACATAGGCATGGGCAAGGACTTCATGTCTAAAACACCAAAAGCAACGGCAGCAAAAGCCAAAATTGACAAATGGGATCTAATTAAACTAAAGAGCTTCTGCACAGCAAAAGAAACTACCATCAGAGTGAACAGGCAACCTACAGAATGGGAGAAAATTTTTGCAATCTACTCATCTGACAAAGGGCTAATATCCAGAATCTACAAAGAACTCAAACAAATATACAAGAAAAAAACAAACAACCCCATCAAAAAGTGGGCAAAGGATATGAACAGACATTTCTCAAAAGAAGACATTCATACAGCCAACAGACACATGAAAAAATGCTCATCATCACTCGCCATCAGAGAAATGCAAATCAAAACCACAATGAGATACCATCTCACACCAGTTAGAATGGCAATCATTAAAAAGTCAGGAAACAACAGGTGTTGGAGAGGATGTGGAGAAATAGGAACACTTTTACACTGTTGGTGGGATTGTAAACTAGTTCAACCATTATGGAAAACAGTATGGCAATTCCTCAAGGATCTAGAACTAGATGTACCATATGACCCAGCCATCCCACTACTGGGTATATACCCAAAGGATTATAAATTATTCTACTACAAAGACACATGCACACGTATGTTTATTGCGGCACTATTCACAATAGCAAAGACTTGGAATCAACCCAAATGTCCATCTGTGACAGACTGGATTAAGAAAATGTGGCACATATACACCATGGAATACCAAGCAGTCATTAAAAAAGGATGAGTTCATGTCTTTGCAGGGACATGGATGAAGCTGGAAACCATCATTCTCAGCAAACTATCACGAGGACAGAAAACAAAACACCACATGTTCTCACTCATAGGTGGGAAATGAACAATGAGAACACTTGGATGCAGTGTGGGGAACATTATAAACCAGGGCCTGTCAAGAGGTGGAGGGCTGGGGGAGGGATCGCATTAGGAGAAATACCTAATGTAAATGATGAGTTGATGGGTGCAGGAAACCAACATGGCACATGTATACCTATGTATCAAACATGCACGTTCTGCACATGTACCCTAGAACTTAAAGTACAACAATAATAATAATAATAAAGAGTATTGAGGCTTTAGGTATAGAAACAACCTCAAGTTTTAGCTTTGATAGTGTTAGCAGCAATGGTGATAATGGGGGATTTGGGGGAGAAAATTCTGTCTCAAGCACCTCGCTGCTCCACTATTCTTCCACTGAGGCATTGGCAATGGCAGTGGTGGTGGTGGCATGCTGATGATAATGGTGCTGGTGATGGTGGAGATGGTAGTTGTGGTACAGGTGCTGATGGTGGTGGTGGTTTTGGTGATGGTGGTAGTAATGGTTGTGATGGTGATACTGATGGTGATTGTGGCAATGGCGGTACTGGAGGTAGAAGCAGTGGTGGTAATTAGTGTGTTATATTATGTATGGCCTTAAAGTTATCAAAGCATTATTCCACATTTTTTCATGGTAGAAAAGAAAAAAAAATAACAGTGGAGAAGAACACAATTTAAAGATTTGATATGCATTTTGCCGGATCTATGAGACTTGAAAATGAGTTGGATATATGAGTTAAAGAAGGAGAAGACTGAAGAATGACTCTTTAGTTCTTTGGTTGGCCTTTTAACTAAAAACACTCAAGTGTTTAGACAGAAGAAGAGCATATAAATATTATATAAAATATATGCATCTAGTATGAAATAAATGAAACCTCTGCTTATGGAATTCAAACTTTTTGATCATACAAAAATGTTGTTACTAAACACCTACTGTAAGTTTGATTTTGTGTCACTGATTAGGGATTAAAGACATAGATGAGATAGCCCCTACCTAGCAAGGACTCATAAACCTAAGAGATAGTTATGTAAAGAGCTCTCTCAACTGTATTAGATATTCTTAAAAAAGCATATATAAGGACTTATGAATACCTAACATAGTAACTGCATAATCGTTAAGTGTCTTTTGTTCGAGATTGAAATTGGAAACTGCTTTAGAGAAGGTCATTTTTTTTTTTACTTCCTTGTTGCCCTCACAGTACCAAGAAAAAACTGCAAGGCATATAATGGTAGTCCAAAAGTTTGGAAGTCTAGAGCTGTATATTTATTTAATAAGCAATATACGCTTTCCAATAGAGATGTAAAAAGCAAATTCTGAGTATAAACTTCTTTGTAAGTGCTTCCTTGTTCTTTTGCAAAGTCCAAAATAATCATCTGGAGAAGAATGGCCTCTTCTTCAAGAAAAACACCACAAAACAGTTGGTACCATTAAACACAATTCCTCCATCTTTCAGAAAACAAGGTAAATGACTAATGATAAAAGGCTAAGTAAAAAAGGATGTGTTTTATGTATTAATATTTTGGTAAAATGAAATCTATTTAAGTTTTCATACTGATTTATAACATCTTCACTTGAAAAAGTTCTAAATTCCAGTTTAACTCTTTGTTTAAATGGGTTAAAATAAAGCTGTTCAAGACAGTGCCTCTGTATCCCACTAAGACCAGAACCAGCAGTGCAGGTGTCCTTCAAAACTAGAATGCAGCCAAGTATGCATATGTTCTCTCATGCTGAGAGAGGACATGCAGGTGACCTGATCCTCTGGCCAACTGGCAATGGCCATGTTGACAGATTCACTGTTTTTTTTTTTTTTTTTTCCTTTTGCTAGAAGGGAAGATAAGAATATTCTTAGACACACAAACACACAGACACAAACACACATATACATACTATATATAGCGATATATATGAGATATATTATATATATAATGTGTGTGTGTGTGTGTATATATATATATAGAGAGAGAGAGTTACATTTATTGCAGTATAGCTTGCTTGTTAATTTTAGTAGAAGAAAGGCCTAAAGTTAATCAGCTTTGGCCTCATTATCACAGTTAGTGGAAATCATTAGAGTTGGCTGCAGGGAAAACAAGGATAATTTGTCCATCCAAGAAAAGGAATTAAACATTGCAAAATAAAAACCCTAACACTGCAGTGTAATGGTATGAAAAGATTAAATTGTACAGAAATGTTTTAGTTCTAAACAAGAAATGCACAAAGTAACATATTCCCAAATTGAATTATAAGTTTTCTTGATCCTTCAAAATTCAAGTTAGTTATTTTGTTAAGAACCATGACATCTGTCATGACCTTAATTTTATGGTTTTACTATTCTCCATACGCCTTTCTTTCTTTTTTCTTAACATTTAAACTGACTCCTTCATACTTTACTATAAAAGACATTTACAAAACAGATACTCGCAAGAGTTTTAGACAAGTTCACAGCCTGAAGCACTGAACTCTATTTGGTAGATATATAATGTAATGCTTTAATTTCTAACCTGCAGCAGCTTACCCAAAGATTTAAAATGCTTTGGGGATTAATCTATTGTTGAAAAGCACTTTTCAGACAGAACCATTTAAGAATAACTCTAATGAATAGATGCAAGGACTTTTGTTAGGTCAATCATATTAAGGTAAAAGGCTATTTTTGCATTTGACCCAACTCTGACAGATAATGAGTTTTAACTAAACCCCAGTCTTCTTTAAGAAATAATCTTCCTCTACTTAAATACAGTAACTAAGTGTTCTCAGTTAATATACTTATCTCAAATTTGCAGTTACTCCATAGAATAACATGAAGGCAAACAAATAAATATGTTCGGAGATGAGTTATGATAAGGCAATTAGGCAAAAATCTATAAATATGTGTATCAAAATAGTATAAATGCTTATGTATGAATCTTGGATTAGTAATATTTATCTGGATTTGGGACGGGTCTGGAAGAATGTCTGAATCTTGGATTTCACCTACTTGGTGTGATAACTTCAAAAAGCCTAGTTATCTCTAAGATTTGTTTTCTCATTTTTATTGTCTTCCTCGTCTTTTCTCTTCTCCACCTTCTTTCCTCTCTCTCTCCTTCCTGACATATTGTATTGTAGAGTTGCACAGTGAAATCGATAGAATATCTGATAATGATAAGTGCTATGGGGAAAAATACAGCAAGGAAAGGGATTGAAAGTGCTGAGAAGAAATGTTTGCTATTTTACACTAGGTGGTCAAGGAAGTTTCTGCTTATTAAGAAAATGACAAGTGAGCAGACTCAAAGGAGTTAAGACATAAGGTTTATCAGGCTCTCTGGCAGAAGATCATACTAGAAAAAGGGAACAACAAAGAAATTCTTTGAGTTAGAGAATGGCTGATGTGTTCAAGAAAGAGTCAGAACTAGTCAATGAAGCTAGAGTGAAGTGAGCTGGGCAGATGATGCCAAAAAGTTAGTTAAAGGATATTGAATTATGTGGTACAAAATTAGGTAGTCATATAGGTGGCTGTGATGACTTTAAACTATCTGATTCTAATTTAAAATCCAAAGCTGGATTTTGCAAAGAACAGTGAAATGTTTTAAATGACTCTGTCTTGCCTCTACACTTAGAACACCCTCTACAGGAGCAGGACAAAAAATATGAAAAATGATGATGGTCTATAATTAAGGTGAAGGCGGTAGAGTTGGTGAGAATTGATTTGATTATGTTTGCATTTTGAATGTATTTCTTTTAATAGTTAGATTTTATGGAGTATTTTTATACTAAAAGATTGAGCAGAAAATATAAACATTATCAATATATTCTCTCTCCACATCCTCGCAGATTCCCCCATATTGACATCTTGCATTAGTATGGTACATTTGTTAAAAATGCTGAAAAAATGATAAGTTATTATGAAATACAATCCATAATTTAGATTTGTGTTCTAAAGTCCTATGGGTTTTAAAAAGTGTCAACTATGACAATATCATACCTAATCTGACTGCCCTTAAAGTCCCCTGTAATCCACATATTCTTCCCTTTCTTCTTCTCCCTGAACCCCTGTGAATCACTGATCTTTTAACTGTCCCTATAGTTTTGCCTTTTCCAAAATGTCCTATAGTTGCAAGTATACGGTATGTAACCATTTCGGATAGGCTTCTTTGATTTAGCAATATATTTAAGGTTCCCCCATATCTTTAAAAAACAACAAAAAAAGCAGTGTCATTGAGGTAGAATTGGTGTACAATAAACTACACATATGTCAAATATACATTTTGGTAAGTTTCTGTTTATCATGTTAACAATTTTTTAGTGTACAGTTTAGTAGTATTAAGCACATTCATGTTGCTGTGCAATGGGTCTCAAGAACTTTTTCATCTTGTAAAACTGATACCCTGTACCCGTTAAACAAACTTCTGATTCCCTCCTCTACCCAGGCCCTGACAACCACCATTATACTTTCTATTTCTATGAAGGTGACTACTTCAGATACCTCATAAAAGTGTAATCGTATAGGACTGAAGTTGTCTTTCCTGAATATAGCAAATGTCTGGTGTATAATGGGCTCTCAATAAACAAATATTAAGTAGATGGCAATGGCTAATCATGAGGGAATAATATTAATAAATATGGATCAAAAGACCTCACATATCATATACTAACATAATTTTCAGACTATTGATACTTAAAAACATCCTTTAAAATTGGAATAAAACTTAACCTTTCAAAAATTATAGCAACAGAAAACAAAAAAATAAACTAACTTTGGGAGGCCGAGGCGGGAATATCATGAGGTCAGGAGATCGAGACCATCCTGGCTAACACAGTGAAACCCCGTCTCTACTAAAAATACAAAGTGGGGGGTGCTTGTAGTCCCAGCTACTCTAGAGTCTGAGACAGGAGAATGGTGTGAACCCGGGAGGTGGAGCTTTCAGTGAGCCGAGATCACACTACTGCACTCCAGCCTGGGCGACAGAGCTAGACTCCAACACACACAAAAAAATAAAAATAAAAAATACGGTGGCTCGCGCCTATAATCCCAGCACTTTGGGAGGCTGAGGCAGGTGGATCACGAGGTCAGGAGATGGAGACCATCCTGGCTAACATGGTGAAACCTTGTCTCTACTAAAAAAATACAACAAATTAGCCGGACGTGGTGGCAGGCACCTGTAGTCCCAGCTACTGGGGAGGCTAAGGAAGGAAAATGGTGTGAATCTGGGAGGTGGAGCTTGCAGTGAGCCCAGATCACGCCACTGCACTCCAGCATGGGGGACAGAGCAAGACTCCATCTCAAAATAAATAAATAAATAAATATAAAAATAATAAAAAATAAAATAAAATAAAACAAAAATAAACCAACAACAAAAGAGCAAAATAGGTCAACCCAGTAGCATATTTGTTAATCAAAAAAGTATAAGTACTATTACATATCATCAACCTAATTATTTTACTTCTTTTCTTCACTTATAAATGCTGATCTCGATAGTGTCAATTTCAAAGTTCCTTTCAATAATTTTCCTATTATATGAATGACTTTTCCAGCCTCTCTTAAATTTTCAGCTAAGGTGTGTTGCTAGTGGGAATGATAGAAATTTTTGAAAGAATGTTACAATAAAACAGCATTTAGCAAATAAAGTACATATCCAGGGATCAACATGGAAATGGCATGAAGTTCTGTAGCACTTTCTTTGTGCTATGTGCTCTACCTTTTATAATTTAATTAGTTGCTGCTATCAGATGACACATGCATATGGATTTGCTGTCAAGTGCTTAATTTTTTTATTGAAATTCTGATAGAAAAGTTACAAGTGTTTTTTCTCACTAAATGTTTGCTGTAAGTTTATGTGCATATTTCCCATAATTACTTCATACATAATGTCATAGCATGTTGACATTCCAACATGTTTCTGAAGGCTAGCTACAGAGTCATTGTTTATGTATACAGTATTTATACATTCCCACAAATTATTTAGCTTGTATTAAAGAAAATGACAAAACTTAAACGTGTATTAAAAATTATCTCTGACATTTAAGGCAGGTTCAATAGCTGCAGTGCAGCAATTATTGCAGCCGTATGGAGCCATGACGTGACATGTAGATTTTATTTTCAAGTCGGTTGATACGCATACCCAGTGAGCAGTCATACCACCCTTCCTGTAGTCAGAAAATGAAGATTTGTTACAATTAGACTTCCAGAAATCTTTTCTTTCTTTTAGGCCATTATTTAATAAGGTTTATGAAATAGGGTTTCATCAGACTGCTCTTCTGTACCTCAACAAAAATAAACTAAATAACAACACAAAACAAAAGATATAGCAGCATTGCTCTTACGCAAATTTGCCTTGAATGTTACTTTGTAGTAATAAATGGCAAGGAATGAAAGAAGATTCTTTCTCATTAAAAATGCAAGTGATGCATGGTAGAAAATAATGAAAGGAAGAAAAAATAAAATATTTACTTAATAAAGACAAGAATAGTAAACTATTATTAAAAATTGTGAATTTTTTAAATTAAAAAAAGCAAATAAGTGAAATACTATAGCATAAAGGTTAATAATCAAAGTTGAAATGATCACCTCCTATTTAATGTGACTTAAGACATGAGGAATCTGTCCAACAGTTATATTAATAATCCTGTCTCATACATATTTTGAAGATTTACTTTATAATTACACGTGAAATGCTTAAAACAGATTGGGTATGTGGTACATGCTTGTTAAAAGTTAACTATTAATATTCTTGGGCCAGGCGTGGTGTCTCACGCCTGTAATCCCAGTACTTTGGGAGGCCGAGGCGGGCAGATCACGAGGTCAGGAGATAGAGATCATCCCGGCTAACATGGTGAAATCCCGTCTCTACTAAAAGGCACAGTGGTGGAAGCCTGCAGTCCCAGCTACTCAGGAGGCTGAGGCAGGAGAATGGCGTGAACCTGGCAGGCGGAGCTTGCAGTGAGCTGAGATGCGCCACTGCACTCAAGCCTGGGCGACAGACCGAGACTCCGTCTCAAAAAAAAAAAAAAAAAAAAAAAAAAAAAAAAACAAAACAAAACAAAAAAAAAACATACATATATATATATAATAACATAAACAAAGGTTAACTATTAGTATTCTTAAGATGCTTTGGATGCTTAATTTTGGAGGTATAGAAGAATACTGACCCTGAGTTAAGGGTTTTTTTGAGAATATAAACCGTCTTCATGTAAGTGGGTGCGCAGGAAATTGTGTTCTCATGAAACTCGAGGTTTCAGGAATACTGAGAAATCATGCTGAAGATATGAAGATATGTGGGAAAGGATGGGGAAGTTCCTTTATAATGATGTGGGTATTATGGAGGCCACAGTGTATAGATTTTTGTAGGCGATAGAAGTGCTGATCGCTGAATTAACAACAAGAAAGCCCATAGCTCTGTGATAAGGGCAGCATATTGCAGGGACTTGTTCTTCAGGCATTGATCAAGAGAAACAGGCATATCGACCAATGCGGTCGATTTTCTCCCCAACATTCTTTGGGATAATAGTGGCCATGTGAACTTTCCAGGATATGTTTGAAGCCTTGAAAAAAATGTGCTTTGGTTACAAATGGAGCCACACACTGTCCCTGATCCACAGGCGTTTGTCACAGGTGGTTCTGTGGCAGCTGGCGGTGTACTAAAAGATCCCACAGGAGTGAGGTCTCAGTTGAAGACTAGTGGTTTCAACCAAGTTAAGACTCTGAAAAGTCTCCATTTGGGTTCTCTTTACAGCGTTTTGGGATGATTAAATGAGTTAATATATATAAAGCACTTAAAATCGTGCTGGAATATTGTAAGCAGTCAAAAAAAGAGCTTGTTTCCATTTTCTGTTCCTTGTTTTCTTTTCTTTTCTTTTCTTTTTTTTTTTTTAAATAAGAACAATGTAAACTATATCAAATGACCCTATCATATACTACCAGGAAACCACAAACCAATGAAATATAAACTTTTCAGAAGAATCAGAGAAATATTGTACCAAAAAGAGCACCACACTTACTGTAAAAATCTTCCATTTTAATCTTGCATCCACTTCCAAATTTCAGCATGATCTTGAGCTGGTAAGCTGAATTCTTCTGGCTTAAGCATCCTCATCTATGAGGTGGCAATTGTCACATACATCTATACTTCCTAAGGGACCCTTAGGGCACAAGAGCCTTGTAAATTGTGAAGATGTATTTATTAAATATGCTTATACATAAGTAAATGTAACAGCATTATCAATTATTAATAAATTGAAAACTGTATATTTTTCTTATTATTTCCCCTGAGTAGTGGGGATGACATGTGAATTGCTAGATTAATAAAGATTAACGGCTTAAAATGTTAAATTGAATAAAGATTACTGAAGAATTCTACAAGAAAATATCCTTTTTCTTATATATGTATATGTTATATATTTATAGATTACATTTGCATAGTGCTTTGTAATTTTATTTCTTTGGAAATTTATTGATTTTCTGATTATCCCTTCAAATATTTAGGGTTTCTATTACTGTCAATAGAAGATGCTCAAATTAAATGCACCGAAGCGAAAAAGGCTAATAATTCTGTCATTAGTGACACACAACAAAGTGTTGATCCTCCAGAAAATCCAAAAGCACCCCAGTTGAGAAAAGCTGGAACTATTTAAAAGGAAAATATCTGGGACAAATAACCCTCTTCTTAGGTATTTTTAGTTCTGTTTGTAGCTTCTTGAAAAGGTTTATAGATAATGTCATATACTATCTGTAAAATGTTAGTGGCAGTGCTTAGAATAATATAATTTTACTTAATTTAGATTTACCTAATTCTCCCTTCTGACTTCTATGGAAGATTAAATTAGAAAAGGGGAAAATATTCAAGTAATTCTAAGATGAAAACTTTCTAAGCAGATCCTCTACCTTTTCATAGGAAATGCCAGGAATCCTAGCCAAAAGAATGTTATGTATCCATTTGAAAGAAATTATTTGAAAATGTCAAGCTGACCTCAATGTAGGTTTTAATATTAGATATTCATTATGATAAAAGAAAAGAATATAAAAAGGGTATACTCATCTAATTACACAAATTATTTAGGTACAACCATGATATTTCACAAATCAGCTCACAGATCAGCTTCCTACCATTCTGAAAATGTAGATGAAACAACAAAACAAATGTCTTCAGAGGTAAATTACAAAAAGAGAGAAAAAGTTGTGAGAAATGAGGGTATAATTAGCAATACATTTTCAAAAAATGCAGCTTGTAGACAAAATTACCTCTATGGTTCATCTGGTCTTTCTCACTATTTCCCACCCTGCTGAGTAGAGAAATTTCCGTTTGTTCAAATCTCTTCTTCAGTTTTAAATCGTTTCATTTCACTTTCTTTATTCAGTCTACTTTAAAATTGAAGGAGCTGTCATTGAGCTGTTCATAGGCATTGGCAATGATGTCTGTCTAATCATTGCTTGTTCTTCTGGCAACTGCAGCTAAAACCTGTAGCTGGTGACCTTGTGAAGTCCTTTCTTTCTTCTTTGTCTTTTAACTTCTAGAACATTCTTAGTGTAGTTATTTTAAAATCTGGTTCTGGGAAGTCTCATATTTGGGTCCCTCATAGGTCATGTTTCCAGACAAAATACAGAATGTCCAGTTGAATTTGAATGTCAGATAAGGGCTGAATAAAATTCTAGATTAACAATGAATAATTTTTTAGTATAAATATGTTCCACATATTGCTTGGGATATTCAATGTTTTTCTGAAATTCAAATTTAACAGGGTGTCTTCTGTCTCCTGTGTTATTTGGCATATACGAAAAACTGATCCTTAAATTTATATTTATATCTATAGATTACATTGATTCTTTTGGTTTGTATAATTGTCTTCCTCTTTAAGTGTATTTATTTGTTTATTTATTTTACATTGTGTATTATACATATTAGCAAAATTACAGAAATAGTAAGGTCTCATATGAAATTATCCTCTCTTAAAAAAGTACGCTTGCTTTTGGCAGGTACTTTGAGAGACTAGCAATTCAGTAGCAACTTAATCAAATTTCAGGGATTGCATAGATTTAAAGCTGAGCCTCAGCTCTTTTGAGTTTCAACTACTCATTGATCATACTTATCTTAAATTGCGATGGTCTCACCAGATTACCATCTCTGAACTCTGATTTCTGCTTCCTAACAGGGCAGGGCTGTTAAAAAAAAAGTGTTCGTTGTTGTTGTTGTTGAAAATACTTAGAAGCCCTGAACTTGCCTCTCTGGCCCTTCATCTTCCCATAGATGCTGGCCTAAGTCTTCTTCATAATTTTACATGTTTTATGCTTCCAAGATGGTGTTTTTGTCTAGATTTTCTAAATATTTTCAGCAAGAGGTTTAGTTTAAACCATAGCCTGCCTTTACTGAAACAAAGTCTGATATTATTTAATAAATTCTTCTTGAGGATGAGAGGTAAATTCATAGAAAATATAAAGGGGAATATAAACGAGAGTGGTATTCCTTTCTTGACTATCCTAGAGCATATCATATAAGAAAGTGTCTGATTCAATGCCTGGTGCTCTCCCCTTATCCAGTCATGAAGGACAATGGAGAATATTGAATCCTGGTCAAATACAAGTTTCAGTCTTTAGAGGCACACTTTATGGAATTTGTCAATATATTTTGTTTTTAAAAATCCTCTCATAATTCCTGAACCATCACATTGGAATAGTTTAAATATCTCCAGACAGGCAGCAAATTTGTTAATCTTTCAGCTGGTTTGTTAATGAAGAGGCAGTGTTTGTAAGGATTTTATTTAATTCTCTTACACCTGGTTGAGTAAATGTTCTTTTCTATAATAATAATTGATTGCAGCTGCTCTACAAAAGTCACTTTACATCTTCTTAAGAATTGATGATTTACTTTCATAAATACACAGGGAACATAGGATTTTATTTTATATATGATATTTTTAACTTTTTGTGAAGGTATTCTGTATAATACTCACATTCTGTGAAATTTTAGGAGGAATAGAGAAACTTATAGCTAATTTTAACTTAAAGATATTGAATGTATTGGAACAATCTAAGCATGTTTATATTCATCTTAAATATAAATCCAAAATTTGGAAGTGCTTCTATTCTTAAACACAATTATCAATGAATTGAACCAAAGGTATGAGCCCATGTAACAAAATAAAATTAAAAAAAAACAAAGCTAAGCTTCATTAGTCTGACAAAAGCATTGTCAAGTATGTTACATCCAAACTTAAAATAGTATCTTTTGAACCAATAATTTAATTGAAATGTTTACAATATAAAACTTAGGTCATCATTTTCAAAGAGAACAAAGTGTTAATATTTTAGTTCTTCCAATAAAAGTGTGAACTGATCATATTATCATTTGAAAGCAGTATAATATTTGCATGCAAAGGAAAAAGCACAGAGACCTGAATGCAAAATTTATATTGTAGCTTCTAGCTAATGACAAGGATGGTAACTTCAAAGTAGAAAATTCCAGAAATAAACACAATAAAAAATAATAGCAATCAAAATGCCTATCATACCTTTAGGCATTTGGATAAGATATAATGCCATTCGACTGGCAGAAGGTATGTTTCTGTTAATAAGTTTTAGATGCTGAAAGCAAGATGATTATTTATCAAAAAAAGATTTGTTTTCAAGCTCCATTGGTAAAATGACTACATTTTACTTGGGAAGATACAAAAAAATCATGTCTTGTAAGTTAAATAATCTTCCACCAAGCTCAACTAAATAAGTTCGGTTGAAATTCAAATATCTCAAATATGTTAGCCTTATTTCCACAGTAAATTTCCATTTTCCCAAGTTTTAGTGACTATTCTTTTGTTACTAGTTGTATCTTCAGTGGTTGGATGAACCTAAATCGGGGAGATCACTCATGCTAGGTATGGATCACCTTACCCTTCGCCTCTTCATCATATTTTGGCCTATCAGAAACAGTGAAAAGTCAAATGTAAGATGAAAGCCATCAAATGGGGTAAGAAAACTCTGGAGCAGGTCTTAGAAGATATAGACCAGTGCTGTCAAGCTCTCTCTCAAAGTCTGGGAACACAACCATATTTTTAAATAAGCAGCTTCGTGAATTTACATTGGTATTTGGCCATTTGTACACCATTCTTATCACACAATTGATGAATGATAAACTTTCTGAAGTGAAAACCTGCAGCAACCTTCTTGCTCTCTGCAAAAGAAATGAAAGGCACTATTTTGACTATTGTGAAAAAGGCAGAATGTCTTAGAATTATGTGTTAATTTGTTATTATTTTCAAAAGTTCAACTTTTGAAATATGTTTTAGTTGAATGTTATATTAGACATTGGTATCAGAATTTTAAAACCAAATTACTGCTTTTTGAAACCTCAAAACAAATTATACAGTGTATCCTATATATGTACTTATTATTGTTATTTGTGTACACATTAAGATAGTTCTGAATTATTTTATATGTTGTATTCTATATCTTGAAAGTTTTGTTTCCTTGAAACATGCATGCACATAAAAATAAAGTTTAAACAACAGCATGGATGTTACATTTACTTTCTTTTGATCTTTCTGAAAGTCACTCACTGAATTTTACACATGTGGAATAAACAGTGTTTTTTCTAAGACACTGTTGCTGCCTGGAAGTGCCTGCCATCAGCCGTGGTCAGCCCCACTCTGTTCGGCATAGCTGTGGAGGGTGAGCCTTTGGGTCACGTTTTCTTCAAGTTGTTTGCAGGCAAAGTTCCAAAGACAGCAGAAAACTTCTGTGCTTTGGGCACCGTAGAGAAAGGATTTGGTTACAAGAGTTTCTGCTTTCACAAAATTATTCCAAGGTTGATGTGCCAGGGTGGTAACTTCATGCCATAATGGCATTGGTGGCAAATCCATCTGCGAGGAGAAACTTGGTTATGAAAATTTCATCCAGAAACATACAGGTCCTGGCATCTTGTCCATGGCAAATGCTGGACCCAACAAAAATGGTTTCCAAATTTTAATCTGCAATGCCAAGGCTGAATGGTTGGATGGCAACCATGTGGGCCTGGACAAAGTGAAAGAGGGCATGAGGGTATGACTGTTGCGGATGTCACGGAATGACAAAATCAGCAAGAAGATCACCATTGGAAACGGTGGACAACTCTAATACATTTGACTTTTGTTTTGTGTTCAACAGCAAATCATTTCTTCTGTAGCTCAGGAGAGCACCCATCCACCTCATTTGTTCACTATAATCTTTGTGCTCTCACTGAAGTTCTTTAGATTTCTAAAGCCAAGTCACAGTCGTTAAAATTTTGTTACTAAAATCCAGTTTGCTGTCAAATGTTTTGCTGTGAAAATGCTTATAGTGAATAAATAAGTGGTATGCATCCTATTTAAATTAAAACTTAAATCATAAATATCTTTTCAGAATGACGGCTGTACAAATGAAAACCTTTAAATCAACACAGTCTACAGTATCATTTTGATGACTTGAATGATGTGCATTATTGGATTTCAAATAATTTTATCTTCCATGAGACTTTTTAGAAATCCAACTTGTTACTCTTCAATTGACTTGAGTATTGGGTGAGTAGCTATAGTATTAATTCACGAAGTACCTGAACCCCAGGAAAAATAGAAATTATAAAATACGTCAATCTGAGACTCATTAATAATATTTCTTGATTTTTTTGACAGACAGATAATGAATAGTGTTTTTCTTACTGTTGCATATGGTTGTTATTTAATAATATGGATGTTATATTGAGGTATTTTAAGATATTATATTCTATAGCAAAATTTAGGATGATATACATTTTTGAATATACTGTAATTTTTTGTTTTAAATTTTTACAACTAGTGGCTTCTCGTTCAACTATTTTGTAGTGTGTCTCATCTATTTATGTCCACATATGTTAGACAATTTATACATTTTATTGAGCTTTAGGTAAAAGAAACTATTTAACAGTTTAAAAAGTGTGCACTAGAGCAAATTAGTATTTCAGGACTCCAATTATTACAGCTGTTAAATGGAGTGGATCCAAAGGCTGATTAAATGTAACGGATTCCAAAGAATGACTGACACATAGTAAGTACCATATAATTAGACTTAAACTGCTACGATTAATTATACTTTTTATTAAATAAATATATATAAAACTCTACCTATTAAATTAGTATTCAGTCTTTTTCCAGAGTTTTATTCCAAATATAGTTCTGAAGATCTCCAGGGTTGCTTATATTTGTCATTGAATCAGTTTTCTCATGGTCTCCTGGGATAACCTGCCAGGAAATTAAGTGTCCTGATTAGGCTAGATTCTCAAAACAGTGACCATCTGATGTCATTTCCCTTCATCCTTCCGGCCTCATTCTTAGGACAGAACAAGACAAACCATTACCCCTAAAACCCAGTGGTTCCCACATGACGGCCACTTCTAATGCTTTTTTATTTACGTGGATAACATGGGTCCTTGAGAAATGAACATGGTCCTTGAGAAAATAATACTCTTTTTCGCATAATACCCAGGGAGGGCAACGGAGACGTCCCTTGTGTCATAACTTTTTATAAATCATCATCCTCAAGTCTTTGGTGTGTTACTAATGCTCAAATGGCATTTATATTTTTTCTCAGGGGTGGAGTGGGAGACACTTATTCTGCATTAGCTGCACTCTTTGTAGCGAACCAACACCTTATTTCTATATCCTAGACTCTGAAATTGAATTTGATTACTCTAGGAGACTCTCATTTTCTGTATGATGAAATTCCCCTTAGGAAAAAAATGTTAACTTAATTCCTACCTATATTTGATTGAGACTATATGACATAAATTTAAATAAGGAAACATTTGAATATGTTTATTTTGTCTTACGTTTAGTCCTTTACAGGATGAAAAACAATGACATCCTATCATGTGATTTCCAAGTCACTAATTACAATGGTTGTATGTGGGGAGGGAGCACAGCTGAGAGAAGGGATCTAACTCCTTGTGATTAAGTACCAGGCCAAACTGTCCTGTTAAATAATTAAATTCATAGTATGTTGCATTCTGTAGATTTGAGCACTAACACATTTTAACATGCAAATAATTACCTAAAATATTAATTAGGTAAAATACTATA
>NW_016805834.1:690580-725092 GCF_001698545.2 Rhinopithecus bieti
TTTTATTTTATTTTATTTTATTTTATTTTATTTTATTTTATTTTATTTCTTTTTTCTGAGGTGGAGTTTCACTCTTGTTGCCTAGGCTGGAGTGTAATGGTGCAATCTTGGCTCACTGCAAACTCTGCCTCCCAGGTTCAAGCGATTCTCCTGCTTCAGTCTCCCAAGTAGCTCAGATTACAGGCACCTGCCATTATGCCTGGCTAATTTTTTAAAATACACATTATGTAAGTCAAAACAACTCCCAATCCTGGCTTGTTTATGAATCTTATATGAGATGAACTTCTACTGGTTTCAATGATGACATGTAACTTTACCATGAATACATTTCAGAGGCATTTTTGTGAGCAGAATTAGAAAATTAT
This sequence comes from Rhinopithecus bieti, assembly GCF_001698545.2. Classification (NCBI taxonomy): domain Eukaryota; kingdom Metazoa; phylum Chordata; class Mammalia; order Primates; family Cercopithecidae; genus Rhinopithecus; species Rhinopithecus bieti. The sequence goes on from NW_016805834.1 coordinate 690,946, forward strand.
TTCTGATACCTGTATGCAATTTTACTACATTTCACGAAGCACGCTAAAACTTCATGTTTGTTTTTAGTATTAAAGGTCATATATTAGAAACATTATTTTACCAGAATAAGAGTGTTGAAAAAAAGGTGTCACATTAAATACTGTACAAGATGTAACTAGATTACAGTTATTTTTGAGGCTTTCGCTTTTATATCTCAAATTACAGATTCCTATCTTTTGATATAAGCTGTCATTACCTAAAATAGGTACATAAAGTGGACTTAAGAAATGATTTAGAAAAAAAGTGCATTTGGGCTTTGTGATATTAAGAAATTAAATTATATCATTTCATCTATCCTTCTATCCTTTTGTCATTAGTGTCTATAGACATTTAATGGGGGAATATATTTTGAAAGAAGTGCAGAGATTATTAACATGGATTAATTTATTGAGAGCAGTATATAAATGCATTTCGCACATTAATAAAATATTTAACAAATTAATAAACTATGAGCTCAAATTGGACCAAAAAGACTCCTGCTTAAAAATATCAAGTTTTTTTTTCCAAATGCATAATACATGTATGTGTATACATATGTATGTGTGTGTGTAGATAGATAGTAGATAGATAGTTAGATTGACTCACAGCTAGGCAGAGACATACTTTCCTTCGGCTCTGAAACTAAGAGTTGTTTTTCTCATAGTCACCTCTACTGTTTATGCTGTAATCTATGGAAGCAAAAAGTTTTTACAGGACCCTATTGATCCTACATTAATTCATTGAATTCTTTACAAGCGAACTATTTATAATTTGTACTCGTTCATAATTTTTTTGAATTAATTTCTTGAGTTTTAGGTCTCTATTACCTGTTACTACTACTAAAATCATAATAAAGCATAACCTCTACTGCCCAAGAGTTCAGATTCCATATGTTTGGGGATATATATATGCATTTGGAGATACATATATCTAAATAAAAATATATACCAAGTGCTATGGGGAAAAGACCAGAGACACACTAATTGAAGTGAGCGCTTTGGGAAGAGGTTTAATCATTTGGTGGTTGGGCTGAAATTTCAGTTATAGAAAGATTCCATTTTCCAAACATATCTTGGTTGGGTAAGAGTTCTTTATTACAGAAAATTACACACACACTAATTTTGTGGGCAGTCTGTTCAATAAGACAAACTAAATCCAGATATATCATGAGAAAGCCTCTTTTCTTTTTTCAAAAATGTATTTTGCTTAAAACTGTTGAAGTAAATGATATTACTAAGCCAAATCTGCAAGTTGAATTCGGCAATGTCAAGACTTCTTGGGTGTAACCAAGGTAAAACCATTAATCATTTTTAGTGCTCTTCAACGAAAAGTTACACAATAATCAATAGTGATACTGCCTCAGAGGAAGGATGCAATGGAAACTTTGTATATTTCCAATGACCCAGGTAGCGAAATTTCTTTTTCATTATCTCATATAAAGGTTCAACATGACATTCAGGAATCAAGACCACACAATCATTGAAAAAAGGCTTTATAAAACTAACTGAATAGAATCCTAACTACATAGAAGCCTGATCATGATGAACCGTAATTATTCATCTCAAAATAGGGGCTGATTACTTTTGGCATAGTAAAGAGTTCAAGCTTTTATCATTATTGCTTTATTCCATTAAACTCTCATTACATCATCAGAAAAGAAAGTCAATACTGACTTTACCAATAAGATTCAGGAAAAACATCAAGAATAATGATAATGATCAGTCCTGATCTTACCCAAAATTGCTGAATGTGGCATCAAAATAAATATCAGAAATTTCAATAATAAAGATTTAAGAAGGGTAAGAATAGACAAAATGAATGAAAAAAGGGAGAGAATATATAATGATAGATATTATAGTTTGGCCTTTGATATCAGAAATAGGTGCTGTAGAAGAGATCCTGAAGGTGATCTCCCACCCTGGGATAATTCACACCAGCAGATGGTTGCTATTCTTGAGTGTATTGGTATTAACAATAAAAGGGGAAATAAGAAACAATGAAATATAGGTAGACAGTGATAAAATGGTGAATTTGGGGTTTGTTCATATTTATTTATAAGCTACTGAGTATTGTGAAGAGGGATTTGGGCTCAAATAATGAGCTATGGATTCCCATAGTAACTGTTCCACCAAATGAGTATATTCCCCTGAGACTCACTTTTATCACAACCAACAGAAGTTAGTAATGATACTTGATCTGTCTGCTGTATAAGACTTCCTAAGCCTCAAAATAATTAATGTAAGTATACTTTCAAAAATAAGAGGTATTATGAAAATAAGTATTACTCATAACTATTTCAGCCCAGGCTCCCACCTTCATCGGTGTAGGCTACAATGCAGTGATTTTTAAGTCTTTAGTCCTTCACATATTTTTATCCTGTGCCTCTTTTTTCACTTTCATTCTTTCCAAAATCATCAGGTGGGTCAAAAATACCTGTTGAGATTGGGCTATTGTTAGGATGGATCTGAAGACTGTGTCTGAAGTTACTATTTCAGTAACTTTCTCTTGGAATTCAGTGAAAACAAGACTGACAGACTATTTATGGCTGTGTTCCTAAAGCCAAAGCATGTCAAAAAGAAAACCAGGCCAGGCACAGTGGGTCACACCTGTAATCCCAGCACTTTGGGAGGCTGAAGTAGGCAGATTGCCTGAGGTCAGGAATTTAAGACCAGCCTGGCTAACATGGTGAAACCCTATCTCTACTAAAAATGCAAAAATTAGCCAGGCATGGTGGCAGGTACTTGTAATCCCAGCTTCTCAGGAGCTGAAGCACGAGAATCACTTGAACCCCTGGGGCAGAGGCTGCACTGAGCTGAGGTTACCCCACTGCACTCCAACCTGGGTGACAGAGTGAGACTCTGTTTCATAAAAACAAAAAAAGAAAAAGAAAAACAACAACAAAAAATCAAAACAATAAAAGAAAACCAAATCCCCCAACTTCTCTATAAATAAAGGCATACTCATCCGTGTACATGAGTCTTAGTATTTTACGTTCACCTGCACAGGGTATCACATACTACACACTTATTTTACAAAGAAGCAGTTTGTTTCCTGGAACCATGATCTATAAACAGAACATTCTCCCTAGGTATAGTTTAGAGAATAGAATAAAGATTGTGCATGTGTGTGTGTGTGTGTGTGTGTGTGTATGTGTGTGTGTGTGTGTGTGTGTGTGTGTGTGTCTGTGTTTAAGTAATTTCCTTCAGGCAACAGGAGTCAAAGTCAAATCAATATCTGATTCTTTATTAAGTGACTTTACTTGAACAGAAAAAAAACAACTCTGTTGAATATTTATTATGCATTATCTTTTCAGTATCTTTTCTTTTTCTGTAGCCTTTTCTCTATAAGGTTTTAAAATTTTCATGTCATACCCCAGAAACTTATAAAGGCTGCTGGCCAGAGTCCAGATTCAAGTGCTGTGATCATGGTAGTGATTTGGGAAGAATGTAGGGTCCCTATTTCCTGTCTCAAAGTTTATAAAGGGTTAAAATAGCAAAAGCTTACAAATAGGAACAGAGTGTCTATAAAGACATTTAGCAGTTTTAAAAAGCAGAACATGAAGTTACCTTAAAAACAAGTAGTGATAATTGGTTAATTAGAAGTAGAAAATTGGCTAGGTATTAAAAGAATTCTGAGAAGAAAGCATGAACATAAAGGAATAAAAGCTGAACTATAAAGACAATTCTCTTTTTTAATGTCTCCAGTTCAAAAAATATTGGTGATCTTTTAGATGTTAGGAAATGGTGCCATGTAGAAAATAGTAGAAATAATTAAAAGAGGATCATTACAGAGAAGCATGACTAGTTTGCTTTATTCTCTGATGATCCATCAATTTAAGAAACGCTGAATTGAAAAGGAATTTAAGTGTTGACATTCTCTAAGCTAATATTATTGATAGCTTAAAATTCTATTTATTTAATTAAGTGCAATAATCACCATTACAGGAATAAGCTGCCTCACAATTTCAAAGAATCCTGAATTTTTAATTATTAATTCATAGAAAAATGATTCCTTGTACATTAGTTCAACCACTGTAGAGAGAAGCTTGAAGATTTCTTAAAGAACTTACAAAAGAAATACCATCCAACCTAGCTATTGCATTACTGGGTATATACCAAAAGGAAAATAAATTGTTCTACCAAAAAGACACATGCAAATATATGTTCATTGCAGCTCTATTCATAATAGCAAAGCCATGGAAGCAACCTAGGCACCCATCTATGGTGGATTGATTAAAAAAAAAGGGGGTACATATATACCATGAAATAATACACAGCCATGAAGAAATGAAATCATGCCATTTGCAGCAACATGGATGCAGCTGGAGGCCATTATCCTAAGCAAATTAATGCAGGAACAGAAAACCAAACACCACGTTTTCACTGATAAGTGGCAGCTAAACATTGGGTAACTATGGATATGAACATGAGAATAATAGACACTGGGAACTCAAAAAGAGGGGAAGGAGGGGAGGGAGAAAGTGCTGGAAAACTACCTACTGGAGATTGTGCTCACTACCTGGGTGATGGAATTAAGTCCACTCCAAACACTCAGCATCACACAATATGCCAGTGTAACAAATCTGTCCATGTGCTCCTTGAATCTAAAATAAAAATTGAAATAAAAAATTATTCTAACTTACATATAGTGAGTTTCTAACTCCCACATATTAAAATTTAGTCATAGGTATATATTACAGGTTTTTACAAATGCATAATCATGCAAATTCCACCACAATAAAGATACAGAAGAGTGCCATAATCTCAGAGATATTATTCATGCTGTTCTTTTGTAACTAAACCCACTCTCCTCCAACTTTAAATTTTGGCAACCACTACAATTTTCTCTATCCTTATGATTTTGCCTTTGCCATGAGCATATCAATAGTTGAACAAATTAAGTTTATTATTAATTACAAGAAAAGAGAATGCACAGCATTCACACATTTTTTGGTCACGTTGATATAAATTAATTTGGCCTAATCCAAAAATTTGATTGTGGCTGGCTGCTAGGTTTCCTCAATGACCCATTCTTGACTTTTCTCAGTCTCTGTCCAACAACCTCCAAAAACTAAGTCACCCAGAGCAAAATCCAATGTCCTCATAACAACCCCCTAAGGACCTAAATGATCTGTTCTTTGTCACTGCTCTAACTTCAGATTTTACCATGCTTCTCCTCTACTCACTGAGGTCCAAACAGCAGACCTACTAGCTGGTCCTGGATCACACTGAGTGTTCTCCTATTGCACCATATTTCTGATTGCTCAATCTATGCCTGGAATGATTTTTTCCCCCAGAAGTGTGTAGGGCTTAGAGTTTTTGCTCTAAAAGTCCTTCTCAGGATGGTCTACAACAGGGGTATCAAATCTTTTGGTTTTCCTGGGCCACACTGGAAGAATTGTCTTGGGCCACACATAAAAAACACTAACACTAACAATAGCTGATGCGCCAAAAAAATAAAAAATCACAAAAATAACTTACAATGTTTTAAGAAAGTTTACAAATTTGTGTTGGGCCACCCTCAGAACCACCTTGGGCCACATGTTAGACAAGCTTGGTCTGCAACAAACCCTCTATTGAAAAGTGCAACATGTCACAATGCATTTCAACACCCTTATCCTCTTTTCATTTATTATTTTCCAAAGCATTTCTCTCTTTTCAATAATTATTTTCCAAAGCATTTCTCTCTTTTCAATATATAATACTACGGAGTATTTTTATGTATTATGTTCTATAAACTCCATGAAGACAGACGTTTGTGTGCATTTACCTCATTTCTGTAAAGCCAGCAGATAGCACAGTGCATGGTGCTCAAATGAATAACTAGTCACCTAGCTAGAGACTATCCTTCCTGGCTTCCCCTTCAGAAAACTATGGCCATGTAACTAAAACAAGTGGAACATGACCCGAAGTAACAAGTGGTCACAAGTGGAACATGACCCAAAGTAACATGTGAACTTTCTGCCTCACTTGCTTCAAAGAATAAGGACTGCATTGAATTTCCTCTGCCTTTTCTGGAGCACAAATTAATGAAATCTAGCTTCATCTCACAGGTTATAAAAGTGTGCTGGTGGATGGAGATGCAACAAGAGATGGCTTGTTAAATTGACTGCTTACCTAGGGACTGCTGTGCAAGAGAGATTCACACATGTCTTTTGCTTAAACAACTGTACTTTGGGATCTTTTTATTATAATAGTTTATCCTTCACCTTCAATATGACATGTGATCTAATCACTATCTTTATTTAGTTCCCTCAAAAGTTATTCCTACAAATATTTGCAATATAATTTGATGATCTAAATTAGAGAATTTGTAAAATTTCACTTGAACAAGTTTATAGGTATCTCTAGATCAATGGCAGCAATAATTGTTTTCATACAAATGTCTAAAATTATTGAGGTTTGCTATAGATTAAAATTTCTGAAGGAAATGGCAGTGCTGTACAGACTCCTATGTGAGCTAGAATACATAGAACCCAGGGTATTTTTGAGTTTTTAAATGAGAAGCCTCATGCATTTTTGTTAGTCATGTATCCAGTGGAGAGAGAAGATTTGATAATATAAATAACAGAGAAGTAAATTGAAAGGTTAGTTCAGCTCATGTATAATATACCCTTCGACTAGTATTATATTTTTTATTTGTAGAATTTGTTGTGTAGTTTAGTATCTCCACTTCAAAAATTATTTAAAAATACATGACTCGAGTACACATTTTTTCCTTTCACATTGTCTAGCTAACAGTACAATTTATTAGACTTTTAAAAAACAAATTGACATGTTTTAATTATATAATTAGTAAAAGATATAAACCAGTAAATGTGTCATTGTAGATAATAAATATGCTCGGTATCAACATATAGGTAGCTGATCGTGTTGATGTTGCACAGCAAGATTTTTATTCCATGGCCCTTAGCTCCATGATGTTTACTTTGATTTTTCTCTTTTAATATATTATTCTGAGCTCAGACATTGATTCTACCACTATATCAACAATCACACAAAGAAAACTCTCTTAACTTCGTTATCCACATTTGTAAAATATGGGTAGCAATGGCATTGCTTCATAAATTTTAGAGGGATGAATAAATAACTGGTTTTGAATCAGGCAAGTGCACTTATTAACTTAATGTGTAGGAGAAAATTACTTAAACCCTTATAGTCACATATTTCTCATTTGTATACTGTAAGTCTTAATAGTGGTAAGGATGAAATAACATAATTTACACAAAATGCTTAGATTAGTACCTTATTGGTATCGTTTGGCTGTGTTTCCACCCAAATCTCATTTTGAATTGCAGTTCCTATAATCCTCATGTGTGGTGAGAGAGACCCAGTGGGAGGTAATTGAATCATGGGGGTGGTTCCCCCATGCTATTCACAAGAGTAGCATATGAGTGGATAGTGAGTAAATTCTCATGAGATCTGATGGTTTCATAAGGAACTCTACCCTTTGCTCAGCTTTCCTTCTTCTCCTTCCTGCCACATGTGAAGAAGGATGTGTTTCCTTCCCCTTCCATCATTATTGTTAAGTTTCCTGAGGCCTCCCCAGCCATGTTGAACTGCGAGTCAATTAAGCATCTTTCCTTCATAAATTACCCAGTTTTGGGTATGTTTTTATTAGCAGCATGAGAATAACTAACACACACATACATTGTCTGTTATAGTAATCTTTTGCTATGTTATTATTACTCTGTAAGAGTCTATTTGTTGAACAAACCCAGATTTCACTATATTCTTGTGATGAGCAAAATTATATTAATAGTAAATACACAAATGTGGGAGTTTACTTTTATAAGTGAAAAATTTTAAGTAGATATTTCCTTGAATGTTTGTTTTAAACACTAAAATGATTTAATTGAAATTCCAAAATTTAATAACTTGAATTTAATAATTTGCTTCCCCTCTTTGCTTGGCTTTCATTCTTCTCCTTCCTGCCACATTTGGAGACATATTGTACATATGTTATTTAAAATAAACATTATTGCTAAAAATGTCAGTGATCATCTCAGCCTTCAGGAAGCTATAATCTTCTGCTAGTGGAGGGTCTTGCCTCAATGTAGATTGCTGCTGACAGATCAGGGTGGTGGGTGCTGAAGTTTGGGGTGGCTGTAGCAATATCTTGAAATAAGACAACAATGAAGTTTGACAAATTGATTGACTCTTCCTTTCAAGAAATATTTCTATGTAGGATGCAATGCTGTTTGATAGTATTCCATCCACTGTAGAACTTCTTTCAAAATTGGAGTCAATCTTCTCAAACCATGCAGCTGCTTTATCTACTAAGATCATCTAATATTTAAATCCTTTGTTATCAGTTCAACAGTTTTCATATTTTATCAGGAATCTTTCCTAGAAGACATAATCTCAAGAAACCACTCTTGGCTCATCCCTAAAAAGCAATTCTGCATCTATTCATGTATTATTATGAGGTTGCAGCAATGCACTCACATGAGTCATCCTCAGACTCCTCTTCTAATTCTACTGCCCCTGTTATTTCTACCATATCTGCAGTTCCTTTTGGCACTGAAGTCTTGAATGTATAAAGTTATCCATGTGATTTGAAACCAACTTATTCCAAACTCCAGTTAATATTGACATTTTGACCTTTCCCAATGAATTACAAATGCTTTTAATGACACCTAGAATAGTGAATTCTTTACAGAAGGCTTTCAATTTACTTTGCACAGATGTATCAGAGAAATCACTATCTATGGCAGCTATAGCCTTACAAAATGTTTCTCTTAAATAATAAGACTTGTACACCAGTGTACAAAGTGTACACCAGTGAACACATGAAAGGCAATAAAGTAAAACAGTCTTATTACTGCTATGGAGAAAGTTTTAGTGGTCCGGATAGAAGATCAAACCAGCCACACCATTACCTTAAGTCAAAGCCTAATCCAGGGTCATTCTACTGTCCCTGCTATTTCTGCCATATCTGCAGTTCCTTTTGGCACTGAAGTCTTGAACATATAAAGTTATCCATGTGGTTTGAAACCAACTTATCTTTAATGATTGATAATAAGACTTGAAACTCAAAATTACTCTTTGATTTATAAGCTGCAAATGAATCTTATGTTAGCAGGCAGACAAGCAACAGTAATCTCCTACATATCCATCAGAGTACTTGGGTGACTAGGTGCATTGTCAACAAGCAGTAATATTTTGAAAGGTATGTTTTTTTCTGAGCAGTAGATTTCAACAGTGGACTTAAAATATTCAGTAAATGATCCTATAAACACATGTGCTGTCATCCAGGCTTTGTTGTTCCATTTGTAGAGTACTAGCAGAGTAGATTTAGCATGATTCTTAAAATCCTAGGATTTTAGAGTTTTCAATGAGCTTTGGCTTCCATTTAAAGTCACCAGATGCATCATCCCTTAGTACAAGAGTCAATCTGTCAGTTGAAGCTTTGAATCCAGGCATTGATTTCTCCTCTCTAGCTATAAAGGTCCTAGACTGCATCTTTTTCCAGCAGAAGCTTCTTTTATCTACATTGAATATCTGTTGTGTAGTATAGCCACCTTTGTTAATTATCATAGCTAAGTCTTCTGGATAACTTGTAGCTTCCACATCAGCACTTGCTGCTTCAACTTGCACTTCTTTCTTATAGACATAACTTCTTTAGTTCTGCAGCCTCTTCACTCCCATGAGCCTTCACAGAGTTGAAGATAGTTAGGGCTTTACCCTGGATTAGGGTTTGGCTTAAGGTAGTGATGTGGCTGGTTTGATCTTCTATCTGGACCACTAAAACTTTCTGCATAGGAGTGATAAGGCTGTTTTACTTTATTACCTTTCATGTGTGAATTGGTGCATGCTTTTAAATTTATTTAAGAACTATTACTTTGAATTCACAACTTGACTGGCAAGAGAAGCCAGTCTAGGCTATCAACATACCTTCCTCACCAAGCTCAATCATTTTAGCTTTTGATTTAAAGTGAGAGACATGACTTTTCCTTTCACTTGCTCACTTAAAGGCCATTGTAAGGCTATTAATTGGCTTAACTTAAATAGTGTTATGTCTCAGAAAATAGGGAGGCCTGAAGAAAGGGAGAGAGACCGGGAACAGATAGTTGGTGAAACTATCAGAACTCAGACAATATTTATTGACTAATTTTGTCATCTTTTATGGTGTGTTTTTTGTGCCCCCTGCCCCCAATTATAATAGTAACATCAAAGATTACTGAGCACAGAGCACCGTAACAGAAAATAATAATGAAAAAGTTTGAAATATTGGAGAATTACCAAAATGTGACACAGAGACTCAAAGTGAACACAAATTCTTGGAAAAATGGCACTAATAGACTTGCTTGATGCAGGGTTGCCACAAAACTTCAACTTGTAAAAACTCAGTGTCTGAGAAGTACATTAAAACACACTACAATAAAATGAGGTATGCCTGTGTCTAATAACAACAGTAAATATCTAAATTGATAAGGTAATAAACTATGAGAAATATCTACGAAAGCAACTCAATATAACCAGAATGTTTATGAAGAAGATATAGGAAAGGTTTGTTATGTTATAGTTTACTATTCAAAGGAATTATTGAATCATTTTGTGCTCAACAGGAACTCACCAAGTTTCTGGCAAATTGTTTGTCCTGAACTGAGCATTAACAAAGTCACAATATTCACTGAAAGTATGCGGAGATTCAGTTCCCTGTATAACTTTTTTTTTTTCTTATTTGAGTATTATGCAAATGATTATTGGCTTTTCCTGAAATTGAAGTCATTTCATAGCTCTTCAATTCTGGGCCATTTTTGAGAAATTATGACACACAGAAGAAAACTTTTAGATACGGATGGCAAATCACCATAAGCAAATAAGCATATAACTACCAGTTACTAAATTCAATTCCATAATATATCTCAAAAATATGTTTATTTTGAGATAGGATCTCACTCTGTTACTTAGACTAGAGTGAATAAGCATGATCTCAGCTCATTGCAACCTCCACCTCCTGGGTTCAAACTATCCTCCTGCCTCAGCCTCCAGAGTAGCTGAGAGTACAGGTGTACTCCACCTTGCCTGGCTAAGTTTTGTACTTTTTGTAGAGATGGGTTTTGCTATGTTGCCCAGACTGGTCTCAAACTCCTGGCATCAAGCCATCCACCTGTTTGGCTTACCAAAGTGCTGGAATTCAAGGGATAAGCCACTACACCCAGACAAAATTGTAAATATTAACTATGATATCAAAACACGGTGAAATTTTTAAAAAGTTAGGGAGACGAAAAAATTCCTCTGGGAAAAATAAAGCAATATTATGAAGAAAACTTTTTGCACATTTGTTAATAATCAAGACACATTCAGCTACCATGCACTCAGTAGATGATCCAGGGCAATGAAATGCAAATGTTCTTTGAAATTGAACTGACTCTTTAATAGTATCTTATATATGTTTAATAGAATCTTATATATGTTTAATAGAACTAGTATTTTCACTGATTTTAACTTTACACTTTGAACTTTTCAACATCCTTCTCATTTTAACTAAAATAGTTTACAGGAGTGGAGGAGGCAGTTACAATCATAATTAAAGTAAGAGGATTATCTTAGTCTAGCTTAAGAAATCTTCCCTATGAGTGGGCTTAGAAAAGCCCATAGACATTGATGAGAGCAATTTCCAGTTCTCCAACAGGGGTTCCCTAGGTTGTCACCACTGATGAGCATTTAAGAACTGCAAATGTGGCAGTTCTTTGGGCTAGATCCCTCGTAAACACATTGGGGAACTACTCATTATAATTACTAAATGACCTTGTAAATCTGACTTTTATCATTACTGATAGTTTAGTCTTGTCAGTTTTAAATCATGGTTATTTAAAGGATTAAGAAATGAAATAAAGACTTTACTTTTTACTTCTTATTTCAAGCATCATTACAATTTTTCAGATAAACTTTTCTTAAATTACAGTCAACATATGAAAGAGTATATATCTTAAGAATGTGTAATCCAATTTGCATATCAATGACCCTACCAAAAAAACCACCTTTGAAGCAGACATTTTCTTCCCATTCCAGGGATGACAACCATCCCAATACTATGAAAGGAGTGTGCTTATTTACAAACTTAATTTAAATATCATTATGCATTAATACTTTTTAAAGTCTGAATTCTTTTACTCCATGATATATTTGTAAAATTTTTTAAAGTTTTGGTTGTAGTTACAGTTTCACTCTCATTAATTTATCTTATTCCATTATATGATGATACCACAAAATTACCAATTTATTCTATGGTTCATAGGTACTTAGGTTGTTTAATTTGGGGATATTAATTTAAATATCACTCTATAAACATGGAGCACATGCCTTTATAAAATGTAGGTATGCATTGTTGAGCATATAAATGGTAGTGCTTTGTTGATTCATAGGTGTAAAAATATTACCCTATAGTTAGATAAGGCCCAAGAGTTTTCCAACGTGGGTGTGTTAAGTTGTACTCCCATCAGCAATGTTCAAGAGTTCCTGCTGCTTCAGGTATCCTTTTTTAAAAACTTCTAGTTATATGGTGGGCATGTAATCATATCTAATTATTTTTATCATCAGGAAAATTCAAATTAAAACTTTTGTAACCTTTATTTTAGGTTCAGGGTATGTATGGAGGTTTGCTACATAGGTAAATGGCATGACATGAAGGTTTGATGTAAAGATTATTTCATCCCCTAGGTAAGTAGCGTAGTACATGATAGGTAATTATTTAATCCTCACCTTCCTCTCACCCTCCATTCTGAATTAGGCTCCAGTATCTACTGTTTCCTTCTTTGTGTCCATGTGTACTCTGTGTATAGCTCCCACTTATAAGTGATAATATGTGGTATGTGGCTTTCTGCTCCTTCATTAGTTTGCTAAGGATAATGGCCTCCAGTTCCATCCACATTGCTGCAAAAGACATTATATTCTTTTTTATGGTTACATAGTACTCCATGGTATATATGTACCAAATTTCTTTATCCAGTGTACCACTGATGGGCATTTAAGTTGGTTCCATGTCTTTGAACTTGTGAAGAGTGTTGAGATGAATATATGTGTGCACGTTTCTTTATGGTAGAATAATATTCTTTATATGGTAGAATTTATATTCTTCTGGAAATATGAATTATGAGATTGCTTGGTCTAATGGTAGTTCTATTTTAGGTTTTTAGGTTCTTTGAATAATTGCCACCTGCTTTCCACGATAGCTGAACTGATTTACATTCCTCCCAGCAGTGCATAAGTGTTCCATTTTCTCTGCAACCTTGCCGGTATCTGTTAGCTTTTGACTTTTTATTAATGGCCATTCTGACTTATGTCAGATGGTATCTCATTGAAGTTTTGATTTGCATTTCGCTAATCATTAGTCATCTTAAGTATTTTTTCATATACTTGTTGGATACTTGTATATCTTCCTTTTAAAAGTGTCTGTTCATGTCCTTTGCCCACTTTTTACTGTTTTCTTTTTCTTGTAAATTTGTTTCTGTTTTTTATAGGTTATGGATTATTAGACTTTCGTCAGATGCATAGTCTGCAAAAATTTTCTCCCATTCCCATTCTATAGGTTGTCTGTTAACTCTAGTGTTGTCCGTTAACTCTTTTGACAGTTTTTTTTTTTTTTTTTTTTTTTTTTTCTGTGCAGAAGCTCTTTAATTTAATTAGATCACATAGGTCAATTTTTGTTTTGGTTGGAATTGCTTTTGGTGTTTTCATCATGAAATCCTTGCCAGCGTCTATGTCCAGAATGATATCCCATAATTGGTATTTCCTAGGTTTTCTTCAAGGCTTTTTATAGTTCTGGGTTTTCCATCTAACTTTTTAATACATCTCGAGTTGATTTTTTTGTATCTGGTATAAAGAAGGGGTCTAATTTCAATCTTCTGCAAATGGCTGGCCAGTTATTCCAGCACTATTATTGAATAGGAAGTCCTTTCCCCATTGCTTATTTCTGTCAACTTTGTTGAAGACCAGATGGTTGTAGGTTTGTAGTTTTAGTTCTGTGCTCTCTATTGTGTTCCATTAGTATATGTGTCTGTTTTTGTACCAGTATCTAGCTGTTTTGGTTACTGAATCCTTGTAGTATAGTTTGAAGTTAAGTAGTGTGATGCCTCCAGCTTTGGTCTTTTTGATTAGGATGCGTTTGGCTATTCAGGCTCTTTTGGCTTCCATATGAATTTTACAATAGCTTTTTCTATGAAAAATATCTTTGGCAGTTTAATAGGAATAGCATTGAATATGTAAATTGCTTTGGGCAACATCACCTTTTTTTTTTTTTTTTTTTTTTTTTTTTTTTTTTTTTTGAGACAGAATCTCACTCTGTCACCCAGGCTGCAGTGCAATGGCACAGTCTTGGCTCACTAAAACCTCTGCCTCCTGGATTCAAGTGATTCTCGTGTTTCAGCCACCTGAGTAGTTGGGATTACAGGCACCTGCCACGAGGTCAGGCAAATTTTTGTATTTTTAGTAGAGATGGGGTTTTGTGTGTTGCCCAGGCTGGTCTGGAACTCCTGGTCATACATGATTCTCCCTCCTCAGCCTAGGATCACAGGCATGAGCCACCATGCCTGGCTTAATATTGCCATTTTAACAATATTAATTCTTCCTATCTATTAGCATGGAATGTTTATTTGTTGGTGTCATCTCTGATTTCTTTCAGCAGCATTTTGTAACTCTCAAGTTACTCTTTCCACCTCCCAAGTTAGCTCTATAAATAGGTACTTTAGGGCTTTTTTTGGTGTGGGTGGCTATTGTGAATGCGATTGTGTTCTTGATTTGACTTGGACATTGTTGGTGTATAGCAATGCTACCGATTTTTGTACATTGATTTTGTATCCTGAAATTCTGCTGAAGTTGTTTATCAGATCTAGGTGCTTTTGGGCAGAGACTACAGGGTTTTCTAGTTATTAAATCATATCATCTGCAAACACAGATAATTTGTCTTCCTCTTCATATTTGGATGCCTTTTATTTCTTACTCTTGACTGATTTTTTTCTGGCTAGGACATCTAGTATTATGTTGAATGGGAGTGGTGACAGTGGCCATTCATGTCTTGTTCTGGTTCTCAACGAGAATGATTTCAGCTTTGATCCATTCAATATGACATTAGTTGTGAGTTTGTCACAGATTGCTCTTAATTTTTTGAGTCACAGTCCTTCAATGCCTAGTTTGTTGACAGTTTTTAACAAGAAGGGATGTTGAATTTTATTGACAGCCTTTCTTGAATCTATTAAGTTGATCACGTGGCTTTTGTTTTTAGTTTTGTTTATGTGGTGAATCACATTTATTGATTTGCATATATTGAACCAAACTTGCACCTGTGGGATAATGACTTTATCATGGTGGATTAACTTTTTGATATGCTGCTGGATTCAGTTTGCTAGTATTTTATTGAGAATTGTTGCATCTATGTTCACCAAGGATACCGGCCTGAAGTTTTCTTTCTTAGCTGTGTCTCTGCCAGGTTTTGGTATCAGAATGATACTGATATCATAGAAGGAGTTAGGGAGGAGGCCCTCCTCAGTTTTTTGGAATAGTTTCAGTAGGAATGGCACCAGCTCTTCTTTATATGTCTGGTGGAATTAGGCTGTTAATCTGGCTTGTCTAGGGCTATTTCTGGATGGTAGGTTTTTTTATTACTGATTACATTTCAGAATTCGTTATTTTCTGTTCAGGGTTTCAATTTCTTCCTCATTTAATCTTGGGAGGTTGTATGTTTCCAGGAATTTATCCAGTTGTTGTAGGTTTTCTAGTTTTTGTGCACAGAGGTGATTATAATAGTCTCTGAGGGCTTTTCATATTTCTGTTGGATTGCTGGTAATGTCCTCTTTGTCATGTCTGTGCTTATTTGGATCTTCTCTCTTTTTTCTTGTTTGTCCAATTAGCAATCTATTAACCTTATTTATTCTTTCAAAAAGACAAATTCTGGTTTCATTGATCTTTTGTATGGTTTCCACATCTCAATTTTATTTAGTTTCTCTATTCCTTTACTTCGAGCTTATGAGTGTCATGGCATGCAAGATGGCTCACTTGAAGACAGCATACAGTTGGATCTTGTTACTTAATTCATCTTGCCACTCTGTGCCTTTTAACTGGGGACATTTAACCCGTTTACATTTGAGTTTAATATTCACATGTTTAAATTTGAGCCTATTATTGTTTTGTTAGCTGGGTATTACGCAGACTTGATTGGGTAGTTGCTCTATAGTGTCAAAGGTCTATGCACTTAAGTGTGTTTTGTGATTGTTGGTAACAGTCTTTTGTTTCCATATTTAGCATTCCCTTAAGGACCTCTTGTAAAGCAGATCTGGTGGTAATGTATTCCCATAGCAGTTTCCTATCTAAAAAGGATTTTATTTCTCATTTGCTGATGAAGCATAGTATAGCTGGATATGAAATTCCTGTTTGGAGTTTCTTTAAAAATGCTGAATATTGGCCCCTAATCTTTTCTGGCTTGTGGGATTTCTGGTGAAAGGTCCACTGTTAGCCTGATGGGGTTCACTTTGTAAATGACCTGCCCATTCTCTGTAACTGCCTTTAATATTTTTTCTTTCATGTCAACCTTGGAGAATCTGAGGACTATATATCTTGGTGATGGTCACCTTATATAACATCTCACAGATGTTCTCTGCATTTCCTGAATTTAAATGTTGCCCTGCCTAGCAAGGTTGAGGAAATTTTCATGAATGCCATCCTCAAATATGTTTTTCACATTGCTTTCTTTCTCTGTCTCTCTCTCTCTCTTTCTTGACCCAATCTCATATTTTTCATAGATTTTGTTGTTTCTTTTTTACTCATTTTTGTCTGACTGAATTAATTTGGAGAATCAGTCTTCAAGCTTGGAGAATCTTTTCTCAGTTTGGTCTGTCTTGTTGATTATACTTGCAATAACAATGAAATTCTTGTAGTGGCTTTTTCAGCTCTATCATGTCAGTTTTTTTTTTTTTTTTTTTTTCTTAAAATGGCCATTTTCTCCTTTAGCTCCTATATTGTTTTACTGTATTTCTTAGATTGTTTGGATTGGCTTTCCACTTCTGAATCTTCATAATTTTTGTTCCTATCCATATTCTGAATTTTATGACTATCATTTCAGTGATTTCAGCTTGGTTAAGAAGCATTGCTGGGAAGTAGTGCAGTTATTTGAAGACAAGAAGACACTGATTTTTTGAGTTGCCAGAGTTCTTGAGCTTCTTCTTTCTCATCCATATGAGAAAGGGCTAATGTTCCTTTAAACTTTGAAGTTGCGGTTGTTTGGATTGGGCTTTTTGCTTTTATCTTCTTTAATGCACTTGAGGGTTTTATTGTGATATAAAGTGGGGTCAGTCCATTGGTTTCATTTCTTGAAGATTTCAGGGAGCCAAAGTTCAGCTTAGCACTCCTGCTCTCATGCTCTAACTCTAGGTTGCTTGTATTGGGCCTCTGGTTTCATTCTCTGGCCCCTTGAGGTTAGAAACTGCTGCACTAGAGAGGCAAAGGCATACCCAGTTCACTGGCCACAAGACTCCAGTGGAAGATGCTGGCCAAAACACTTCATCAGAGTGGTGGCAGTTGGATCTATGCTCACTCACATGTGCCAGCAGCATGGGTAATACAGCAGGATACACATATATCAGCCAGGCTGAAGCACTGGTGGGAGTAGGGCAGTGGCATCCTTGTGTTTATTTGCACCAGCCCAGATGTTTCTTAAGTTAGCTATACCAGAAAATGAGTTGATAACAATTGAGGAGGCTGGGAAGTCCAAGATCAATGTGCCAGCAGATTTGCTGTCTGCTGAGGGCTCATTGTCAGCTTCAAAGGGGCACATTGTTGCTGCATCCTCACATGGTGGAAGAGGTGAAAGGGTGAACATCTTTTTATTTGAAAGTGTTAATAAAATAGTGTATAATAATTGCCCCAAAATAAAATTTTTCATTCATATGTTGTTTTAAAATGTAAGGAAATAGCCATTTAACCATTCTCAATATTGCTGGGATCATTCACACCACTTATTTTTTTGTTTTCATTTAACAAAAAAGTTTCTATTGTCAGGATGGTAATTTAGATGTTTAAAACTTTAGAAGCTATGTTTCTTCTTTCATGATTTGCATAAGCTAAATGAATTAATGTGGGTATGAAATAAGTACATGTTATTACCAAATATCAATTTGCAAAACAAGCTAGAGTATGTGTATGTAAAAAAATGTATACATACATGCATATACACATATACACATATACACATGCATCTATATCTCTATCTACATCTGTATCTATAGCTTTTCACTTTAACAAAAGTTTAAATAAATACAGTGCCTTATCAGTACATTACTTTTGACATGGTTATTAATGTTTCCTTCAACAGCTAAAATGATCCTTGGTAAGTAGGAAACTAAATAGAAAACTGAGGGAAAACACACCCAAATGAATAGCAGGCTTAATAATTAATATATTTCAGCAGCCTTTTCGGTTGAATAGATCTAAGGATTTATTATTAGTTGGATGTCACCCATGTATATCATTTTCTATAGATTGAACTAGTGAATTCTTTACTTTTTCTAAATAACTTTTCATAATTTGCAGAATTTTATAAGGATCTTTAGTAAACACCATTTTCTAAGTAAACTGGATTGTGGTCCTTGCCACTTAAAGATTTTTGTATAAGTTTAAGAATGGTGTAAACATTGAGTTAAACTGCTTAGTCATATAAGATTTTCTAGCCTACCAGGTATGCTAGAATTACATCATTTGTATCTGAGAAATTTGTACGTTTATCTTACTTATCAAAAAGCTTTTTTCACAACTTCTTGCTAGAAAGCATAAATCAGTTCATGTTCCATCATGTATTGTCATTTTTTGTCATTATATGACATCACCATTTTTGTTTATTTTATTTCTTTGTCAAAGAACTTATAGTTCTTATTTATTTATTTATTTTTTATTTATGAGACAGGGCCTTGCTTTGTTGCTGAGGCTGGAGTGTAGTGCTAACTGCAGCCTCAAACACCTGGGCTCATGTGATCCTACTGTGTCAGCATTCCAAGTAGCTAAGACTATAATCATGTGACACTACACCCCACATTTTTTTTCCAGAGATGGGATCTTGCTATATTTCCCAGGCTAATCTCAAACCCTGTCCTCAGATGATCCGTCCACCTTGGACTCCCAAAGTGTTGTGATTACAGAAGTGAGAAAGTGCTCCTGGCTGTGTTGTACTTTTAAATATGAGTATTCTGTTGCTTCACAATTCTCTGTTTCTTGTCATTTATACTTGGTAAGTTTCTCCACTCAATATCCTGAAACTGCAATTTTGTTCTAATTTGTGTATACTCAAAATCATTAACTTTTCTTATATTTAAACATTGACTGTGTATCTTTGTTAGCAAATTACCAGCAATATTCTTGTTACAAGTAAAGCTACTAGCTAATTGTTAAGAATGTATATTATCTGAAAATAATATAGTAAAACAGTCTTCTTGTCAGTTATTATTTTATCATCATTAATATTTTGATCAAATATTTCATTTAAAATTTTACTTCCTACAGATTTATCCATAATCAGGCATTTTAAATTTATTTTATGTCCTTAAGAAATTGGTTTAGCTCTGTAAAAATCTAATAGATTTTAAGACCCTATTTGAAATATGTAACTTTTACCAGCAGAAAATATCACAGAAAGCAGAGGAAAAAGTAAATTAGTAGTAAAGTCAGGAAAACAAATTATAACTTTTATAGAATATCATTTCTACTGTAGGTTTTTTTCCCTTGAATAATTCTTACAATCCACATTGGAATGAGAATGAAAATAACATTTTCCCTTTATTCATTGAATTAAAAAGTGCATCCATGATGTTCAAACACTATTTACTATTGCTGTACTAGCTAAAAAAAGGAAATATGCCCAGAGTCAAAAAGAAATGGGGACAGGTTTAATGGAAATTAGACTAGAGTCAACATTATTATACATTTAGATTCTCTCTTCTTTCAGTCTTTTTCTCCATTTCAGAAAATTTTACATGTAATATAAAAATATAGCTTAGTGACCCTGGGACTAATAGAAGAAGGTATGCAATAGAAATGAATATACATAATTGAATGGGCACACAGTTTTCAGCAAACAGAAACCCATGCATACCCATTGACATGTGAAAATACTTTGCAAAATTATTAGTCAATCTGTGTTTTGACAAATTATAAATGTACAACAAAATCTCTTTAAAGAAATACTCCAAAGACACTTTGTAAAGAATAAATGCTGTAACTGAAAAAATTTGGCTGATGTTGCTCAGAATTCCAGAATGCTAGAATAGAATGAGGTACTGAAAAGATACGATAAGATTTTTATTCTTTTCACATTTTAAGATTTTTTAAAATAACAAATCATCCACAAAGACACGCTCCTTGCAAATTTTCCTTAAAATCCGAATGGATATAAAGCAAATATTGATAGTGACATGTCACCATACCCCAAGCTCAATGTATTTCTCCATATATAGTTGTTTGGCATATGTTTTCCTAGATTTTGTATTCTTTGCACGTTCTAGTCCATTTAGTGTTGCTATAACAGAGTACCTGAAACTGGGTAATATATAAAGAAAAGAAGTTTACTTACCCCACGGTTTTGCAGGTTGTGAAGCTCAAGATTGGGTGGCTCATCTGGTGAGGGCCACATGCTGCTTCAACTCATAGCAGAAAGAAGAGAAAACTGGCATGTGAAAGAGGCAAACATGAGGAAGAACCTTGACTTATAACAACTGGCTCTTTCAGTGACTAATGCAGTTCTGCAAGAACAAATGCTCACTGACTTCACTGAGATAGCATTAATATATTCATGAGGGATCTACCTCCGTATATCAAACACCTCTCACTAGGGTCCTACCTCTTAACATTCCCGTGGCCACAGTGAAGACCAAACCTCAACATGAGTTTTAAAGGGAATAAGCCATATTCATACCATAGCAATGCATCAACTTACAAATATGTGTATGTATAATATGCATGTGTATGTGTATCTATAATATGCCCATGTATGTAGCACAGGTTGAGTATCACTTATCTAAAATGCTTGGAACAAGAATTGTCTTAGGATTTCAGATTTTCAGATCCTGGAATATTTTCATATACATACCAGTTGAGCATCCCTAATCTGAAAATTCAAAATTCTGAAATCATCCAATGAGCATTTCCTTTGAGCATGAAGTTGATGCTCAAAATATTTGGAATTTGGAACATTTCAGATTTCTGATATTTCAGTTAAAAAAGCTCAATCTCTATATGCATATAGACATGTATACAAATGATGTAAACATTTATATCTTTATTTATATAAGCATACATACATAAATTTATACATATATGGATGTGTATTTATAAGTAAAAATAAATATACGTATAATATATAGATAATATTTATGTGATTGATATAAATATAATTATAAATACTATATCCTTCATTGTCTGACACTTTTAAACTTTATCAGTATTATGAACTATTAACTTCGGAGTGCTTTCAAAGGTAGTTTTAATAATGAAGTCCCAACTTAAGTGATATCTAATTTACTAAATAACTGTTAAATAATAACAACAATTATGTCTTGTTATCACTTAAAACAAACAATAAAATGTGATTCATATTGGTCATTAAATTTCAAAATTATTCTAGGAGTAACTTTTCTAAATAAAGGCTAAAGAAAATTTGTTTATAGCATAATTTACTGGATATTTTAAGTCCACTGTTGAACCTACTGCTCAGGAAAAAAGATACCTTTCAAAATATTACTACTCATTGACAATGCACTTAGTCATCCAAGTACTCTGATGGAGATGTATAAAGAGATTAAGGTTCTTTTCAATTTCTGCTAACATAACATGCATTTACATCTCCATGATTGAAGAGTAATTTTGATTTTCGAGTCTTATTAGTTAAGGACTACAATTTGTAAGGCTATAGTGTCCATAGACAGTGCTTCTTCTGATGGATCTGTGCAAAGTAAACTAAATGCCTTCTGAAAAGGATTCACCATTTAGGTGCCATTAAGGACATTTGTGATTCATGGGAAGAGGTCAAAATATCAACATTAATGGACAGTTGTAAGAAGTTGACTCCAACCCTTCTTGTTGATTTTGAGGCATTCAAGACCATAGCGGAAGAAGAAACTGCAAATGTAACAGAACTGGCAAGAGAACTAGAATTAGAATTAGAAATTCTGAAAATGTGACATAGTTGTTGCAGTCTTATAATAATATCTTCATAAATGAGGAGTTGCTTTTCATAGATGAGCAAAGATAGAAGATTCTTGAGATGATACCTACTCCCAGTGAAGATTTCCAATAAAGATGTGAAAACTGTTGAGCTTACAACAGAGAACTTAGGATATTGCATGAACAAAGTTGATAAAACAGCTGCACACTGACAGAATTGACTCTAGTTTTGAAAGAAGTTGTACTGTGGGTAAAATGCTATGGAATAACATTACATGGTTCAGATAAACAATTTGTGAGAGGAAGAGTCAATCAATGTGTCAAGCTTCATTGTTGTATATTTTAATAAAGGGCTACAGCCTACGCAATTTGTAGCAATCACCACCCTGATTAACAAGCAGCCATCAGCCAAGCGCAGCGGCTCACGCCTGTAATCTCAACACTTTGGGAGGCTGAGGCAGGTGGATCACGAGGTCATGAGACTGAGACCATCCTGGCTAACACGGTTAAACCCCATCTGTACTAAAAATACAAAAAATTACCCGAGCATGATGCCAGGTGCCTGAAGTCCCAGCTACTCGGAGGCTGAGGCAGGAGAATGGCATGAATCCGCGAGGTGGAGCTTGCAGTGAGCCAAGATTGCGCCACTACACTCCAGGGTGGGTGACAGAGCAAGACTCCATCTAAAAAAAAAAAAACAAAAAACAAAAAAAAACAAAAAAAAGGCAGCCATCACACTGAAGCAGACCTTCCGCTAGCAAACAGATGACAGCTTCTTGAAGGCTTAGCTAATCTTTACAATTTTTTAGTAATAAGTATGTTTTAAATAAGATACATACAGTTTTTTAGATCAAATTGTATTGCATACTTAATAGACTACATTATAGTGTAGACACAACTTTTGTATGCACTGAGAAACCAAAACAATTATCTGATTCACTTTACAGTGGTATTTACCTTGTTGCAATGGGCTGGACCTTATCCCGCATCTCTAAGGTTTGTCACTACACATTCATTTATGAAAGAATTTTCAAAATATAGTCTTTATTATCACTTGTCATCTGGAGGTTACCATATTCTAGATCATGAAAATTACTGAATGGCAACCTTCTCAATTTAAGCTGCATTAAGTAATGGGACAAATCTTGTTCTGGGTATAAGTAAGCCTGGATTTAGAATTCTGCACTAGTAAAAGTAGTTAATCCTTGGGCTAAGGGCTAACTTTAACATGTTGTAGAAAGGTTAAATACCCAGAACATACATATGTTAACCTGATTAATAAATAATGCCAATATAGTTGTTTTGTCAGTAATACTTGTAAAAATCAAAAGGGTAAGAAAACTATAAGAAAATAAATAATCTGTGCAAATATATTTGAAGATTACCATTAGTTATGCAAATGCAAGTTCTTATGGTTAATCTTACAATTATTCAGAGATCATCAGCATCTGGTTTTTATAATTAGGAACAAATTGTAGCCTTCGTTGCTATTAATCAAGAGGCAAGGAAAACCCATTTGATCATTCGTCCAAACAATTTGGTGCTCCATAGCTCTGACATTTGCCTTGTTTTCAAAGGTTCTATAAAAATTAGTAGAGTTTCCTGAAATTTCAGGGATGTTTACCTGAATATATTCCTGGGAAAAATATGGCTTAATTTTATATCCCTGAAAATCATCTAGTTACACTAGTGTTACAAAGTTGTCTCAAAAGCATTCTTCTTAAGACATTATATTTTTTTAAATTAAAGAAAAGTGATCTTTGAATGCACTGAAGTATTAATTGCTTATTTTGCAAGTTTCCTTGCATTATTGTGGTATGTTGGTGCATTTCAGGACAATAGAATCCATTAGACAGCTCAAATAAATAGGGACTAATGTAAAGAATACAAAAATATATTTTGTTATTGTAGAATAGTTTTTTCTCTATGTCATTAGGAGATGAGTCCAAAAGTAATAATGTTTATGGTACATAAGAGTTACCACTGAGGTGACATAGTTCTCATCAGGGCATGGAAAGATACACTAGATATTGTTTTTGAAAGAGTTCTAAATCCTGTAGTTTTTAGATATTCATATTCCTAAATGCACTAGTATGAAGAACTTGATTTGAAGTATTTCAAGTCATATTTGTTGTATAAGTATTCATTTGATATATTTTTATGCTTAGGAGTATATAGTACAAAAAAACCATTGAGCCAATATTGTTATTAAATTAGAGATCAATTATAAGTCTCATAGAAAACTGAACTTTAACAAAAGCTTTGGGGAAATAAAGAACATTATTTGTATTTGTAAAAGTGGACTATCATCTAAATGTTACTACAGTATGTTTTATAACCATATTACAATAGCCTTTCATTTTTACTTGCAGTGATACAAAATCGCAAGCTGGTGTAAATATTCATAAATAAAAGAGTAGAGATAAAAATGTATGTGCTATATAGAAAACTCTGAATTTTTCATTTACATTATTCATTAACTACAGATGTAGCAATATAATGGAATTTGGGATTTGCCATTGAAGTTATGTGCCCCACATTTCTACGTGACTACACAAACTACTTAAGCAGTATACAAGTACTTTAAAAAAATTGAAAATGTACTGAATGTTCAGGTTGGATTAACCCTACAATTTTCCCAAAAGTCTAAGAAATTCATTCACCAGAAAACGATCATAAAAAGAAAAGTCTTTGACATTTTACAAAATCACATAATTCCTGTTGCTTTTCGTTCATTTTCTGAGTGAAGTTAACCATACAATAGATAAAATGATTATTTCATTTTTAATTTTATAAATTTTGGGATAATTTTATGGAACAATCTTGTGTTTTCACATAAGGCTATCAGCTTTTCTAAGAGAAAAGAATTTGTCAGTTAACATATCTCAAGAAACCATATGCTGAATTCTATATCAAATCAACTTAGGTAGAACTTATCTGCTACCATCAGGGAGAAAAGAAAAAGAAATCATGGTCTCTGTCTTCAAGAAGCTACAACCTTACTGTGGAGATTAGATATATATATTATCACACATAGCTCTGTGCTCCTTCAGTACCATAAATAATTTAAAAATATTTGTTAGTAATTTCAAGTTAGAATTATAAAAAAGAATAAAACTCGCCATTATTCCACCAAAAGGTAATAACTATATTAAAAATAATAAATGCACATAATATAAAAATTCCAAAGCAAGAAAAGTTATAAATTATTAGCAAAATCTTATTTCTTTTCTAAATTTGTACTATTTCTGTCATAATGTAACTGTTATTAAAAGTCATATTTGTAATTCTAGAATTTATATGTATTTACTCATAAAGTTATATATATTATTTATATTTACACAAAATTAGTTATACTGTGTGCATAGTTTTGTATCTATTTTTCTACTTAACAGTATGGCTTAAAAGTTGTCCTGTTTCAAACATATACTTTCCCATTGTATTAGTTAATCAAAATTTCAGCAGTTTGTGTGTTTTTCAGATTGGCTGTGACAAACGTCCTTTAATGTGTTTCTTGGCTAACTTTCACTAAATATTCTGCTAGGATAAATGTTGCATCAGTTCAGAACTATTATACAAGATTTTAGGAATAGCTCCATTAGGTAATTAAATGTGCCATTAAGTAAATCCTATCACGTTAGTTCTGGAACAAGTTGTCTCCATGCAGTGAATGCACTATTAGTTTAAACACTGTGGGACATCTTACTAGGTATTTTCTACGGGAAACAGTGATTATTTCCAAATAATTCAAGGAGAAAAACTGCAGAGAGGATTCTGATTGTCCTTATTTAATTTTTCAGCCTATTGTTGAGCTGTTCTTGGTGTTCAAGGTCATGAGATTAGACCTAGGTTCATGCCTGATCTTACGTGGGGTTGGCAGCTGGTGTTAGGCTCTGCTGAGACAGAAGAGAAAAATTCAGCTTCCCTCACAAGGAAAAGACGCAATGAAGAAAACTCTATATATGTCTATCACATCAGTTATATGTTCATTTTTAATAATATACTTAAAAGTTAAGCCTTTAAATCATGTCCAGTATTAATATCATAAACCCATCTCTTTTTTAGTTAGAATTTCTCTCATATAGCCATTGAAATTGGGAAAGGCTATTTCTACCTTCAAGTGTCCATAGAGGAAAAGAATGTTCAACTTCACTCACCAGAAAAGAAAAAGAATGAGAACACCTCTTCAAGATAGGATTCACTTACTGCCTTCTGTGGAAGGTGCCAAGGCTTTCTCTATTTTGCTTGTGGCAAGCTTACTGGGATCAGCAGTTTAATACTTTCAAATTTCAATATAGGATGAAGATAATAGAAACCTGTTAAGCTTCAAATTAAATTGTATTCTTATATCCAACTTTTATCGATAATAATACTCATCTTTGATCTCTATTTATCTGATGCCTAGGTCTCATTTCTAAATTTTGAACGAACCCTTAAAATCTCAATATTATTTTGTTATTTAGAAACTCCAAGAAATAAGTACAAATATCAGTTTGAGCACTGAAATACTAGGTGGAAAACTTGGGGCTTTTGTTCAAGTGATACCTTTAGTTTAAGAAGATTTTTACTGAAGTAGTTCAATTTCTAGAGTTGGCTATACCAATTTCACTGTATCACAGCCTAGGTTGCAGTTGCTGAAGGAATTCCAATATTATCCAGGCATCAGAAAGAGATTTGTCTAGCTAAGACTTGCATAACAAAAAGTTAACAATATGATTTTTTTGGATTTTAATGTCTTCAGACTCACTTTTAGTTGTTATTTTTACAATTATATTTAAAGGAACAATGATCTCATTTATGGACTTTAAATTTAACTGGAATGTGATAATGTGAGGAAGTAAACAGGATTTAAATTTAGCATCTTTTAATAATGCTGACATTTTACCATTTGGAGTAATTTTTGCAGGCATTTGGATTCATCACATAACACCCAGAGCCAGCTCAGAACACATGGCTGGATATATTTGCTGTAAGATTTAGATTAGGGTGTGATTACTTTTGTCTGTAATTCATTGAGGCTTTGGGATAAAAGCTGAGCTTCCCATCAGTAGTACGGGGAGCATTCACGATAAAACCCTGTGACTAGAGATGAGGAGAACCACTTCATGAAGGTGAAAATCTTACTTTTATTATATATTGCTAAACAGCCTCACCTCTGGTTGACTATAGGATCAATTTTTAAGCCCAATGGGTTAAGACAGCAAGAAGATAAAGTTGGGGAAATGAATCCCTAAACTCATCTCCAGGAAGGAAAAAAACAAAACAAAACAAAAAACATGAGAGGAACATAATTTGTCCGTGCTCCCTGCACCCAAACCTCTAGGCCTGACTCTTACCCAAAGAGGAATAATTCCGAAAGAAGGAGCCATCGACTTAACTGGAAAGAGTACAACAGGGAACTGAGCAAGAATATCCAACTCAGCTCTGGCTTTATTTCCTGATGCTGCTGTTCTGAAATTGCCCAGTCTCTTCTCATCCATGTAGTAAGATCACTGAGGCAGCTTCATTTCCTCTGCTGTTTAAACAGCTGTTGAAACTGCTTTGAATTCAGAGAGGAGGTTATAAGAAGTACAATTGACTGCAAATAAGGACGTGTTTAAAACGTAAAGTTTTAAGACATCCCCACGGATGTTTTGTTGTTCACCCTCAAAATACGCTGAATTAAACCAGGCAATTCAGCAACAAAAGAAGCTTTCTGGCTTGGGACCAATACAAGGGGCAGGAAACAGTGGTCACAAGCAAGTTCCCGTTCAGTATACTGTTTGATAGGCTGTTTAGGGCCATAGACTTGTCCATTGGCTCTAAACAGCTTAGATACAGTTTTTGGGGTTTTGGGGGTTTTTTTTGTAAGTCTTTACATGAACATGAATTTTTCTCCTCCTATGTTTAATCGAGCAAACTGGTTAAATTTGACCTTCACCTCTGCAATGTGGTCTCAGCAAATCAAAGCTTTGTCTATTTCAACCTACCATACGTGTCTTCTAAATCATAGTCCCCACACATATCACGCTTCTAAGGCACCAATACTACCAGTGTCTTATATCCTTTTCTTTGAGTCTACTAGAGTTCATGATTTATTACACTTATCATACATATTATTTAAATATTTTGAATAAAATTTGCAGTCTTAACATTGGAATATTTGGTACCAAGGCATCTTAGCAAATAACGAAGTTTTCATTTACCAGTGGAATTTTTTAAAATATTTCTTCGTTTTTCTGTTACTATCTCTCTGTCTAGCAATATATTTCCCAGAGCATCAGTGCATTTCCTTTAAAATAACAGACTGTACAAATGTAACCCAATATAAATAAGTGAATATTCCAGTGTATCCAGAGCAACTCATTGACTTGAATCAGAAAAAAAATACACAAATATAATATAGTGTACCAATTTTAAATAACTACATGGGCAGGACCACAGCTATTTCTTTCTCTGTAGTATTTGTATTTCTAAACTTATTTTTTTCTTGAAAAAGACAGATAAATGTTATAACAAAGAAGTCCAACAGACCAGCAGAAATCATAAGCTCATGAGCAGTTTTCAGCACTGATATAAATTTCCCTTTGTTCTCTTGCCCAGCCTTTCCAAAATCCTGTTAAAGTCAGTATAGGCTCAAAGCTGATCACTTGTCTAGTTCTTACAAATGATTTCCTTAAAAGAGTAAAAATTATCAGACAACTGCAGTAGTTTAGCTTACAGGGAAATGTAGAATGTCATTTTTCAAGGTAGGTATGCAGCTGTCTTCCTGTCACTTAAGATTTTTTAAAACAAATCTAATTAAATGTCTACCAACAACAATTGACAGAATAATTCTTAGCATACTAATGAAATTTGTCATGAGGCAACAAAAGCACAATTCTCCTATAGTTTGATTCTTGCTAGCAAACCTGGCTTATTTCACTTAATCAGTTCCATCCATGTTGCTGAAAATAACAAGATTCTATTCTTTTTTGTGACTAAATAACATTCCATTGTATGTGTAGCACATTTTTAATTCATAGATTAATTACTAGACTATATAAAGGACTCAAACAATTCAATAGCAAAACAGCAAATAATCTGATTTAAAACTGGGGAAAAGATCTAGATAGACATTTCTCAAAAGAAGACATACAAATAGTCCACAGGCATATGAAACAATGCTTGGCCTCACTAATCATCAGGGAAATGCAAATCAAAACCACAATGAGATATTATCTCACGCAAGTTAAAATGGCTATTATGAAAAAGACAAAAAATAATAAATGTTGGCAAGAATGTGGAGAAAGGGAAACCCTCATATCCTATTGATGGGAATGTAAATCAGTACAACCACTACAAAAAAACAGTAGAGAGGTTCCTCAAAACCTAAAAACAGAACTGCCATATTCTTTAGCAATCCCACTGCTAGGTATATACCCCAGTGAAAATAAATCAACATATTGAAGAGCTAGCTGCAGTCCCACGCAATTTTTCTTTGGCATGTCTCAGGTATTGAGGCTTCTAGTCAGATCTTCCTTCCTCTGACTTTCAGGACCTTCGTTTGTTTAGTCCAGTGAATTTTCAGTTTTAACAGAGAGGATTAGGGAGAAACAAGGCTACTTCTTGGTTTCCTATAGAATTTATTCCTGGATAATGAGGAATTCCTTTATAAAGACTGTGTTTTATAATTGCCTTTGTCTGTGACTTATTTGTCTTTATATTCACAATAGTCTTTGCCGTGAGAGTTATACAAGGAAGATTGTTGAGTGGAGGAATACTCTTTCTAGAGTAGTTACGTCCACTAAAGGTGATTTTTATCCTGTCACTCACATTGTGTCTCATAGATCAAGATGAGTATGGTAAAACCTCAGGTCATGACAAAAATACTGAAGTTTATAATTTCATTTCTAGTATTCAATTCAATTTAATTGTGCCTTGCTTCTCAGAAACTTTAAATATCTATGTTACCATTTTAAACATGAAAGTATCTTTCAAAGCCAAGGTATTTTAACATGCCTCATACTAAAAGAGATTTATAACATTATTGCTAGACATGAACAAGTAGTTTGATAATTTAGGAATTCGAAGAGTTCGTGGGAAAATAAAACTTTAAGCTTTGTTTTACAGTTTGAAAGAATAATGTATAGGAATATTCCAGAGAAAGTTTCGGAAAGAAGATGAGCAGTTACCTAATTAGCTAGGGATAAATACGAAGGAATGATTAAACTAGTAAAAGATTGAGGGATCAAGCATGACTAAACTGAGAAATCAAACATAATGTTTGAGCAGTTTTATCCATCACAGGAGTGTGTTGATGTCAACATGGGCCTGGCACATAAACAATGGCTCATAAAAAAATAGTACATTTTCGATATTTCTCAGTCAACAATAAAGTCCCTTTAGCTTTTCAATGCTAATAACAGGGAAAAGGAAGTGGTGAGTTTACTGTGCAAAACAATAATATCTAAATAGAAAAAAGTTAAAAGGCTAATTAAAATTAACCTTAGCATAGAAGACATAATTTCACCGTAATTAAAAAAAAAATTCTATGTGCTTAAAATTCCTTAATTTTATTTTTGTTTGGCAGAAATACTAGCATGCAACTGAAGGGAGTGAAAAAAATATGAAGTGCTAAACATTTTCAAAATGAGCTTCAACTCCACATTCATATTTTGGTTAAGACTAGAAAATAAAGTGTTAAAACCGAACAAGATAGCAGTGCCCTTCAATAATAATATAGCACAAAATAGTTTATGTAGTCGATATTTCTCTTCAAAGTAATATCCATTTTATGTACTGTGAAGAAAAATATGAATACTACATAAAATGAAGTTTAAAAATACATTATAAATGGGAGAATAAAGGATCAACAGGTTCAGATGAATGGAAATTGATGACAGTATACATTTTTTATTGGTTTTACTGGAGTACAAGTTATATAAACTGCATATATGGAAATTTAAATTTGATAAGTCTTGGCATATATGTATACTCATGAATCTATTCTATTCTCACAGTAAGCACAAAGGACATATAGTTCAACCGAATAAATTCCTCACGCCCCTTCATAATCCCCCCAGTTTAGCCATCCCTACTCCACTTACCTGTAATCAGGCAAAGACTGATCTGCTTTCTGATGCTAGAGATAAGTCTGCATTTCTCTAAGGATAAATAAAATTGAACATCTTTTCACATGGTTATTTGCCATCAGTGTGTTCCTATGGTAAAATGTCTGTTCAAAGCTTTTGCTTGTTGTTTCTTTATTTAGTCATTTAATTTTTAGATTTGGGTAGTGTTGTTGTTGTTTTTGTTGTTGTTTTGAGATGGAGTCTCACTCTTGTCACTCAGGCTGGAGTGCAGTGGCGTGATCTCTGCTCACTGCAGCTCCGCCTCCCAGGATCAATTGATATGAATTAATTTGGGATGAAAGTTCATTCTTTTTCCTTCCTTTTTCCTTTCTTCCTTCCTTTTACTTTTTTTCAGCCTATGAATTCTGTATTGTTTCAGCATCATTTATTTGAAAGGTTATCCTTTCTTCTCTGAGTTGCCTTTGAATCTGTGTTAAAAATTGGTTACCTGTATGTGTATAAATCTGTTTCAGGACTCCCTGTGTCATTAATGTTTTTGTCTATCTTTATACCAGTACTACTGTGTCCTAATTACTGTACCTTTAAAATATTATTAAAATCAGGTAATGTTAGTTTTGAACTTTGTTTTCTTTTCAAAGTTGTTCTGGCTACAATAAATCCTTTCCATTTCTAATTTTAGAATACCAATGACAATTTCTAAAACAAAGATCCTGCTGGAAGTTTTATGGGTTTTATGTTGAATCTCTAAGTCAATTTGGGATAATTTATGTCTTAAAAATGATGAATCTTTGGACTCATGACACAATACATCTGTCTTTTTATTGAGGTCTTTCTGTAAGCACAGTTACCGCAATTTTCAGTGTACAGTTCCTGTGCCATTTTTTCTCTACTTTTATATTTTTTAAATATTTTGTTTCTATTGATAATGATATTGCTTCCTTAATTTCTGTTTCTGACTGTTGCAAGTATGAAGACTATAATTAGTTTTTTTTGTATGAATCTTGTCTTCTTCAACCTAAACTCACGTGAACTCTAATAGCATTTTTATAGATTCCATGACATTTTCTACATAGGCAATCATGTTTTCTGTGAATAAAGATGATTCCATTTTTTTCCTTTTCAGTTTCTGTCTTCTCTTTCTTTTTCTTGTCTTTTGAAATGGCTGGAACTCCAGCCCAATGGTGACGATGAACTTCCTTATTTTATTCCTAATCTTGGGGAAGAGCGTTTAAGTTTTACAATTAAGTTTGAGATTAGCTGTAGGGTTTTCTTAAATGTCCTTTATCAGGTTCAGGAAGTACCCTTGCATTTCTTGTTTGCTGAAAGACGTATTGTTATTTCTATTGGCTCTCTTGGTTTTGTCTTATAATGAGAAATAGACGATTTTCTGTGTCTATTGAGAGTATCATATGGTTTTCTTTTATTTGTTATATAGTAAATTAGATTGAATAACTTTCAAATATTAAACCAAGCTTGCGCTCCTGGGATCAACTCTATTGGGTAATGATAAATTTTTATATATAATTTTGGGTATGATTTGTTAATAATTTATTTAGAATTTTTGCACCTATATTCATGAGGAACATGGATTGTAGTTTCATTTTCTCATAATGTCCTGAATAATTCTAGTATTTTGAAACACATTAGGAAATCTCCTCTTTTTAATTATCTGGAGAAATTTGTGCATGTTTAGTATTTTTCTTTAAGTTTGTGTAGAATTTAGTATTAAAATTATGTGAGTCTGGAATTTCTTTATAGAACAATTTTTTAAACAATAAATGCAGTTTCTTTAACAGCTATACAATTTATGCTATTTTGTTTTGAGTGAACTTTTGTTGTTGTTTCAGAGAATAAAGGTCACTGTTGCTTCATTACTATTATTTCACCTTGAGAGGTAGAAATGTCCTCTTTTCTTTCTATTTAATAGGTCTACTGGGTATTGTTAAAGGGTACACCTAGCCTGTGCAGAGTAAACCATGCATAAGAAAGTGCAGAAAAAAACTTTTCTCAGAGAAACAAAACAAAACAACAAAAAAAGATTAGATTGAAATAATGGCTTATGCATTTTATTTTTTTTATTATACTTTAAGTTCTAGGGTATATGTACACAACGTGCAGGTTTGTTACATATGTATACATGTGCCATGTTGGTGTGCTGCACCCATCAACTCATCAGCACTCATCAACTCGTCAGCACTCATCAACTCGTCAGCACCCATCTACTCGTCATTTACATCAGGTATAACTCCCAATGCCGTCCCCCCTCCTGGCTCTCCACAATAGGCCTCGGTGTGTGATGTTCCCCTTCCCGTGTCCAAGTGATCTCATTGTTCAATTCCCACCTATGAGTGAGAACATGAGGTGTTTGATTTTCTGTTCTTGTGATAGTTTGCTGAGAATAATGGTTTCCAGCTGCATCCGTGTCCCTACAAAGGACACGAACTCATCGTTTTTTATGGCTGCATAGTATTCCATGGTGTATATGTGCCACATTTTCTTAATCCAGTCTGTCACTGATGGACATGTGAGTTGATTCCAAGTCTTTGCTATTGTGAATAGTGCCACAATAAACATACGTGTGCATGTATCTTTATAGCAGCATGATTTATAATCCTTTGGGTATATACTCAGTAATGGGATGGCTGGATCATATGGTATTTCTAGTTCTAGATCCTTGAGGAATCACCATATTGTTTTCCACAACGGTTGAACTAGTTTACAATCCCACCAACAGTGTAAAAGTGTTCCTATTTCTCCACATCCTCTCCGGCTCCTGTTGTTTCCTGACTTTTTAATGATTGCCATTCTAACTAGTGTGACATGGTATCTCATTGTGGTTTTGATTTGCATTTCTTTGATGGCCAGTGTTGATGAGCATATTCTCATGTGTTTGTTGGCTGTATGAACGTCTTTTTTTTTTTTTTTTTTTT
>NW_016805834.1:726110-765237 GCF_001698545.2 Rhinopithecus bieti
AAAAATATATTTCATAATAGTCTATGTAGGCATTTAAAAATTCTCTCAGATATACCATTATCAGTTTCCTATTTCTTGTCTTATGCTTAACAGCTTTGTTTAACATATTTTGAAGTATAATAAATTAATGGCTAGAGATTTTCGCTTGGGTATCTCCTTCTGGTTCTGTAAATAGGAATGATTTTCTGCAAAAGTTAACCAAATTCAATGAAAATCCCAGTTCACCAAAATTAGCCAAAATTCATATGATTTAAATTTATATTCTGATTATTTCAAAATTAAGCTCATACAAAAGCATACTAGCTATTTTGCTTTTTTCAAGAAGAAAACTCACAAAATTAAATTATAATAGAGCTTGTATTCTCACCTGTGTGATAAAATTTAGGAATCACAAGTCATGGCGGTCACCCGGCAATTGAAGTTTTGATTATATGAATTGCAAATTTTTCTTCTTTTGTATCTCCTCCATTATTTAGTATGCTCCCAGAAAACTCATTATTGCTCAATTAACATTTTTTGGTTTGCTGATTAATTTACAAAAATAAAATAACAAGTGTTCCAGTGTCTATGTTGTTTGATCTCAGTAATTAATCCTCAATGTTTATCAGCACAAAAGTATTTTCTATTTTAAAACCAGTCATACTAATTAGTTTCTAGTAAGTAGATAACAATAATTATGTTTATCAAAATTTAATTTTCTCTTCTTGGTTTCAAGTAAGTAAAATATATGACTTTGTATTATTTTCTTTGTGAGCCCTAAATTTAAATTCAAAACCTTAAATCTGTGATATGGTGTTATTTCAGCTGAATTACCATTTCTAATGAAATTAATGCATAATCAATATGTAACTAGTTTCTATTTCCTTTGCATATATTTAGTTGCTATTTAGTACTATTCAATATACTCATATATGAATGCTTATTTCAAAAATGTGAAGGTATAATTCCTATTATATGTGCTTTATTTTAGATATTAAAAATATAAAAGATTAGTTCTGAAAACTTTCTTTCCTCTGATTCAGCAGTTATGTTTAATTCTTCAATGCTCTTCTTTTTTTATTTTGCAAAAAAGGTCTAGGTCATCTAAATTTGCATCTTCTAAGTTTGATTTTTACATTTAACAGATCCAGTGATTAATCAATACGTCTGTATGTGGCTAAATTTTATTGCACCATTCTGAAGAATACAAGATTTGTCACTCCTCCGAGAGACACTTAATATTTGATCTGGTTCACATGAGAGAATTCTAAATGGATAAAGAAATCCCTGAGGAAAGCTGCAGAAGGCTGTGGATATCTTTTCTGGAACATGTAGTTTTATGTAACAACATACCACAGTAATGGGCCTTCTCTATAATTCATAGAAAGCCATTAAATGATTTAATACCCTTTTGGTTTTATCTATAGTGCTGTGAACTACTTCAGTAATCAACATGCTACCTATTCAGGCATTATCATTCATTCAGTGCACTTTACCTTTTCTCCTCTCACCTCACTTCCATGCCTATTTATCTTCAGAACATGCAGCCTTTTCTGCACCTTCAACCCATTGGTCTTCATTAGTTCATTTCTTTCTCAGACATGACCAATTGCCATTTTAACTTTCTAAGTCTTCAAAGAGTGCTGTATTTTGACTTTCTGTGTTATGAACTCTGTTTTCCTGCCCCTTCTTTTGATAGCTTAAATATATCATTTCATTCCTTGCTATCAACTCTAGCTTCTTGATCACTGTTTCTAAAATCCCATGTTATTTGAGGTATCCAAACACAAACTTTTTCATAACTAAATGATATGTATTTTAATAATTTTTAAAGCTAGCATACTGATTCAAAACTTTAAATGGTTGCTAGAAATGAAAATAAATAGCATATTTTTTCCCATTTAACATCTGAATATTTATATTTTCATGCACTTTTGGTTAAAAAACCCCTCCATTTCTGCATAGTTTATTTTCATATCTTTGTTTTATTTTAGGCATTGTGTATTTTGATAGAAAAGTTTTATAAGACAGATTTTCCAATCAATTTTGTAATTCTATTCTAAATAGTGTGATGCAGCAGCTGTTCACAAGTAAACGTCTCTTATTTTCTAAGCAAATATCAGTTTGTATTGTTTGTCTCTTAAACTTGAAGAGAAAAATCTCATAATAATGATGGTATATTTTTCATTCTAACTTTAAGGAAAATGCAGTGTCTGGAATGTGATTCCGTTATCAAAATCTAAGAGACAAAAGATTTAGACAACCAAAGAGATTTAACTATATTGAGTACATAAATACATTAATCAATTTAAAAACTACAATGATGATATTTCATATAAACAAAACTTTTACATGGTAGAACCAACAATCTTTAAAACAGATGCAAAGAATTAAATTTATGCTTGAAAATATACACATTTGCTTGGGGGTGATACTTATGGTATTAGAGAAGAAAGAAAGTAGACTATTAACAGGTTTTATGAAAATATTATAAATTCTAAATTTGTTGTAGTACCAAAGTGGCACTTAATAATTTATTGGTCTATTTATTCATTTTGTGTAAATTATAAAGAATATAATTTTACATTGTGTCAAAACCTACAGAACCTGCACAATTCAAGATAGAGACAAAACTCTGATTTCACAAAAATTGAAATACTGTCTCATGTTTTCTATTCCAGCCGTATAGACTTATAGCATAAAACCAGAGACCCTTATAATTACAAAGAATCCTTAAG
Source organism: Rhinopithecus bieti (assembly GCF_001698545.2). NCBI lineage: Eukaryota > Metazoa > Chordata > Mammalia > Primates > Cercopithecidae > Rhinopithecus > Rhinopithecus bieti. The sequence continues at coordinate 728,828 of NW_016805834.1, forward strand.
AAAACCCCTCCAAGCAATGTAATAAACCCATCTACTTCATCTCAAATAGGTGGACCTCCAGCTTTTTCTTAGTTGACTAATAAGGCACTCACTAACTCATAGAATAAGCTATTCTGTTATTGTTGGGACAGTTTCCTTATATAGAAATAAAATCTCTCTTTTTGCAATTGCTACTTACTGGTTTTAGTTTATTAATTTGGTGCTAAGTAGTGAGTGTTCAATTTCCCTAAGTTGTCATCCAATTATTTTAAGGCAAGTAAATCCTCAAATCTCTTTTCTAAACTAACTTATAATCTTAAATTATTTTACATAATCTTAAATTACTTTAATCGAATGCTCATTTGATTAATTAAAAGACCCCTATTTTCTAAATCAGGTTTAATTGTGGTATAATTTACATACAGTAAAAACTCACTCACTCACAAAATACAATTCAATGGATTTTAACAAATGATTTCAGTCACACAACCGCCACACCAATCAAGACAAGGAGCATTTCATCAACACAAAATGTTTCCTCTTGCTGCTTTGCAGTAAAACTCATCCACCCACCCACAGCCAGTAGCTAGCAGTGTCTTTCATTTTTTTTTAAATCATTTTATGTGTAAACCTATGCATGTTTTGAACATATGGATTGTTTCTTGCTCTGGGCTATAAAAATCCACATACAGATCTTCATTTGAACATATATTTTCATTTCCATTGACTAAATACCCAGAAAAAGAATTGATTGCTATATTTTATGGTAAATGGAGGTTTAATTTCACATAAAACTCACTAACTCTTTCCAGGTGGTGATGCAATTTTGGGCTCATTATTATATTTTACTCTATCTGCCTGTCTGTCCTCTACTTACACTAGCATGCCTTAATTACTGCAGCATTATACATCTTGAACAATTTATTTAAAAACGTATTTTGTCTTTTTTTCAGAATATGTTTCAGGATATGGAATTACGGATTGACAGTGTGTGTCTTTGTCCCCTTATCTGGATATTTTAAAGTTTTCCTTTTTTAAGTTTTGGATACAGTGTCTGGCCCTGTTGCCCAGGCAGAAGTGCAGTGGTGCTGTCTTGGCTTACTGCAACCTCTGCCTCCCGGCCTCTAGTGATCTTCCTACTGCTACCTCCTGAGTAGCTGGGACTACAGGCAGGCACTATCACACTCAGCTAATTTTTGCCTTCTTTGTAGATTGGGGGATTTTCCATGTTCCCCAGGCTGGTCTCATATTCATGGACTCAAGTGATTCACCCACCTTGGCCTCCCAAAGTGCTGGGATTACAGGCCTGAGCCACTGCCCTCAACCAAGTTACTCGTCATTCATTTTTTAATGATTTTCCTATGTATAGTTTTCCTTGTATTTACCTTCTTGAAAATTTAGAAGTTCTTCATTCAGTAGGTTAATTTTTACACTACTTGGTATTTTTTGGGATCATTGCTTTTTTTTTTTTTTTGATACCCTCTTTTTCTGTTTTTTTTTTTTTTTTTATTATTATGCTTTAAGTTTTAGGGTACATGTGCACAACATGCAGGTTTGTTAGATACGTATACATGTGCCATGTTGGTGTGCTGTACCCATTAACTCGTCATTTACATTAGGTATATCTAGTAACGCTATCCCTGACCGCTACCCCCACCCCACAACAGGCCCCGGTGTGTGGTGTTCCCCACCCTGTGTCCAAGTGTTCTCATTGTTCAGTTCCCACCTATGAGTGAGAAAATGCGGTGTTTGGTTTTCTGTCCTTGTGATAGTTTGCTCAGGATGATGGTTTCTAGCTTCATTCACGTTCCTACAAAAGACATGAACTCATCCTTTTTTATGGTTGCATGGTATTCCATGATGTACATGTGCCATATTTTCTTAATCCAGTCTATCACTGATGAACAGTTGGGTTGGTTCCAAGTCTTTGCTACTGTGAATAGTTCCACAGTAAACATATGTGTGCTTGTGTCTTTATAGTAGCGTGATTTATAATCCTTTAGGTATATGCCCAGTAATGGGATGGCTGGATCAAATGGTATTTCTAGTTCTAGATCCTTGAGGAATCACCACACTGTCTTCCACAATGGTTGAACTAGTTTACAGTCCCACCAACAATGTAAAAGCATACCTATTTCTCCACATCCTCTCCAGCACCTGTTGTTTCCTAACTTTTTAATGATTGCCATTCTAACTGGTGTGAGATGGTATCTCATTGTGGTTTTGATTTGCATTTCTCTGATGGTCAGTGATGATGAGCATTTCTTCATGTGGCTGTTGGCTGCATAAATGTCTTCTTGTGAGAACTGTCTGTTCATATCCTTTGCCCACTTTTTGATGGGGTTATTTGATTTTTTCTTGTAAATTTGTTTAAGTTCTTTGTAGATTCTGGATGTTAGCCCTTTGTCAGATGGGTAGATTGTAAAAATTTTCTCCCATTCTGTAGGTTGCCTGTTCACTCTGATGGTAGTTTCTTTTACTGTGCAGAAGTGCTTTAGTTTAATTAGACACCATTTGTCAATTTTGGCTTTTGTTGCCATTGTTTTTGTGTCTTAGTCATGAAGGCTTTGCCCATGCCTGTGGCCTGAATGGTATTGCCTAGGTTTTCCTCTAGGGTTTTTATGGCTTTGGGTCTAATATTTAAATCTTTAATCCATCTTGAATTAATTTTTGTATAAGGTGTAAGGAAGGGACCCAGTTTCAGCTTTCTACATATGGCTAGCCAGTTTTCTCAGCACCATTTATTAAATAGGGAATCCTTTCCCCATTTCGTGTTTTTGTCAGGTTTGTCAAGATCAGATTATTGTAGATGTGTGATATTATTTCTGGGGGCTCTATTCTCTTCCACTGGTCTATATCTCTGTTTTGGTAAAAAGTACCATGCTGTTTTGGTTACTGTAACTTTGTAGTATAGTTTGAAGTCACGTAGCACAGTGCCTCCAGCTTTGTTCTTCTGGCTTAGGATTGTCTTGGCAATGCAGGCTCTCTTTTGGTTGCATATGAACTTGAAAGAAGTTTTTTCCAATTCTGTGAAGAAAGTCATTAGTAGCTTGATGGGGATGGCATTGAATCTTTAAATTACCTTGGGCAGTAAGGCCATTTTCACAATATTGATTCTTCCTATTCATTAACATGGAATGTTCTTCCATTTGTTTGTGTCCTCTTTTATTTCACAGAGCAATGATTTGTAGTTCTCCTTGCATAGGTCCTTCACATCCTTTGTAAGTTGGATTCCTATGTATTTTATTCTCTTTGAAGCAATTGTGAATGGGAGTTCACTCATGATTTGGCTCTCTGTTTGTCTGTTACTGGTGTATAGGAATGCTTGTGATTTTTGCACATTGATTTTGCATTCTGAGACTTTGCTAAAGTTGTTTATCAGCTTAAGATTCTGGGCTGAGATGATGGGGTTTTCTAGATACAAAATCATGTCTTCTGCAAACAGAGACAATTTGACTTCTTCTTTCCCCAATTGAATACCTTTTATTTCTTTCTCCTGCCTGATTGCCCTGGGCAGAACTTCCAACACTACATTGAATAGGAGCGGTGAGAGAGGGCATCCCTTTCTTGTGCCTATTTTCAAAGGGAATGCTTCCAGTTTTTGCCCATTCAGTATGATATTGGCTATGGGTTTGTCATAAATAGCTCTTATTATTTTGAGATACATCCCATCAATACCTAATTTATTAAGAGTTTTAGCATGAAGGGCTGTTGGATTTTCTCAAAGGCCTTTTCTGCATCTATTGAGATAATCATGTGATTTTTGTCTTTGGTTCTGTTTATATGATAGATTACGCTTATTGATTTGCCTATGCTGAACCAGCCTTGCATCCCAGGGATGAACCCAACTTGATCGAGGTGGATAAGCTTTTTGATGTGCTGCTGGATTTAGTTTCCAGTATTTTATTGAAATTCTTACATCGATGTTCATCAGAGATATGGGTATAAAATTCTCTTTTTTGTTGTGTCTCTGCCAGGCTTTGGTATCAGGATGATGTTTGCCTCATAAAATGAATTAGGGAAAATTCCCTCTTTGTCTACTGATTGGAATAGTTTCAGAAGGAAACTATATTCAAAGGCAGCTCCTCTTTGAACCTCTGGTAGAATTCATCTGTGAATCCCTTTGATCCTGGACTTTTTTTGGTTGGTAGGCTATTAGTTATTGACTCAACTTCAGAACCTGTTATTGGTCTATTCAGGGATTCAACTTCTTCCTGGTTTAGTTTTGGGAGGGTTTATGTGTCTTGGAATTTATCAATTTCTTCTAGATTTTCTAGTTTATTTGCGTAGAGGTGTTTATAGTATTCTTTGATGGTAGTTTGTATTTCTGTGGGGTCGGTGGTGATATCCCCTTTATCATTTTTTATTGTGTCTATTTGATTCTTCTTTCTTTNATTCTGGGTTGAAAATTCTTTTCTTTAAGAATTTTGAATATTGGCCCCCACTCTTCTAGCCTGTAGAGTTTCTGCCGAGAGATCTGCTGTTAGTCTGATGGGCTTCTCTTTGTGGGTAACCTGACCTTTCTCTCTGGCTGCCCTTAACTTTTTTTTTCCTTCATTTCAACTTTGGTAAATATGACAATTGTGTGTCTTGGAGTTGCTCTTCTCAAGGAGTATCTTTGTGGCATTTTCTGTATTTCCTGAATTTGAATGTTGGCCCACCTTACTAGTTTGGGGAAGTTCTCCTGGATAATATCCTGAAGAGTACTTTCCAACTTGATTCCATTCTCCCTGTCACTTTCGGGTACACCAATCAGACACAGATTTGGTTTTTTCATATAGTCCCATATTTCTTGGAGGACTTGTTACTTGTTACTCTTGTTACTCTTTTCTTGTTACTCTTTTTTCTCTAGACTTCTCTTCTCGCTTCATTTCATTGATTTGCTCTTCAATCACAGATACCGTTTCTTCCACTTGATCAAATTGGCTACTGAAGCTTGTGCAGGCGTCACGTAGTTCTTGTGCCATGGTTTTCAGCTCCATCAGGTCATTTAAGGACTTCTCTACACTGTTTATTCTAGTTAGCCATTTGTCTAATCTTTTTTCAAGGATTTTAGCTTCTTTGTGATGGGTTAGAACATCCTCCTTTAGCTTGGAGAAATTTGTTATTACCAATAGTCTGAAGCCTTCTTCTCTCAACTCATCAAAGTCATTCTCCGTCCAGCTTTGTTCCATTGCTGGTGAGAAGCTGCACTCCTTTGGAGGAGAAGAGGTGCTCTGATAGAATTTTCAGCTTTTCTGCTCTGGTTTCTCCCCATCTTTGTGGTTTTATCTACCTTTGGTCTTTGATGATGGTGACGTACAGGTGGGGTTTTGGTGTGGATGTCCTTTCTCTTTCTTAGTTTTCCTTCTAACAGTCAGGAACCTCAGCTCCAGTCTGTTGGAGTTTGTTTGAGGTCCACTCCAGACCCTGTTTACCTGGGTATCATCAGTGGAGGCTACAGAACAGCAAATATTACAGAATGGCAGATGTTGCTGCCTGATCATTCCTCTGGAAGCTTCATCTCAGTGGGGCACCCAGCTGTATGAGGTGTCAGTTGACTCCTACAGGGAGTTGTCTCCCATTTAGGCTACTCAGGGGTCAGGGACCCACTTGAGGAGGCAGTCTGTCTGTTCTCAGATCTCAAACTCTGTGCTGGGAGAACCACTACTCTCTTCAAAGCTGTCAGACAGGGAAGTTTAAGTCTGCAGGAGTTTCTGCTGCCTTTTGTTCAGCTATGCCCTGCCCCCAGAGATGGAGTCTACAGACACAGGCAGGCCTCCTTGAGCTGCCGTGGGCTCCACCCAGTTCGAGTTTCCTGGTTGCTTTGTTTACTTACCTACTCAAGCCTCAGCAATGGTGGACACCCCTTCCCCAGCCTCACTGCTGCCTTGTGGTTTGATCTCAGACTGCTGTGCTAGCAGTGAGTGAGGTTCCGTGGGCATGGCCCCCTCCGAGCCAGGCACAGGATATAATCTCCTGGTGTTCCATTTGCTAAGGCTGTTGGAAAAGCACAGTATTAGTGTGGGAATGTTCCAATTTTCCAGGTACCATCTGTCAAGGCTTCTCTTTGCTAGGAAAGGGTATTCCCCAACCCCTTGTGCTTCCAGGGTGAGGCAATGCCCCACACTGCTCCATAGGCTGCACCCACTGTCTGACAAGCCCCAGTGAGATGAACCCGGTACCTCAGTTGGAAAGGCAGAAATCATCCATCTTCTGTGTCACTCATGCTGGGAGCTGCAGACTGGAGATGTTCCTATTTGGCCATCTTGGAACCGATCATTGCTGTTTTAAATAATTATTCTACTTCTTCTAGATCTCCTCTTCTTTTGTTATTCCAGTGTTATGTATGTTAAACTCCTTAATGTTTGTCCCAAAGTTCCTGATGCATTTTTTATTTTTTCAGTCTTTTTTTTTCAATCTTTAGTCTTTTGTTTTTTTTTGTATCTTAAAATGGGTAATTTGTGTTTATCTGTCTTCAGTTTCTCTGATCCTTTCTTCTTCCATATCTAATCTACTGTTATATTAATATAATTCCAGTTTATTTGTAATTTCATGTATTTACTACTGCAGTCAGAAATTCCAATTTTAAAAAAGATTCTGAGTTTCTTCAACTGTTCACTCATTGCAACCATCTTTAATTTTATGTCATTGCATATATTTCAAATTGCTCTTTTAAAAGTTCTTCCCCGCCCCGGCTAATTCCAAGTGCTGAATCATCTTGAGGTACATTTTCATGATTGATTTTGGTTTTATTTGGGTCACATTTTTCTGTGCCTTCATATTTTTAGTAATTACTAACTTACGTTTGATTGCATACTAAGAATTTTCAGTGATGCCATGCACAGAATCTGGCATCTATTCTCTCCTCCAAACACTTTTGACATTTTGCTATTTTGTACTTGGTCATCTTAAAAACATTGCTGAAACTAGTAGAATGTTGGTTTAAAATTTGGTTACTGTAGATATGTCTCATAGTTTCCAGTCTTAGGGATAACTCTTATTCCTGGCATATGGTATTTATTCAGAGACTATTACCCAGCTGGGGGTTCAATGTGAAGCTCAGATTGTTTACCAATACCCTCTAAGTAGTAGAATTCAAACACTAAACTACATGTTCTATGTTATGAACAGCAACTAAAATCTATGCTCAGGTTTTAGTCTTCTGTTGTTTTCAACTGGATTTCTCTGTCTGTCCCATAAATGTAAAGATCATGAATCAGGCATGAATTTGAGAAGGATAGATCCATATTGTGTATTTGTATGTATACATATACACAACCTTACTTCTCTGTGGCTTCCTTCCATCTGCATTTTCTTACCCTGCTTTACAGTTATTCTGACAGCCTGGATCTTCAATTCTGATTGAGTTCTAAGGGTGTTCTTCCATATGACCTATAGAGGGCCCTCAGAGAAGGAGACACATAAACACATATCTTCAAGGGTTCCTTTCTTTCAAGAATCAAAATGTTCCACTCTCTTCCTACTTTGATCATTCTTTCAAAAATTTAATAGTTTTTTTAACATGTATTTTGAAATTACATGTAATTTGAAATTAATATCTGTGGGATGGTAAGTCAGTACAGTACAGATTCCTGAAATTTCCAGAATCTGAAATCCTTGAGGAATCTCTGTTGAATAACATTATATTATATTTCTCATTACAAATGTGTATTTGTTATGCATAATAAATTCCTCCAAAATGTAGTTGCTTAAAACAACAAGGATTTACTATCTCACAGTTTCTGAGGGTTAGAATTCAGGTGCAACTTATTTGTGTCCTCTGCCTCAGGATCTCCCACAAAACTCCAATCAAGGTGTAGACCAGGTGCAGTCATCTCAAGGCTTGACTGGGGAAAATCACTCCGAGTTCACTCATGTGGACGTTGGATGGCCTTACAAGAGTTACTTCTGTCCTCACTCACAGGGATGTTGACAATCTGAAGTTCTCAGTGTATTTGGTTGGAGATACCAGTGCCTTGCCACATAGTCACTAAGTAAGTTTACTCAAAACAAGGCATCTATCTTCCTCCAGAGTGAAGACTCCAGGGGAGAGTGAGCCAGATGGAATCCAGTCTTTCTGTAATCTCATCTCAGAATCAACGTCTTACTACTTTTGTTGTATTTTATTTGTTATAGGAGAGTGTCACTGGGTCTAGCCCATATTGAATGAGAGAGGATTATACAATGACATGAATCATCAGGAGTCATCTTAGGACAGACCCCCAGAGTGCGAGATATATACACACATCATGCAGTATTCTTTCAAGGAGTCCCCATGGGGAGGGGGAGTATATGTGTTTTATAAATATGTAATATATATGTGATATATATATATATGTGATACACACACACACATACGTATATAACATTAGGCTGGAATTCATACAGGAGGAGCATCCATTATACGACCTTCCTGCAATTACTAGAACCTAAAACCCTTTTGAGGCATTTTCTGTTGAATAAAATTATATTTCCCATTACTTATGATTATTATTTATTTTCTTTAATGACCTCAATACATGATTATTATTTCCCCTAAAACTTCTGTTAGTGGGCTGTGATATAGTTATTCCATTGGTTCCTCTGTCGAGACCAGTTTGCAGAGTCATAGAAAAAATTATATATTGATAATACCTTTTTTGACATTATATATGCCTTAATAGCTAAAGTCAATAAACTCATTAGACTGTTAATGTTTTTGTTTAACAAATTTGCTTATTTTATTGTTCCTTCATTTTTTTCTTCGGGGAGCAATCATGCTCTAATGGTGATATATAATTTGTCTAGTGAAGAAATGAATAAAAAGTTGAAAACTTATTGACCTTATTAAACTGAAAGTCTCTTTGTAGGACAGCCAACTGCAGCTAGGCTAACATGTATAGTACTTCTGTGTGTTTGTGTATAATTTATCTTTAATAGGCTTTAGCCATTAGCTGTATGTCTTACACACATACATGTCACTTTTGTATCTTTCTTAACTTTATATGTAGTACTCCAGATTATTTCTACTTCAATTCGATAATGATATTCATGCTAATGTTTGATGGGTAACAAATCTGATAATTAACTGGATATTTCACAAAAATTGGTTCAGGAACAGAATTAATAAGCGGTTATACATATATATATACACACATAGTTTATTTCTAGTACATAGAATCAACTATATATTTTTTTTCAAGCACAATCGATTGGATGAATGGCTTGAGATTGAAGTCACATTGAAGGGATCACCTATTCTCTGAATCTCCATGAATATAAAGTCATCTGTGATTATTGACATTAGAAAAGCTGATTACTCAAGATGTGCTTTAGTTTCTGCCTCTGTAAATTAAAGTTGAGAACACTTCTTTCCTACCATCACTAATGGGTATTGAGAATTAATGAGTTAACATTTGCTGAGTTTTTTTGAACTCCTCAAAGGTGTTATTAATATTTTAAACTTAGTCTCAAACTGCTCCACACATTCTCAGAAACAATTTCCCTAGTCAAGAAAGGGGCAGATAATAAAAAATAGCAACATTACCTTTTTGGGGGAGAGTATTTTCTATAGCTTAGTTTTAATTTCTGCAAGACAGCTTAGAATTAAAAAAGAAAAGTTGATAGTATACATGTGAGAGCTTTCTAATATTTGACACCATTACTTTTCATTTTTACAGAGTGTTAATTTATAATGTATAGTCCCTAAAATTCCTCACATACTGTGGACTGAGCTGTTGTAGAATGTTTTTGTTGCTATGTGTGTAGGCTCTTATACAGAGTTATTTTTAAAAACCAGTGCTTACCCAGAATATCTCAGGCTTCCCACCAGTACTGCATCGAACTTGGAAATACTCTCGAATCTTCTCTGCTGTTTCTTTGGCTTGTTGCTACCAGGGCTGTCTATTCAGTCCTTTGGTCTCATTGCCCAAGATCTAGTCTGAATAAAAGAGGGAGACTCTGGTGTCCTCAGAGAAAGACGTGAAAGATGGAGGGAGGAAAATGGGCAGGTTGGGAAGTGGATATAAAAGTAAATACACATGACTTTGCTCACTTTACCTCCCTCAGGAGGGCTCTCATGTCTGGTCATTTTTTTTCAGATGTCTGTGGTCTGATTCTATTTTTTATACTACCTAGTGATCATGTTTCTCATCCCAAATCTCCCCTGTGGCTCTAGTTTCTGACATGAAAGTTTCAAAATCAGGAGAAGTCTGAATCTAGACATTTTTTTGATGTATTGGTATGTTTTATCTAAATCTCACATGTAGGGAGGAATAAGGTCTTAGTATCTGTGTGAAGGGCATGTGAATGGGATTTGAGCAGAAGCTAGCCATCTTTCGCGTTACATCTGAATTAATTTATTGCTTTATTGTAGAGTTCTTTATTGCAGATTGTCTCTATATTTGTTTAATATCCAATTTGAGATTCAAGCATAAGCTCTGTGAGACCTGAATCCATATTTTATTTCCTAATGAGTCATTTTAAACTAGCTGAGGGCCTAGTAAATAATAGTTATCTAAGCATGTTTTCATGAGTGGAGGAACATCTTATAAAATAACCACTTCTTTTTCAGTCAGAGTTTTCCCACCTCCCACTCACTCCCCACTTTTCCACATCTATCTACTTGCATACATATTGATACCACACCTACCACTCGCTAAAGAGGGTATACCTCTCTATCCCTTCTCCTTGCATCTGCCTCAAGCATAGGGGGAAATCATCATTAGCCCGAAGCCATGTGTAGTGAGTGGCACAGAGGCCTAAAATAAGGGGAACAGAAGAGCAGGGACATAATGGGCAGCAATGAAACTTCAGGGAAGTGAGGAATTATGAGTTTGCTTACTTTTTCTATATTTTCCTAGGGTAATTTATTTATGTATTTTATGTATTAATATTTTACTGAAATTTCAGTAAAATATTACTGAATTTCAGTAAAATATTTACTGAAATTTCAGTAAAATATTAATACATAAATATTTCAGTAAATATTTATGTATTAATTTTACTGAAAGTCAATTCTCTGGTTGCTTCCTATTCCTAAACTGAGTCTTGGGAATGTCACGTTAGTTCTTCCTTGACATGTTGTCACTTTTGCTTTTGGCTTTGAATTCTCACCACCATGACATATCATAGAACAGCAGTGCATTACAGCTTTTGTCAACAAAGTAAATGAAGCACATAGCATACCATAATCCCTTAAGCATATTTACATGTAAGACTCTTAATACAAATGAGAAAAAGGAATCTTAAAAAGGGTCAGTCCACGCATTCACAAAAAACTGTTAATACTCATCAACTTTTCAGAGATAAAATAGAGGATTTTGTGGGAGGGTAAGGTAATGTGGGGAAATAATGCAACGCCAACTTGAAAAGGAGGAAGGACACTTAAGGTTGGTGTCTGAATCTCTCAGTATTTCCCAGCCCAAATTTTACACCATGGCTGGCCAATAAAAGGGGTGCCAATTAACCAGAGGAATGCTGAAACCAGTGCTACTGTCTTAGAAGTCCTAATCGGTCACAAGACATGCAGTCATCCTCTTTAATATTTAAACCACAGTTGTGTATCACAAAGCTGCACTTCTAGAACTAATAACTAGCTACATGGATAACCAGCTGTCTTCATTTTATTAATCTCATAAGATACAACCACACATTTTATATGACTTTTGGATATCAATTATTTTGTTAGAGCTGATTTTTATTATAACTACAAGTATAATAATAGTAACAAAAAGAATACATCAATATAGTATTGAAGTGTATTACATGGGGCCTAACATAGGCTGAATTAGTATTTCACCTGATCAGTTGCATTTTGAGCTGAGTTAAATTTATGATGTCACTTAGGAAGGCAACCATTTCATGCAGTACTTTTTAAAAGAAAATATCCTGTGAATGCCAAACCATTGATGAAATGTGGTACATATACACCATGGAATACTATGCAGTGATAAAAAAGAAAGAAATCATGTCCTTTGTAGGTATATGGATGGAGCTGGAGGTCGTTATCCTTAGCAAACTAACGCAGGAACAGAAAACCAAATACTGCATGTTCTCACTTATAGGTACAAGATAAATGATGACAACACATGGACACATGGAGCGGAACACACAGTGGGGCCTGTCAGTGGGTGGAAAGTGGAGGAGAGAGAGTGAATCAGGAAAAACAACTAATGGGTACTAAGCTTAATACCCGGGTGATGAAATGATCTGTACAACCCACTCCCATGACAAAAGTTTGCCTGTGTGACAAAAGTTTGCCAGTGTAACAAACCTGCACATACACCCCTCAACTTAAAATAAATGTTAAATAAAAGAAAATGTCAGTTGTGGAATTCTTTGACTCGTTATTAGGGCTCATTTAATCACAGGCCAAATCAAAACTTCTTTACTAAAAAAAAACTTGCATTATATGATGTTTGGCTTAAATAACGTTCCCTAATACCAGCAAAAACTCAGCATCAGGTCCTCAGTCATATTTGGGTAATTAAGACATATGCATAGTTTGTAAAATGGTACTTCTTTGTTCAGTCATCTTTTAATAATTTTAAATGTTGAGATTGGCTTTTCACCTAAACATTCACCTTGAGATATACAATGATTTTAATTTTTCTGCCTTAAGTAAACAAATTATGGCAGAAAACATTGAAGTGAATCAGTTAATGTGATTATGGTGCTTTTAGAAAACTGTATTAGTTGGCAATCGTTGCTTCTTTCTGTTCTTATTTTCTGTGTTGCCTAACCAGGAAAGTGAAGTCTTAACAGGTCGGGCGATGAGGATTTGTGAGGGTATTTTCTGGGTTGTTGTGGCTGCTGCAGCTGCTGCTGGCTCATGAATCTTTCTAGCATTGCAGATACCTAGACTTGATCCTGCAGAGTAGTTGGAGTGGTCAGATTCTTCTCCAGCTCTGGCTTATTATGAGCCTCTGTAAGATGATGTAGGAAGGCAACAATAACTTTCCAGAGTGCTTCTTCCTTGCCGGTCAAAAGCATGTGCCAGAATAGATTGTAGATGCATGAGAGTCTTCGTTATAGTGACAAAAAGATCTTAAGGAAGGGCTATGAGTTGAGAATAATTGCGGATTGAATTTATATGTCATATCTTTTCCAACTCATTCTTTTGTACCACATTAGTGGATGACTTAAGTAGCAGTGCTCTCATAAAGAGTGTTTCTTTAGCCCCTCTATCCATACGAATTTATGCCTCAATCCTTCTTTCCAGTCCCTTGTTCAGTCTCATGCAAAGAAACTGTTTCAAAGGAAGCACTGATTTTTATTGGAAACAATGGAATCCAATTTCATGTAAAACAAGGATATGCCTCATGTTAGCAGGGCTTAATCATTGCCACTTTCAAAATGTATATTTCCTGTGATTATTTTGTGAATAAATTGTCATTCTTTTTGGGCTTAGCTATCATTAGAAATACACATTCAATTTTTTCTTAAAGAAAATACTGGAGAGTAGAACTGTGATCAAGCTCACTAACACTGAATAATATTTACTAAAATATTAATCAAAACATGGTTGGAAATGTATAATGTTTTTAATTATAATGATAAATATAATTAAGACACAAAATTACCATCATAAAGATAACATCTAAAAGTATAACAATTCCAGTGGAAATTCAGTTCATTATGAACAAAGCCATCACATTAGTTGCTTGACTGAGAATAGTTAAATGCTACTATCTGTTAATCTGTTCTTTGCCCACTGTCCTAACCTCATTGCTTATTCTGGTTTATGATAGGAACTAAATAAACATCTGTTGTATAACTAGTGAATGATTTGTCATTATGCCGATCTTTGTAAGTAGCTGAGCAGATACTGCCTAAGTGACTAAACTTCCTGTGCTTTATGGTTCTATTTCCCTGGCTGGCTCTCCTTCTCACTAATTAGCATTGTTCTCTTCTCCAAACAACCCTAATGCCCTTATGACCAATGGCTCAATGTCTGATTCACATCTATCACAGCCAAGCCACACAGTATCAGTTTAACTTACCTACTTCTCTATTGTTAGCCTCCTCAAATGTCTTTCTCTCTTTTTTCAGACTATGTACTTGTTTCTCCATCAGATAAGTCCTGGTGTATAACTGTGTGAAATTAAAATATTTCAGAGCAAGACCTACCATTTTCAGTTGCACTGGTCCTTTTAGACAAGTCCTGGGATTGATATACCTTGTACTGTGACACTTTCTTCCCCACCCCTTAGTCATGACAAAAAGAAACATTTATATATATATACACACACATATATGTATATAATATATATATGTGTGTGTGTGTATATATATATACACACCTATATACACACATACATACATATATATTCACACATATATATAAAGTTTCTTAGAGACAAGAAGAGAAAAAATAGGAAAAAATCTTTATTTTCTCAACTGTATAGAATATAATCAGAATTTTGAACTACAATATTACTCCCAAATATATGTGACATTAAATTTTGCCCACTTCTTTTACTCCCTGATAGGTAGCTAACAAGAGACAAAATTCAATCTGAAAAGCAAAGAGGGTAGGGAATCTCACAAAACAAGAGATTTAACATTGTGTATTTTCTTTTGGTTACTATGTAGTTCTAAATGGTAGATGGCTGTCTTATCCATTTGAACTGTTGTAACGAAATACTATAAACTGATGGATGGCTTATGAACAATAGAAAATTATTTCTCAGAGTTTTGAAGGCTGGAAAAGTCTAAGATTAAGGTGCTAGCATATGTGGTGTCTGGTAAGAATCCATCTATTTTCTTTTTCACAGACGGCTGTCTTTTCCCTGTAACCTCACCTAGAAGAAAAGATGAGGGAGCTCTCTGGGGCCTCTTTTATAAAGAAACCAATCCCATCCCCCAAAAGTCTCACCTCCAAATACTATCAAACTGGAGTTTAGGACATAAACATTTAGTCTATGGCAATACCCTTCTAATAATTAGTTTTTAGATAATTAGATAATAATGTAAATAATTATATTTTTCTGATTTATACTTAAGTTTCATTTTAACATAGAGTTTTATTTTAATTAGTGTAATAATTTACACACCAATTCTCTTTAGAAAATCAAAAATTACATATATTTGTGTATGTGTGTTTTTTACACACACAAAATACATATATTTTTAAATTTGGTTATTTATATTATTAATATTTATATCAACATGTTAATATATGTTAATATTGTTAACAGAATATTTTATGTTACAAATGCAATGTTTCATATGAGAGGTATGCCTTCATATTTTGTGTGACAAAAACAATTATTTTCATGTAATAGGTACCATGTTAAATGCTTCAAATTTATTATTTCCCTTAATCTTTGACATGGGCATCTGATTTTTAGAGATTACTGAAAAAAGAACTGGTATCATTCCTACTGAAACTATTCCCAAAAAGTGAGGAGGAGGGATCCCTTCCTAACTCATTCTATGAGTGCAACATCAACCTGATACCAATGTTTGGCAGATCACAATCAAGTGGGATTTATTCCTGGCATGAAAGTTTGGTTCAACATATGCAAATCAATAATGTGATTTTTCACATAAAGCAGAACTAAAGAGAAAAACCATATGATTATCCCAATACATGCATAAAAGCCTTTCAATGAAATCAATATCAATTCATGTTAAAAAAAACTCTCAACAATCTAGGTGTTGAAGGAACATATCTCAAAATAATAAGGGCCATATATGACAAACCCACAGTCAACATCATACTGAATGGGCAAAAGCTGGAAGCATTCCCGTTGAAAGCTGGCAGAAGAGAAGGATGACCTCTCTCAACCATTTCTATTCAATATAGTATTAGAGTTCTGTTTAGCGCAATCAGGCAAGAGAAGGAAATGAAGGGAGGATGTCAAACTATCTCTATTTGCAGACAACATGATGCTACATCTAGGAAAATTGATACTCTCAGTGCAAAGGCTTCTTAGGCTGATAAATAACTTCAGAAAAGTCTCAGGATACAAAATAAATGTGCAAAAATAACTAGCATTCTTATACACACACAGAAAAAGTAAAGCCACGAGCCAAATCAGGAACAATTCACAATTGCCATAAAAAGAATAAAATACCTGGGAATACAGCTAACTAGGGAGGTAAAAGATCTCTACAAAGATAGCTACAAACCACTGCTCAAAGAAATCAGAGATGACATAAACAAGTGAAAAAACATTCCATATTCATAGATAGGAAGAATCAATATTATTAAAATGGCCATACTGCCCAAAGCAACATATAGATTAAATGCTATGGCTATTAAACTACCATTGACATTCTTCACAGAAATAGAAAAAAACTATTTTGAAATTCATATGAAACCAAAAAATATCCTGAATAGCCAAGGCAATCCTCCGCAAAAAGAACAAAGCTGGAGGTGTCCCACTACCTGACTTCAAACTTCATTACAGGACTACAGTAACCAAAACAGCATGGTACTGGGACAAAACCAGAAACGTAGACCAATAAAACAAAATTGAGAACCCAGAAATAAGATCGTACACCTATAACCATCTGATCATTGACAAAACTGACAAAAACAAGCAATGGAGAAAGGATTCCCTATTAAATAAATGTTGCTGGGATAACTGGATAGCCACATGCAGGTGATTAAAACTGGACCCCTTCCTTATACCTTATAAAAAAATTAACTCAAGATGGATTAAAGGCTTAAATGTAGAACCAAAAACTATGAAAACCCTGGGAGACAACCTAGGTAACACTATTCAGGACATAGGCACGGGCAAAGATTTCATGATGAAGAGACCAAAAGCAATTGCAACAAAAGCAAAAGTTGACAAATGAGATCTAATTAAGCTAAAGAGCTTCTGCATAGCAAAAAGGAACTATCAACAGAGAAAACAAACAACCTACAGAATGGGAGAAAATTTTTGCAAACTATCTAACAAAGGTTTAATATCCAGCATCTATAAGGGACTTAAATTTACAAAACAAACAAAACATTGAAAATGGGCAAAGGACATGAAAAGACACTTCTCAAAAGAAGACATACATGTGGCCAGCAAGCATATGAAAAAAAGGTCAACACCACTGATCATTAGAGAAATGAAAATCAAAACAACAATGAGATAAAATGTCATACCATTCAGAATGGCTATTATAAAAAAGTCAAAAATAACAGATGCTGTCAAGGTGGTAAAGAAAAAGGAATGCTTACAGTCTGTTGGTGGGAGTGTAAATTAGCTCAACCATTGTGGAAGACAGTGTGGCAATTCCTCAAAGACCTAAAGACAGAATTACCATTTGCCCCAGCAATCCTATTACTGGTTATATACCCAAAGGTATATAAATAATTATATTGTAAAGACCCATGCACATGCATGTTTATTGCAGTACTGTTGAAAATAGTGAAGAATATGCAATCAACCTAAATGCCCATCAATGACAGACTGGATATGGAAAATGTTGTACATATACACCATGGAACACTATGCAGCCATGAAGAAGAATGAGATTGTGTCTTTGCAGAGACAAAAATGGAGCTGGAGGTCATTATCCTTAGGAAACTAACACAGGAACAGAAAACCAAATACCACATGTTATCACTTACAAGTGGGAGATGAATGATGAGAACATGTGGACACATAGGAGAAAACAGCACACAGTGGAGCCTATTGGAGGGCAGAGGGTGAGAGGAAGGGGAGGATCAGGAAAAATAACTAATGGATACTTAGCTTAATACTTGGGTGATGAAAGAACGTGTACAACAACCCTCCATGACACAAGTTTACCTCTGTAACAAACCTGCACATATACCCCTGAACTTAAAGTAGAAGTTAGGAAAAAATTTTTTTTAAAAAAGTGGTTCTGGCAGAAAGACAGGCAGACTCTGAGCTAGTCCTAACCTAAGTAGAGGTTGGAATATATTAAGGTGGTGGTGTATATGGAAACTGAAAGAGCCAAACTCCCTAATAAAGTACAATATTTTGGGCTCAAGTTGCCTGGGAAGAGAGTCCTATTTTTGAATTTGACACTGAGAATCACCTTTCCCCAAATAACTACGATAAAGGGCTCCATGTTAGCACTTCCCATAGCAACTGAGAAAGAAGAGTTCACCTATGCAACTGGTTTGGACTCCTCCTCCTCTGCTACAGCCTCACTGACATGAGCAGTGCTTCACTACCTCACAGCCCAGTTCTTCCATGGATGATGAGATGTGCCTCAATCCAAGAAATACTTGTCCCCTGAAAAGGCTTCCCCTGTCTCATATCTGCAAAGTGTCAATGAGAAGAACGTCTTTAATGAGGAGTGTCCAGATTGCCCCGAACAGGCTGACTAGAAGCCTGTTCATTGGAAAACATAAAAGCATATGCAGCTCAATCACTAAAATTCAGCCACTGCAGTAGGGCTAGGATTATTGGGAATTTCTGACTTCATTCAGCTCCAGAATTCTGGCTCTAGCTTTCCATGTCCTAGTTTCAACTGGATTTCTGAAAATTCTGACGCAGTCAGTTCACAAAATTAAACTTTTCAGATCTGGATTCTCTCCTTAATGCATGCATATACAGGACTGGGAGACCCATGGATGCATAACGGTTAAAAAGAGGAACTCTGAAAAAAGATAATCTGGCTTTGTCATCTTGTAACTAATGCTAGCAAGTACAGACAAAACAGCAGAAATATTTTACACTGTACATAGAATGGAGTGATATAATTTTACTCCAGAATGTTAATAGACATGAATTTTAGGTGGTACTCAAGACCTGGCATAATTTTATTCCTCTCTAACTAATGAAAGTCTCTCAATTCCTTGCTCTCTGACCACCGTTAAACATTTCAAATTTTTAAAAATGTTATATGCTTCATCAAAAGTTCTTGATGCATTAAATTTTGATTAGCTTTTCTTGATTATTTTTAAATTCACCAAGTTGTCAAGATTTTCTGTTCTCTTGCTTTGGGAGTTGGGAGTAGCAAAAACAAAATTTGCAAACCACTTGCTTTCTTCCCATAGCCTGAGTTATTTAAAGATTTTGTGCAAGGTGAGTAGGGAGGGGAAGTGGCTGTAAGGGGGAGGATTTGATGCCTGTTAGTGAGCTCTGCCAATGGAAGGGGCCCATGGCTGGCTTCCTCATAAGGCCCCATAGAGGTTGTATACAAAATGTAAGAATGTTGTAATTTGTGAGCCAGGATTCTTTTCCATGAAGTGTTCTCTATGCTTAAAAATGTACAGAATCAGCAGAGCAGCTGGACTTCAAGGTATGACAAAGGCTGGACTACACACATCTTTTTTGTGACTATAATGAACTGAACTGGAAAGGCTTTCCCAGTTAGTCTGTTCAGGTTAAGATCACTGCTGTCATGTGGCTGAGAAAAATGGGATGGGAAGCCAGGATAATAACAGAGATGGATTTCCCATTGTCTTACAGAATTAGAGTATTGGAATCATTTTTAATTTGCTTCAAGGGAAAATAGAAAGCAGTATTTCTTCCTCATCTGAATTTACAGCATAAGCTTTTATGCACATCACTTGCTCCTTTCTACCTCAAAGCTTGAATGAATCATTATCTCTCTGGTTCTTACCTCTTAACTACTTTACGGTCTCTTCACTTAAAAGCCATTTTCTCAAGGAAAGTTTCTGTTACCCTCCTTTCCAGACTGAGTCAGTTCCCTCAATGTGAATATTTACTGGCCTTCTGTATTTCTACTTTGTGTCATTTATCACAATTTTATTTAAGTAATCAATAGTTATTCATAATTTAATGTCTTTGTCATCCCCTCCTTCTGCAACAAGAATACAAGTTCTAGAGTATAAGAGCTTAGTCTATATCGATTATTGCCCTCTTTCCAAACACCTAGCATAAGTGATATAATTTTGTAGGGCAGGCACTCAATGCATATTGATTGAATGAAAGAATAAATATAGAAGTGAATGGCCTAAAGTAAATTTGACTTGCAGATAAAGATATCTGCATGAAGTTATGTCTGAATGATATTATTTGGGGATAGTAAGAAGAAAATGTCTAAGACAGATTGCAAGACACTTAGAAAATACTGGGATGGCACTGAACACCAACTAATTTTCCACTAATGGTTCTTGAGAAGACTGTCTCTCTCATAGACGCTAATCTCCTCAAGCCTGATAGACCAGACTCCCTACCCACCTGTCACACACACACAAATACAGAACACACAGGCACACATACATACACACATACTACTGCTACAACCATCTCAGAGGGTAGAGAGGGATAGTCACCTAAAGAACAGAAAGAAGACATTTACAGTAGCTTTGATCATTAAGTGGTGACTACATTACTTACCCGTGTGACCCTTTCAAAAATATCTGTTTTATCTACTTAATTGTAAACTTATGATGGGATTACATAGGGATGATGTAAAATGTAGACACTATTCATATTTTATTAACTGCTAAATCTCCACTGGCTGGTATGTAGGCGACATCGATAAATACATGAATAGAAATTAAATACATTTGTTAATAAATGAATGGATATGTCAACAGATCTGTTTGGGTAAATTATTGCCAGTAGGGAAAACAGTTAATGAGAAATATACAGTAAGCAACTTAAGGAAAAGATGCTTTTAAGTCAAGAGTAGCAGTTGGTAGCAAATTGGTAACTTGATATGAGTTACATAAATGTCACATTTTTTGGCTAAGTTATTATTGCTTTGAAAGAAAATGTACTTTTAAAGTATTTTTGTATTCTGAAATTTAGTGTTGTGTCTAACACATGAAAGTGAGTTAATATTTTTTTGAATCAATATTGAATCAATATTGGGTTGATATTGATTCAACCCAATACTAAGGGATGGTATAATTTAGTCCTTTTAGAGTCAGGCCTGGCAACAACTGTGAGACAGCTTCTTACCACGCCACATGCACACTCTGACACAGTGTTTTCCCTTCTTCTTTTCTCTCCAGTGCAGTTTTTATTCTCCACTCTTTCTGAGGCCTTCAGGATTCCTTTCACAGGCACATCCAGAACAAGCCATCGGTGTTACTGTGGCAACAACTAAACTCTAGATTTGATGCTCAATCTTTCCTACTTTTATTTTCCTCTTTAGAAAATACTTTCTCTCTGCCCTAGATCACTGACATTCAAATAGGTCCAACTTCAAAAAGAAAGAGAAAAAAAGGTAATCAGTAAACTGTAAAAAGGGTAATCAGTAAATTCGACTAACCCCTGTGAATCAGAAAACCAAGAAGAAATAATTGAAATCTCTAACAACTTTAGATAAATTGTCTTTTTCCCCTGAACATTGTTTAGAAGTTGTTCTAAAGTTGTTATCTAACAGCTTAAGACCAATTGTTTTCCCCTCAAGCATTTTATGTGGGGTGTGTTTGTGTGTGTGTGTGTGTGTGTGTGTGTGTGTGTGTGTGTGTGTTAGATCTAAGGGAATAAAAATACTAAGGGTTAACATCAAACAGTTGGAAAAAAAACTCAAGGTCGTCAAGGAGAGGATAAACCCCTCAGGGAATTAGCAATGCAGAGCCTCCCCAGACTAAGCCCAACTCAGCTGCCTCCCATCCCTCTAACAATTCCCTTCCGCCCTTGGGTATTTCCAAACAGCTGAGGTTGGCTTTTACTTTTATAACTAAAATAACAAATGGCAGGAATAGGTCTTCATTATTTGATGTTAGTCCCAACTAGATTTTATCCTCTGGGGGAGCAGAAACTGGGCTGTCTATATTTCATGAAACTCTTCATCATTAATGGTGAAAATTGGATTTGAGTCAAGCTCCTGCCTAGGAATTCATTTAGTGGTGGTAATAAAAAAATAGGTATTTGACAACTTATTTCTTCTCCTCCTCAGCCCAATAAGTGAAAAAAGGACAGCAGCTCCATGACAGTGGGCTCCTGAAATTGGCAGACCCTTTATTCCATAGATACTGAAAGCTGGGCACCTGTTTGAGGACCAAAGGATTCACACAGGGAGAGACATTCTCTGGCACTATTATGGCTCTTTGACATTGTCTATATTTTTGGCATTGTTTGCTATAATGAAGAACTAGCAAAGAAAAGTGACCTTAAAATGCCCAAATCAATCTTCTTATAAATTCTTATGCTTGGCACCCCTTGTAGCATGGCTTAATTTAGAATAAATAAATAAATGAGACCAAAATCATATTAATTAGTTTCTCATCATCTAGAATAAACCATGTATCATAAGAGAAAATATAAAATTTTGTGGAAACAAAATGTGTATATCCCTTTACCTGGAGCAAAAACAGAGAAGTACATATGAAAACCCTGAGGCAAGAAAGGATTTCCAATGCTTAAGAGTCTAAAAGAATCATCATCTGGATCTAGAGTGTGCCAGGGAGGGAGCAAGTGGTATGTTACGAGAGGGCAGAGCAGACAGGGAATTTCTGTGCTTGCCACGTCATCTACCTGTCCTTCCTTTGCTTAGATAGCCTCTCTCACTTATCAGACACACTCAAACAAACTTGGACAGCTTGAGCCCTCTCCGACATGCCTTAAAGCTGTAAAAACAAGACATTGTTTTAAAAGTGGTCTTAATTCCCTGCAAAATACATTGCTAACACATGATGCAGGGTAATATACGATTTTAAGTACTATGAGAAAAACTGATTGCACCTCTCTCACTCACATGAAACATGGAAAATTCTGATTCAACATATAAGATAAGATCTAAAATTCATCCAGTAGAGTGTATGTCATTTGTCCATATTAAGAAGATGAGTGCTCCATTTTTGTTTTATTAGCCATCCTTGCCCTAGAATGAGTAAAGGACTCAAGAACAGACCTTACTAGGAGGAAGAAGAAGGGAGAGAAAAAGAGTATATCTCTCGGAAGTATTTCAGCAGAAGATAACAAATATTATTGGAAAGAGTTGGTATGAAACCTGTGTAAAATTTTAGGTAGAGCCAGTTCTTGCTTGACCTAATTCCTTCACAGCATGGCAAGGTGTCCTAATGAAATAGCATATACAATTGTCCAGTTTTCCTTTGGATTTTGATTTATATCAATGCTGAGGATGATTATCATCCCATGAAGTGCTTTTACCAGCAGTTAGATTCAAAGCTATAATCATCTCTATCTGATAAAATCTCTATAGTCAAATCTTTACTAATAACGACCTACAACTGACTATAAAAAATACACAGAAAAAAAGCCAAAATAATTTTTAAAATGCTTATTAGTATAGTAATACTGGCTTTGTTGAGAAATTTGAGGTACATGTTTTGTTTCATCCCAGATCTAGCCAATTAGTTCAGCTGCTTTGAACATACAGTTAACCCAAAGTAATATTTAACTTTCTGAATGTATACTGAACAAACTTTCAGTACTGGATGTACATAGTGATGTAATGCCTGTTATGAGGCTATGAGAAAAGCAAATGTGAGACCTGGAGGTGAAAAGCTACAGACTCATCAGCGCAAAAGTGGGGATCCACAGTGGCCAAGCAGGTGAGTAGCTGTCTTCGTACGTGCAAGGCAGTTTTATGGCATCACAATGAAACTGGAATTTTGTGCATAAACATAATCATATATTTAGTTAGTAATGTATATGAAGAAATCAGTTGCTCTGAGTTAAAGAAGATAAGGAAATGAACATATGCTATGATGCACATTTCAAAAATAAAACAGATATTTTTAATACAGGAGGACAATAGAAATTTACTGATGGTGTTGAGTAGCTGAGTTAGATTCTTTAAAGAGAGAAAACATAATAATAGCATTTTCAATATACCAGAGGCCTTAAAAAAATCAATGTTTTCTTTATAGTTTAATTCACAGGATATGTGAAGACATCAGTACTTTTCCTAGGGCATTGTGATTATCCTTACACAATAATCCAGATGAATTCATGGGAAAATAAGCATGACTAGATCGTGCAATCACACGGTCAACCTTGTATTTCTTTTTCTTCTTCTTTTTTTTTTTTTTTTTTGAGATGGAGTCTCACTCTGTCGCCCAGGCTGGAATACAATCACTGCAACCTCTGCCTCCCAGGTCCAAGTGATTCTCCTGCCTCAGCGCCCTCCACCACACCTGGCTAATTTTTGTGTTTTTAGTACAGATGGGGTTTCACCATGTGGGCCAGGCTGGTCTCAAACTCCTGACCTTAGGTGATCCAGCTGTCTTGGCCTCCCCAAGTCCTGGGATTACAGGCGTGAGCCATCCCACCTGGTGTAACCTTTTTTTTTTTTTTTTTTTTTTTTTTTTTTTTTTTTTTTTTCTTTCTTTCTTTAAAGGTTTATTTTCCATTCCTTAAAATTCACAGGATAAAATATGACTAGTTCCCTTTATATTTCTGACAGTTTATTGTTAGAGATTTATGAATGTGCTTACATAAGAATACTACTTAAAGTCCCATACCAGAATAAAGAGGAATCTAAACAAATAACTTCTGCCATTAAAGACTAAAGATAGAGGTCCCCTTGAGCAAGATTTTGGAAAAGGCGAAGGTAAACTTCCTTCATTTGTGCTACTCTTCCATTTGCAGTACCACTTTTAGACTACGGGAAGGAGATACCTTGCCCTAGACTCCAAGCTTGAGAGCAGTGATCTTCAACATATCTATGATCAAATACTAAATCTGTATTGTTAATTATATGAGGTTCAATGTTTTTATAAAAATGTAATGATATTATGGCCACTTCAAAGAGCAATAAAAGTATTTCAATGCTTATTCTAAATATCTACACTTTCCTTTTGATAGATAGTTCCAAGGGCACGTGCACTGACATCAAGGTGCAGAACTTGTTTTGAGTAGCACTACTTACGAGGGTTCTACATGTCACCAGCAAAACAGAAAGACAATAACTTTAGTAAAAAGTAAATTGACACTTTGGTCATTAGGTCTGGCATTCAGTGCAGGCAACATACAACTCCTAATTCTAAACATCTACTCTCAGGATGGATACCATTCAAGTCCAAGGAAAACCATTGCTTCTTCTCATCTATAGACTCAAGTCCCAGAAAGCGGGGAGGTGAGTGTACCAAGTGCAATAAATGTTCTTCTACCAATATTGAAGACAGCCACTGCTTTGAAGTATGCAGAGAAGGTAAGAAAAGGTAGCATTTTCCTAAGAGAAAAAAACTTAACTTGTCAAATATTTCTTCTTTGTCAGTATGACTGTAATAGGTTCATGTATAATAAAACACTATTTCCCAGTAATGCCAAACATTAACTTTTTTCTTTCTCTTTTTGTTCTGATACATGGTTCCCAGAGATAAGTGATATTGCGACATAGGCCATATGACAAACATAGGACAAAATTAAACAACTAAAATTTCTTTTAAGTAAAAAAATTTGCATATTCATATATACATATCAATCACATACATAAGAGAAAGTATTAAGCAAATCATGTATTTTGACAATTAGATGAATATTTATTGCTAGGATAATACTAACAAATTATAATTTAAAGAAAAAAATCAGCTTTATAAATACTACTAATATAAGATTTTAAAATAAACTATTTTGAAAAGTTTTATATTTATAAAAAATGTTGAGAAGATAATACACAGAATTTCCATATGCTCTATACTCTGCTTCCCCAATTATTAACACCTAACATTAGCATGATATATTTGTAATAATTAGTAAACCAGTATTGAATCATTATTATTAACTATAGTGCACACAGTATTCAGAATTGCTTAGTTTTTTCCTAGTTTTTTTTTTCTTTTCTTTTCTAGATCACAACTACTACATTTAATAGTTGTGTCTCCTTGGGTACCTCTTGGCTCTTACTATTTCTAAGGCTTTGCTTCTTTTTTATGACTTTCACAGTTTTGAGGATTATTGGTCATGTGCTTTATAGAATGTCCTTCATTCTGAATTTTATTTTATGACTCTACTGGTTTTATGGATTTGGGAGAGGAAGATCTCAGAGATGAGGTACCATTCTTATTACATCATATTAAGAATACGCGACTTATCACTATTCAACTGGATTACCTGGCTTGAGGTAGTGTTTGTCAGGTTTGTGCATTGTAAATTTACCATTTTCTTCCATTTCCATATTATACTCTTTGGAAGGAAGTAACTACGTGGAGACTGCACTTAAGGAGTCAGGAATTACATTCCACCATTTTGAAGGCTGAATATCTAAATTATTTAGAATTCTTCTGCATGGGAGATTTGTCTATTCTTCATTTATTTGTGTATTCAATTGTTATCTGTATTACATGGACTCATATATTAATTTTATACTTTGTAATATAATCTAATATTTATTTAATTTTTGACTTTTGCTCAAATGGTTCCAGCTTTGGCCACTGGGAGCTCTTTCAGTTGGTTTCTATACCCCTTTGACATAGTCTCATTGTATTTTTTTAAATTGCTGCTTTTGCTTGTTTGTGTTTGTGTTTTGTTTTGTTTTACCACTTACTTACTTCCTGACACTAAAAAAAAAATGCTCCAACCGTTGTATATAATGGACTTTTCCAAAGAACCCTAGTTTTTAAAATTTGAGAATAGTATTAGAAACCAAGAACTGAAGGAAAAAAAGAGACCCAGAATTGGATGCTAGGTGTGCTCATTGTCATGGAGCTGTGATATATACATGTATATATGAACTCACTTATAGACATGTATCTACAAATATTTCTATATTTATCTGTATTTAACCACCTTTATCTGTATTAGGCTAAATGTGGAGTTCATACTGATATCTCCAACTCTGAACCATTATCACATGGATCATTTTAAACTCCTTCCCCTACTTATCTATAACCCCATCTCCAGCAGTAAGAAACCTGGCTCCTGGGGTTTACCAAACATTTACCTAACTGTTCAACTCCAGTATAAACATATAGCACTGTAAGAATTGCTCATACATATTCCAGTGGGAATCAACTTTATCAACTAAAGGGCAATGCTTATATACACTTCTTTTTTTGTCCTTTGTCTTATATACTCCATTTCCAAAGTTTTTCGGGTCACCATGTCTTTCTCACCCTCTTTAGTGAACGCTTTTCATATTTTCCTAATAAAG
Source organism: Rhinopithecus bieti (assembly GCF_001698545.2). NCBI lineage: Eukaryota > Metazoa > Chordata > Mammalia > Primates > Cercopithecidae > Rhinopithecus > Rhinopithecus bieti. The sequence continues at coordinate 755,732 of NW_016805834.1, forward strand.
TTAGATAATTTTGTTAAACTCTACTTTCTGCCCTGAGATCTTCTGACCTCCTACATATTTTAAAATTTATAGACATTAAGGTTAACTGTTTGTGAAATAAAGCTCCATGAGTTTTGACACTTGCATTGTATCTTGATTTCATCATTGCAGTCTCATATAGAATAGTTTCACAACCCACAGTATCTCTTGTGTTTCACCTATTAAACCCTCTACCCCTTCCCATGACAAGCTCCTGAAAGTCACTGATGTTTTTACTATCACCTCAATTTTGCTTTTTGAGAATGCTGCATATCAGAATCACACTATTTTCAGCCTTTACCAACTCTCTTCTTTCACTAGCAATCTTAAGATTCATCCATGTATTTTCATAGCATGACATTTCATTTCTTTTTTTTTTCACTGAATAATATTCACTTGCGTGGATTTACTAAGTGTGTTTATTTACCTATTGAAGATCATCTTAGTTCCTTCCCTTTTTTGGTGATTATAAATAAAATTACTATAAACATTTGCTCATAGTTTGGAGATGATACAAAATTTGAATACAAAATTTAAATAAAGGTGAAGCAAAAGGTTAAAGCTGTAAGGAACACAGAAAAGAGAAAAAGAAAGAAGTCTAAGAAGCTGAGTAGATTGTTCAGAATCTTCTAGGCATTAAGAATACAGATGTTCAAGTTGAAGTATTGTCATACTAGAGGAGATATTACAGCACTTCAGATTTCCATCAAAACCTTAGATTCCATTTTAGGAATAAAGACCATGCCCCAAGATGAAGGAATTTGCCCTAGAACTAAATGCAAAGCCAAAATAAACAGACCCAAGCAAAGTGTAAAACAAAGTCTTCATGTGATGACAGCAAAACACCAGTAATTTGACTGTCTGCTAGCAAAACAATAATTTTCCATGGAAATTTTTTTAAAAATCAGAATACTTAAAATGTAACTTTGCAATGTCCAGTATATAATAAAAAATACTCTATATAAGCAGAAAATAAACACATAAACAAGAGGATTAAGAATAAAAGAAAAACAAATGACACAGATGTTGGAACTATCAGAAAGAGGCTATATTAACTATTTAAATATGTTTCTACAGTTAAAGGAGTATATAATAAAGTATATGGAATATTTTAGAAAAGCTATAGAACCTCTAAAATAATGAAATACAAACAGAAATGAAAACACAATACTTGAAATAAAATAGTTCAGTTGGTGAGCTTGACAGAAGAGACACAATAGAAAAGGCCATATAGAAATTATACAAACTAAAGTCACACAAAATATTGAAATAAAATATGTTTATTCCTTCTAGATTTTATAAATGATTATCAAAACTATTTTGTCAGTTGTGCTTAGAGACTAATATCCGATTTGAGGCAGAATTGAACTATATAAATTCAATGAGGACTGAAACTTAAGATAAATTTGTCCTTCTAGCTATAAGTTGTAAATGCCAAATATAAAATACAACATTACAGAAAATATCATAAAATTTTCTACAATATAGTGGTGTTTTATTAAGTCAATCCTAAAATTTCATTATTCTGAAAGCCACTTTTGGCTGTAAGATTTAGGTTTATTGTTTGGCTCACTGGTTGTTAAATTTCAGCACTATGGAAGGGAAACTTTTAAAAATGAATTGTAGAACTAGATTCTGACATTTACGCATGATTTGTGTAGACAAACGTGTAGTGGGGAAGTAGGAAAAGGTTCTTCCTGCTGGGCATTCACTTGCCGGGTAATTTTATAATAAGTTTCTGGCCAGTCTTCTTCACAAAATGAGCAATGCATGAAGATCCAAGATTTTGAATTTCATGTACTCTCGACCTAAATTTTGAAAGCTTACTGGATAATTTTTAACAACAAAATAATTTAATTCTATGTAAACATAAAATTTATCTTATAGTCCTCTAAGTATAGAAGTTCATTGTGAGATATGAATCTAAACATGAACTATGAATGCTTAAAAATCAGAGATATGGAGATTACAACAAAATGAAGCAACTTTTATTTTAATGGCTGGGGGTACTCCTCCAAAGATGCTCACATCTTATTCACTGGAATCTGGGAATACGTTAGGCTACATGACAAACGGAAATGAAGATTTTGGTGGAGTTAGGCTACTAATCAACTGATCTCATCCTGGATTATTTTAGTGTGCCCAATGTAAATACAAGTGTTCTTATAAGTGGAAGAGGGAGGCAGAAGGGTCAGAGAAAGATCTAAAGATGCTATGCTGCTGGCATTGCAAAAGAAGAAGGGTCCACAAATCAAGGAATGCAAACAGGCTTTAGAAGCTGAAAATGACAAGGAAACAATTCTCCCCTAGAACCCGCAAGGGAATTCAGCTCTTCTGACACTCGGTTTTAGCCTACCAATACCCATTTTGGATTTCTGACCTCTAGAACTGTAAGATAACGAATTTTGGTTGTTTTAAGCCATTAAATTTGTGATAATCGGTTAAAGCAACAATATGGAACTAACATACTGAGTCTGCATGTTGACTAAAATAACCCCAAGTTTTAAAAAAGTTCAAACTTTTAGGAGCTTATTTTCCAAATAAACAAGTGAGTTAAAGTAAGACTATTTCACAGAATAGAACATGATGGTGTTGTTTTATCTGGGATTACAAGCTTAATAAAAATGTAAATGGTGAACATGTATGACACATTTTTAAGATAGAAAACATCACTGTAAACATTTCTGGTATGTTGAAAATAATATGAATCATGCAAAAAATTTTGCATTTAGTTACAGTTTTACATAAACTACACAAAACTATATTAATCACTAATCAAGCACAAATGTAAAATCAATGGATACTTTTATATTTTGTACCTAGCAGGTAAAATGTATTACAACTAACTAAGCTAAAAACATCCATCTATAACTAATATTTTCAAATATTTCTTCTACATATAAATTGTACTCATCAGCTAATGGACTATCTGATGACTTGTCAAAACTATGTAAAACACTGTGCGAAAATCAAAGCTTTTATTTTAAAAATATCTCCTGTTCGCCGGGCGCGGTGGCTCATGCCTGTAATCCCAGCACTTCGGGAAGCCGAGGCAGGCGAATCACGAGGTCAGGAGATAGAGACCATCGCGGCTAACAGGATAAAACCCCGTCTCTACTAAAAGTGCAAAAAATTAGCCGGGCGTGGTGGCAAATGCCTGTAGTCCCAGCTGCTCGGGAGGCTGAGGCAGGAGAATGGCTTGAACCCAGGAGGCGGAGCTTGCAGTGAACTGAGATCGCACCATTGCATTCCAGCCTGGGTGACAGAGCAAGACTGCATTTCAGAAAAAAAAAAAAAAGTTCCCCTGTTCAGCTTTATTCAGAAAATGTCACTTTTATTTCCAATTTTGTAGTTTAATGAAAAATTTTCTTTAATCATTGAAATACATCTTTCCTATATACTTAAGATATTCCATGAAATACCTAAAATATTTGATTTTTATAAATTACATTATTTTAATTGAAGTAGGATTTTGTCAGTATTAAAGAAAGAAGACAAATAATTTAAAAATTTAAACTATTGCTGATGACTCAAAGTAATACAGATGTATCTGAAACTTTATGCTGAATCTCTTTTCCTTTTTTAACCACATTGAACCAGTGCAGAAGTACTTTGGGTTGTGTTTTGAAATAATGAGTTGTAAGATTAATTTATTAAATTTTTTGGAGTGATTAGGGAAGAAATGACATTACAATGCAAAGCATTTAGCAATTCACTACAAAAAATCCTCATGTTGTTTTCTCTCCATGCTTCCAGCCATCTCTTCTTTCCTTCTAACTCTTTTCCTCTGTAGTTTTCTCTTCAATTTTCACATTGGATTCTTTAGGTACATTACCCTACTAAGTAAATAAAAGATAACTGGGTTCCCATTCTGTTTAGAAAATAGAAGCTATGGTCGGGCGCGGTGGCTCACGCCTGTTATCCCAGCACTTTGGGAGGCAGAGGCGGGCAGATACGAGGTCAGGAGGTTAAGACCAACCTGGCTAGTACCATGAAAACCCGTCTCTAGTAAAAACACAAAAAATTAGCAGGGCATGGTGGCGGGCGCCTGTAGTCCCAGCTACTCTAGAGGCTGAGGTAGGAGAATGGCATGAAACTGGGACGCCGAGCTTGCAGTGAGCCGTGATCACGCCACCGCACTCCAGCCTGGGTGACAGAGCGAGACTCCGTCTCAAAAAAAAAAAAAAAAAAAAAAAGAGAGAAAAATAGAAGTTATTTAAAAATAAAACATATATTCTCCCTCAGTAAATATTTTCTTGTCACAACAGGATACTTTGAAATCAGCCAGCTTTGAAAGCTATAACATTGTGAAAATAAATATCTTTTCCTGTCTACAGAGAATTAGTTACATGCAAATCCAGAATTAACTGGAATTAATACGTGCTTTCCTATGTATATGCTATGCTATGCACTGAGGCGAAAATGGAGTGTGATTCCTAATGCTGTTGCTAAGGGGTTCTACGGCTTTTTGAAGCCAGTTGATCACTTAAGCCTCAGTTTTATCAGCTTTAAAATGAAGGGGTTGACCTAGTTGGTCTCTAGGGCAGTTTACTGCCAGGAGACACTGTAATACTTAGAGTACGCAGCCTAATCCTTGCTATGGAGGCATTTTTCCTTCCTGCTGGAAAGCAAATGCTAGAAACTCTCATAAAGTAGCACATGATGAAGTGTAACACCTACAAGAGCAAAATTTGAATTAGATGTTATAGCAGATATTTGGAAAACTAAACTTAAGCTCATCTTGAATGATAAACTTGAAGTGTTAAATACTCCTTAGGCAAAAGAGAAGAATGAAGTCAGCATAAGCATGTCATTGTGAAAGGATTGTGTTTGAGTTGGCTTGTCTAAAGCAGTCCACACTGTGAAGCTGTGAAATACAAGTTTTGATTGGCATGGCAGAGTTGGAATTTGTCAGGTATGAAATAAGAGCAGATAAATCTAGATTTACTTCCATAGCCAGTAGAAAGCTATTGAAAATAGTTTAAGAAAGGAATAATATGAAAACAATAAAGAAAGCCTGACAATAACATACAGATCTAAGTTTGTAGGAGAGAAGAAAGAGAAGAAAATGGAAGTGAAGAAAAAAACAGTTAAACAAAAATTTTGTTACATGTCTGATGAATGTAAAACATTGTATTATACATAGCAGGAGGTGCCCCCACAGTATAACTGTGGAGATATCAGCATATCTATAGAGTCTCAGTGTAACTGTAGAGATACCTGTAGAGACACTCTAAATTTGAAATAATAAGTTCCACAATTAAAATGGAGACAGAGGTAACGAAAAGAAGGAGATAAATGCAAGGCATGTTTTGAAGTGAATTCTAAAGATTGTATGATGCCTTGATTGAATAAGATGGAAGAGCAATGAAAGATGACAAGGATGTATGAAACTATGATTGGTGAAATGATGGTGGTAATAAGGATGAAAAGGAGCTCAGGAGAGGGAAGGATTTTTGGAGAGAAGATAATAAAATACATTTTTATATTTTGGGAAAGGCAGAATTGTAGGAAAATACTAAAAGGACATCTGAAATTACTGACTCAAAAATACATTGTGAAATATTTTGTTCATTTATGTCTATTTATGTTTTTTATATCATGAAGATTATTTCACTTATAAACTTTAATAATACTCCTTAAAACATTTCTAACAATTTCTAATAATATGTACACTTACACACATATATGCACATGCACGTGCATACACACAGGCACATACTAAGGTCAACATCCAAGTCATAAAAAAAGAATAATTATTTTGCATAAATTGCTAATTACAATTATTCCCTGTTGCAAACCTAAATCTACTACTAGAACCAAAATAATCTTGTCAGCATAAATACAGGTTTTGAGAAGAGTACAGGTGAAGAGAAACAAAAATGAAAAACTTAAGAAGAAATCTAGCTCTTATGTTTAATTCGCAATGATAAAGTCACCTCTAATACTTTTCTCTTGATTTTTAAGCCTCGAGTATTTAAATTCACATTTCATCAACTCTAGAATAAAATAACTGGCAATATTGTATTCAGAAATATGAAGTTATTCATGGATTTTGTAACTAGAATTTCTACCAATTCCAGTCTCTTATCTGCATCAGAATTTGATCTTCGGAGAAGGAATTGTGTGAAATTTGCACATCCAAACTCATTCTTTTTATAGCACCCATCTCCATTCCTCATGCCTTTCATTTGCTCTAGTCAGGCAGCCTCTTTAACTGTCACTTGGAAGAATTCCTTAATCATCATAAGCCCATTATTTATATGTAGTCTGGCAGCCCCAAGGGAAAGGACCTAAACTTACTCATGCTGGGGAGAATCATTGCATGGAGACAGATTTGATTCAAGATTTTATGGAAAAAGTCAAAGAAGGGTCCATGAAACTTCTGAAAGAATATTGCCATAAGTGATAAAGAAAAATGATAGTAGAGTATGTTATTCTCTGAAGAAGATTCCAGGGGCAGAGTGAATGATGCCTCTTTGTACTGAGTGAAGTTGTGACTAATAAGGCTGGCCCAGTCCCCTCATTCCTCACTTTGACAAGAATGTGAAAATGCTTCTGCTGGGCTAGAGATATTTGCCAACACAGGAGATCGGGAGCAAATAGAGAAGAGATCGTGGTGGCAGAGAGAACAGAGCTACACGTTCTGCGTAGGCTTTACCAGCCAAACTATGTGAACTGTAGGAAGGATTAACATCAGTCTTGGCAATGGCTTTTGGGTAATTGCCTGTAGGAAATCATCAATGTTCATGGAGAAATTAATGGAGCAGTAGTAGATAACAGAGAAGAACCACAGGAGAAGTGCTGGAATAAAGGGTCTGTGGAAACACAGCCGACTTTCTGTATTACAAGAGAAATGAATTTCTATGCTTGGCCAGTGGGTGACTTTAAGTGTCTCTAAGAATAACCTATTGAAGTGACCTTAATCCGGAATGAGGGCTGAGCTAATGTTTCATAATTTTTACTCCTCTTGCTTAATGATTTAAACTTGTTTTGCATACTTTATCTGCTCTGTTTATATCAGGAAAACAACTATCACTACATTTATGTCTAAAAACATTCATACCCCTAGAAAACCTGTCTTTACTTGTTATTAACTAGAAAGACACCAATTTACATTTTGTACTGAAGTTATAGTGGTATAAGTATAAAATAATGAAATTGGGCTTATTAAGTCACATAAAGATATTTATCTTATTCCTTTAGAGTATTTGCATGCAATTAGCAGACTTTTTTTGAGTTAGGTCTGATACTTGTAATACCCTTCTGTTTAATGTCAACCATAGTTTATGTTAGTCTTATATGTGCATTTCTATTGCACAAAGATATTTTCAACCCAAACTTCAGTTTAACTATCAGGACTATAAGTTACAAATGCACATTGGTGAAGCTTTTATTTTGAATAAAAATGCTAGCTTAAGTCAATCAAACATTATTGAAATAAAACTTTCATTAATTGATATAGTGTTAAATGTAATATTTAAGGTAAGCTTAAGAAATCTTCATTTGTTATTATTCTTAGTTACATTTCCTGCAAAATTAAACTTCTTCAGTAATTATTGTAACTATGAGGTGGATGTGGTTCTTATTACATAAAGTTGAATTTTCAGATTATGTGAATAAGATTGAGAGGCTGTAACAATCCTATCTATTATTTCTTATTCAATTTTCGAAACGCTTTCTTTCCTGAAAGCAAGAAATCACATGCAAAAAAAAATTCTGTCTTCTCCTACTGAGGTAACAGATAAAAGTATGTCTTAAAATAAAACTGAAACTCATAGCTTGAGGAGAAAACAGACTCGTTCTCTAAATACACACACACACACACAGAGACACACACACACACATCCCACAAAATAATGGGTTTTTTGGAGCAGTATAATCTGTTCTAGTTACAATCATTTAAATTTCAAGAGAGACCTCTCCAACTAGTTCTGGCAAAAGAAAAGGGAAGGTTTATCTTTTAAAATAAAGATATAACAGGCAATTGTACAGTTACCAAATAATAAGAAATATAATCTTATAGGGACTGAAACTAAGAAGTAGAAAAACGAGGGTTCTCTTGTCATCTCTTAGGGGCTGCATGATCTCCCTGATCTCCGCATGTGTGATTCTTACTCTTGCCTTTCCTTACTGCTAACTTACTTTCCTAGTCTTTAATAACTTCTGCTTGCAGGTGGCTTTGACTTGCTAGCACACCAGCCTCACCCCTGACTGCTTCATACACTTTCTATTTTTTTCTCTCAGGTGTGACCTCATAAATTAACTGTGTCAAAACCCCAAGATAACTTCATTTACCTCTGGTTTCTCCATTCAAATTCCCAATAAAGCAATCTAGGTGATTTATCATTTTTTTAAAGCTGTAGCGTAGAAGATTTCTCCTGGCCCAATCACTTGAGGTGAGTTAAGATGACATTGGGTTCTGTGAGCTGACAACACCTCAGCCAGGACAGGAGGTGGAATTTCTCTGAAAAGGAAGTGGACAGAACTGGCACCCAATAATAAAACACAGGTATGAAAGGAAAATAAACTGAGGCAAACCTGTCTCCCATTTCATTCCCAAATAAGATAGCCGCACTTAAAAACAACAACAACAACAACAACAAAACACTACATATTTCCCTCACAATTTGCCCATTAGGAAATTCCATGTGAGGCTCAAGATCTTTACCCTAAAACAGTTCTGTTGAATTTCACCCTGGCAATGTAAATTGATGGCTCATCTTCACAGGTGTGGAACAAAGATCAGAACTCAGAGTCATCCCTCTAATCACCTGAGACAAATGCCTATCTGATTACTTCCTCTGCCCTACATTTATTTTATCATATGTAAAAATGCAGATTCACTGAGCCAGAGGAATGCATAAGTGACTATTTCTCTATCTTTTCCTCACATGTGAATGGCTGATCAGAGACTCAAAAGAATGCAACCGTTTGCCTCATCTACCGACACCTTTTAAATATGTCTTGCTCTGTCCCCTGTATTCACTCTTTCCCCTTTAAATATTGAAGCCCTCAAATTCATCACTGGAGAAAGGCATGGACCTGTTTCCCGCATGTACATCCTTAACCTAGGCAAAATAAAATTTTTAATTGATTGAGACCTGTCTGATATTTTTCTTGGTTTACTTAAGATAAAAAATTATTACAGGCTTATCTGTTACACCATTTTCCTAGTCATTGATGAGAGAAAGAAGATGTAGTAAGTAAAGCACTAGATTTAAAGACGTGCAGATCTCATGTATCTGGGACTGAATTATTTATTTATAAATTAAAATAACAATACTGCCTCAGGGATACATAATACATAAAAATCTTAATATGGTCTTGGATCTACTCTAAATACTCAACAATCCAAAGTAATTTTCTACTTTTCCTTTCTATTTACTGAAGTGTAGATCTCTAAATCATGGTGAATAGCTTTGGCAACTCCCAATATTTTATGTCTTAAGAAAACTACAGTGAACTTTAATTTAAAAAAAAAAATC
>NW_016805834.1:765681-770700 GCF_001698545.2 Rhinopithecus bieti
AAAAAAAAAAAAAAAAAAAAAAAAAAATCTGCCTGTGAGTATTTTTAAAATACTTTTGGCTAACATTTTAAATACAGCTATACCATGTCTATATTCTCTTTAAAAAAAAAAAATCTTAGTATCTTAATATGTTCCATTTTCAAACAAATTTGCACCAATATTGTCTTACTCATCACATGTACCCTTTACAACAACTCTGGGAGGAAAACAGCAATATTGTCACATCAAAACTGAGCTCGGTTTAAATGAATGATCAAGTTACAGTGAACACAGTGAACATTTGCTTTAATGCCATCTGTGATTTGATTCCTCTTGGAGGAACCAAAAGAGAGAAAGGGAGAAAGTAACAAGGAAGAAAATGAGAACGGAAGGGAGGGAGGAAAGGAGGAAAGAACAAGGGAGGCAGAAATGTCAATGGACATTTAAATTGTTTCAATAGCTTGCCTATTGTGAACAGTGTTGGAACAAACAAGGGAGTGTGGATATCTCTTCAGTATTCTGATTTCAATTCTTTTGGAGACATACCCAGATATGGGATTTTTGAATCATATGATAGTTCTATTTTTAATTTTATGAAGAACCTCTATATTGTTTTTCCTATAGCAGCCCCATTTCACATTCCCACCAGTCATGCACAAGTGTTCTAAGTTCTCCACATTCTTATCAACACTTATCTTGTTTTCTTTTTTTTAAATAATAACCATCCTGACAGGTATGAGGTTCATTGTGGTTTTGATTTGTATTTCCTTGATGATTACTGACATTACATATGTTTCTTTTGTAAAATTTCAACTTTTATTTTAGATATGAGGGTACGTGTACAACTTTGTTACATGGGCATATCACATGATGCTGGGGTTTGGAGTAGGGATACTGTCACCCACGTAGTGAACATAGTACACAATAGGTAGTTTTTTGAACATTTTTTATCTCTTGGCAATTTGTATTTTTTTTGTGTGTGTGATGTGACTAAGTCCTTTACCCATTTTAAAAATTGAGTTACTTGGGGTTTTTTGTATTGTTTTGCTTTTGATTTGTAGAGTCTTCTTATATATATTGAAGATTAACCCCTAAACTATATTTTGCAAATAGTTCTTTTTTTTCATCTCATAGGAATGGAATTTAAGAATGAAATTCTGTTTCCTATAGCATTTTTAAAAAAGTAAACTATCTAGGAATAAGCTTAACCAAAGAGGCTAAAGGCTTTTTTTTACTGAAAACTACAAAATATTGATAAATTTAATAAGGCACAAATAAATAGAAAGACATTCTGTGCTAATGGATTAGAAAACTATTACTCTTAAAATGTTCATACTACTCAAAGTGATCCACAAGTTTAATGCAACCCCTATGAAAATCTCAATGGCAGTTTTTACGGAACAGAAAACAAAATGTTAGAGCCACTGGGAGATCATGCAGGACAGGAGGCAGGACTAGATTGCAGCTCCCGCTTGGACAAACAAAGCAGTGTGTGGAGGCTTGCATCATAAACATTTGCTCCAGAATGACTTCAGGAATACATTATGAAAGCCAGGAGAACCCATAGACCCTCTGAAGGAAGCAGATCGCTCCTGCAGGACCTGGGAGACACCCCAAATAATGTGAGTGCCCAAACTGTGAAAGTAAGAAAGGGAGATCATCTGCGCCTGAACACCGCCCCCTCACTACTGGGGAAGCTGAAGGTCTCCATCATGGGAGAAGATTCCGACCTTACCTGGAGCTGAGTCAATTTAGAGAGCCAAGTGAAATACAGGGGTAGAGGAAGCAGTAGGAAAAGCCCTGTGGGCTTTCTGGGTCCCCTAGCAAGCCAGCTCTGCTTGACTCACAGGGGTCCTTCGGGAGGGAAGCCAGAGGCACTGGAAAAAGGCCACAGGGAGAAGGAAATCTCTATATGAACTTTGTAACCATTTGAACCCATTGAGAAGTCTCCTGGCCAGAACTTGAAGGAGGGAATGAATCTGGTGTGGAGACTCCACAGGCGGGGGATGAATGAAAGCCCTATTTGCTTTCACAGCTGGGAGGCAGGTGGCTTGGGGCAGGTTTCTCAGCGCTGCTCACCCACGGCCTAGAAACAGACTTGATGCTGTTGGGTGGGGAGGACAGAGTGGGAATGAGACTGGCCCTTTGGGTTGAGTGGGAGCTGGTTGAGGCCTGTGGCTGCCGGCTTTCCCCTACTGCCCAGACAACCTGCATGACACGATAGACGCAGCCATAATCCTCCTATGAAGATAACTCCATTGACCTGGGAACCTCACCTCCATCCCCCACAGCAGCCACAGCAAGACCCACCCAATGAGAATCTCAGCTCAGAAATGCCTAGCCCTGCCCCCATCTAATGGTCCTTCCCTACCCACCCTGGTAACTGAAGACAAAGAGTATACACTCTTGGGAGTTCTAGGGCCCTGCCCATTGCCTGCTCCTCCCCATACTACCACAGCTGATGCTCTCTAAAAAGTGCCACCTCCCTGCAGGAGGCCAACCAGCACAAACATAGTGCATTAAACAACAAAAGCTAAGGACACTCACAGGGTCCATTTCACCCCCTGCCATCTCCACAGGAGCAAGTGCTGGTATCCACACCTGAGAGACCCACAGATGGTTCACATCACAGGACTCTGTTTAGAAAACCCCCAGTACCAGACCAGAGGCTGGTAGACCTTCTGGGTGGCTAGATCCAGAAGAAAGATAATAGTCAGTACAGTTCAGCTCTCAGGAAGCCACATCCGCAGGAAAAGGGGGTGAGTACCACATCAAGGGAAAACCACATAGGACAAAAGAGTCTGAGCAATAGCCTTAGGCCCTAGACCTTCCCTCTGACAGAGCCTACGCAAATGAGAAGGAACCAGAAAATGAACTCTGGTAATGTGACAAAACAAGGTTCTTAACATCCCCCCAAATCACACTATTTCACCAGCAATGGATCCAAACCAAAAAGAAATCCCTGATTTACCTGAAAAATAATTCAGAAGGTTAGTTATTAAGTTAGTCAGGGAGCACCATAGAAAGGTGAAGCCCAATTTAAGGAAATCAAAAAAATGATACAAGAATTGAAGGGAGAAATATTCAATGAAATAGATAGTGTAAATAAAAAACAAAACTTCAGGAAACAATGGATGCACTTATAGAAATGCAAAATGCTCTGGAAAGTCTCAGTGATATAATCAAACAAGCAGAATAAAGAACTTCTGAGCTCAAAGACCAGGTCTTTGAATTAACCCATTCTAACAAAGACAAAGAAAAAAAAAAAGAAAGAAAGAAAATACGAACAAAGCCACCAAGAAGCCTGGGATTATGTTAAACGACTAAACCTAAGAATATACGGCATTCCTGCGGGAGAAGAGAAATCTAAAAGTTTGGAAAACACATTTGGGGGAACGATTGAGGAAAACTTCCCTGGGCTTGCTAGAGACCTAGACATCCAAATACAAGAAGCACAAAGAATACCTGGGAAATTTATCACAAAGAGATCATCAACTAGGTACTTCATCATCAGGTTATCTAAAGTTAAGATAAAGGAAAGAATCTTAAGACCTGTGAGGCAAAAGCAACAGATAACCTATCAAGGAAAGCCTATCAGATTAACAGCATATTTCTCAGCAGAAACCCTACAAACTAGAAGGGATTTGGGGCCCTATATTCAGCCTCCTCAAACAAAATAATTATCAGCCAAGAATGTTGTATCCAGCAAAACTAAGTTCATAAATGTGGAAACGATACAGCCTTTGTCAGACAAACAAATGCAGAGATAATTCACCACTACAAAGCCAGCACTATGAGAACTGCTAAAAGGACTTCTAAATCTTGAAACAAGTCCTGGAAATACATCAAAACAGAACCTCTTTTTAAAGCGCAAATCTCAGAGGACCTATAAAACAAAAATGCAATTAAAAAACAAAAAACAAAACACCAAGATATACAGGCAACAAACAGCGTGATGAATAAAATGGTACTTCACATCTCAATATTAGCCTTTAATGTAAATAGCCCAAATGTTCCACTTAAAAGATACTGAATTGCAGAATGGGTAAGAATTCACCAAATAACTATCGGCTGCCCTCAAGAGACTCACTTAACACATAAGGACTCACATAAACTTAAGATAAAGGGGTGGAAAAACGCATTCTATGCAAGTGAACACCAAAAGCAAGTAGGAGTAGCTATTCTTAACCACACAAAACAAACTCTAAAGCAACAGCAGTTAAAAAAGACAAAGAGAGTTATTATATAATGACAAAAGACCTTGTCTAACAGAAAAATAGCAGAATCCTAAATATATATGCACCTAACACTAGATTTCCCAAATTTATAAAGCAATTACTAATAGACCTAAGAAATGATATCGACAGCAACACAATAATAGTGGGGGAATTCAATACTCCACTGACAGCACTAGACAGGTCATCAAAACAGAAACTCAACAAAGAAAAAATGGATTTAAACTGTAGTCTGAAACAAATGGACATAACAGGTATATACAGAACATTCTACCCAACAATTGCAGAATATACATTCTGTTCAATAGCATATGGAACTTCCTCCAGGATAGACCACATGATAGGCCACAAAATGAGCCTCAATAAATTTAAGAAATTTTAAATTATATCAAGCACACTCTCAGACAACAGTGGAATAAATCTGGAAATCATCTCCAAAAGGAAGCTTTAAAACCACACAAATACACGGAAATTAAATAATCTGCTCCTGAACGATCATTGGGTCAAAATGAAATTAAGATGGAAATTAAAAAATTATTTGAGCTGAATGACAACAGTGACATACCTGTTTGGACAAACGGAGGCAAGATGGTGCACTTCCGGGTTCTTCTTCACCAACTTTTCCCGCGCGCGCGAAAATGCAGCCGGCGCCCGGGAAGGTGCAGACCAACCGGGCATGCGCCAGGTGACGTCAATCCGAAGAGACCAAGATTTACCTGGTTGCACCTGCGGAACGCCCCCAGAGCTCTACGGGGCTACTCTGCCGGCCTCCTTTGCCGGAGGCCGATAGACGTCTCCCCACACC
>NW_016805834.1:772826-814645 GCF_001698545.2 Rhinopithecus bieti
CTACTCTGCCCCACACCTTAGGTGACCAAAAATAAATATGCAGTTTTGCTCCTACCCTTGCCTACTTGCTGGTTCTTTTGTGCCCGCTCTGCTGGTCTTTAGAAAAAACAAATCAATACATATCATAACTTCTGGGATACAGCAAAGGTGCTGCTAAGAGGAAAGTTCATAGCCCTAAACACCTATATCAAAAAGTCTGAAAGAGTACAAACAAACAATCTAAGGTCATACCTCAGGGAACTAGAGAAGCAAGAACAAATAAAACCCAAACCCAGCAGAAGAAAGGAAATTGCCAAGATCAGAGCAGAACTAAATGAAATTGAAACAAACCAAAAAAAAAAAAAAAAAAAAAAAAAAAAAAAAAAAAAAAAAAAAAAAAAAAAAAAAAAAAAAAAAAAAAAAAAAAAAAAAAAAAAAAAAAAAAAAGACCAAAAAACATACAAAAGAAAAATGAAACAAAAAGCTGGTTCTTTGAAAAAAATTATTTATTTTTAATTGATAGGCCATTAGCAAGGTTAAACAAGAAAAGAGAAAATCCAAATAAACTCAATTGGAAACAAAATGGGAGATATTACAACTGACATCACAGAAATACAAAAGATCGTTCAAGGCTACTGTGGACGTTTTTAAGTGTATAAACTAGAACATCTCTAGAGGAGATGAATAAATTCCTGGAAAAATACAACCTTCCTGGCCTAAATCAGGAAGAATTAGATAACCTGAACAGACCCAAAACAAACAGCAAGATTGAAATGGTAATTTTAAAATTTCCAACAAAAAATGTTCAGGTTCAGATGGATTCACACAATAATTCTACCAGACATTTAAAGAAAAATTGGTACCAATCCTATTGACACTATTTCACGTAATAGAGAAAGAGGGAACCCTCTCTAAATCATTCTATGAAGCTAGTATCACCCTAATACCACAACCAGAAAGGACATAATAAACAAACAAAAATCCTACAGACCAATATCCCTGGTGAACACAGATGCTAAGATCCTTAATGAAATACTAGCTAACCAAATCCAGCAACATATCAGAAAGATAATTCACCATAATCAAGTGGGTTTCATACCAGGGATGCAAGGATGATTTAATATAAGCAAGTCAATAATTGTGATATACCACACAAACAGAATTAAAACAAAATCACATCATCTCAATAGCTGCAGAAAAAGCATACATTCAACAAAATCTTTCATCCCTTTGTGATTAAAACTCTCAGCAAAATTGGCATACAAGGGATGTGCCTCAATGTAGTAAAAGTCATCCAAGACAAACCCACAGCCAGCGTAATACTGAATGGGGAAAACTTGAAAGCATTCCCTCTGAAAACTGGAACAAGACAAGGATGCCCACTCTCATCACTCCTCTTCAACATAATACTGGAAGTCCTAGCCTGAGCAATCAGACAAGAGAAAGAAATAAAGGGCATCCAAATCAAGAAAGAGGAAGTCAAACTGCCTCTGTTCATTGATGACATGAATTGTTTACCTAGACAGCCCTAAAAACTTCTTCAGAAAGCTCCTAGAATTGATAAAAGAATTCAACAAAGTTTCCAGATACAAAATTAATGTATACTATTCAGTAGCTCTTCAATACACCAACAGTGACCAAGGTAAAAATCAAATCAAGCACTCAACCCCTTTACAATAGCTGCAAAAATTAAAATACTTAGGAGTATACCTAACCAAGGAGGTAAAAAACCTCTACAGGTAAAATGACAAAACATTGCTAAAAGAAATCATCGATGACACAAACAAAAGGAAATACATCTCATGCTCATGGATGGGTAGAATCAATATTGTGAAAAATGACCATCCTGCCAAAAGCAATCTACAAATTCAATGCAATTCCCATCAAAATATCACCTTCATTCTTCATAGAATTAGAAAAAACAATCCTAAAATTCATATGGGACCAAAAAAGAACCCACATAGCCAAAGCAAGGCTAAGCAAAAAGAACAAATCTGGATTACCTTGTTTCAAATTACAAGGCCACAGTCACCAAAACAGCATGGTACTTGTATAAAAATATGTCCCAAAATCAATGGAAGAGAATAGAGAACCCAGAAATAAACCCAAATACTTACAGCCAACTGATCCTCAACAAAGCAAACAAAAACATAAAGTGAGGAAAGGACACCCTATTTAAGAAAGGGTGCTGGGATAATTGGCAAGCCACATGAAGGAGAATGAAACTGGATCTTCATCTCTCACCTCATACAAAAATCAACTCAATGCATCAAGGACTTAAATCTAAGACCCAAAACTATAAAAATCCTAGAAAATAACATTGCAAAAATCCCTCTAGATTTTGACTTAGGCAAAGATTTCATGACCAAGAACCCAAAAGCAAATGCAAAAAAAACAAAAATAAATAGCTGTGACTTAAAGGAAAGAACTTTTGCATGGTAAAAGGGGCAGTCAGCAGAGTAAACAGACAACCCACAGAGTGGGAGAAAATCTTTACAATATATACATCTGACAAAGGGCTAACATCTAGAATCTACAACAAACTCAGTTAAATTAGCAAGAACAAAACAATCCCATCAAAAAGTGTGCTAAAGATATGAATAGACAATTCTCAAAAGAAGATATACAAATGGCCAACAAAACATATGAAAAAATATGCAACATCACTAATGATCAGGGAAATGTAATTCAAAACCACAATGCAATACCTCCTTACTCCTGCAAAATGTCCATAATAAAAAATTGAAAATAAATAAATGTTGGCATGGATGCAATGAACAGGGAACACTTCTACGCTGCTGGTGAGAATGTAAACTAGTAAAACCACTATGGAAAACAGTGTGGAGATTCCTTAAAGAACTAAAAGTAGAACTACCATTTGATCCAGTAATCCCACTATTAGGTATCTACCCAGAAGAAAATAAGTCATTATACAAAAAAGATACTTGTACATGCATGTTTATAGCAGTACAGTTCACAATTGCAAAAATGTGGAACCAACCCAAATGCTCATCAATCAACAAGTGTATAAAGAAACTGTGGTGTATATATACAATAGAATACTACTCAGCCATAAAAAGGAATGAATTAATGGCATTCACAGTGACCTGGATGAGATTGGAAACTATTATTCTAAGCAAAGTAGCTCAGGAATGGAAAACCAAACATCGTATGTTCTCACTCGTAAGTGGGAGCTAAGCTATGAGGATGCAAAGATATAAGAATGACACAATGGACTTTGGGGACTCAGCAGGAAAGGGTGGGAAGGGTGTGAGGGATAAAATACTATAAATAGGGTGCAGTGTATACTGCTTGGGTGATGGGTGCACGAAAATCTCACAAATCACCACTAAAGAACTTACTCATATAACCCAACATCATCTGTTCCCTAGCAACATATGGAAATAAAAATATCTAGTAAAAAAAGGTTAAAATTCATATGATACCACAAAAGACTCTGAAAAACCAAGAAATCAGGAGAAAGAAAAAAAAAAATATGGTGAGCTACTTTAGGTTGAGGGGCTATGAGAAAGACCAGGGCAGCAAGCAGTATGTGTTGCATAGTTTTCATCCAGGTGTTTCTTCCCAGTGATTCTCAGGAAGCTTAGGTTTATCTGAATCCAGAATCCTAAGAAAATTCTGTCAAAAAATTGGGAACATGAGAAAAAGCATTACAATTATCTCAAAATAATTAAAGCTTTACAGTCAACATAGAGAAATTACTGATTTGAAGGAAACCACTATGCCACATTGAAAGCAAGAGCAGGAAATGTTGACATCCAGAATCAAAGGTTAAGTAGACATTTCTGAGACCAGCGTAGAAACACTTAGGTTAGAATCTGTTACATCTAACCAATCAATCTTGCTTATTGCTGCTTTAGTGCTGTGCATGTTCATGACTCACCCTTGGTGGAAAACAGAGTCATGAACATGCATACCAATAAAACGGATATTAGTTTACATATGTAGTATAATTTATACAAATCTTATAACAGTGTTTCAAGAAGTAAGATGCTTGGGGAGTAAAATAATTTTAACCTTGCTAAAACATCTCACTGTTCGTATTTGAAAACTAGCCAATGATATTTACCGTTTTTTTCCAGTTTTTGAAACTTTGCTATAGACTGAAACTCTTTTAAATATTGTTAAACAATATTTTCAAACTAGTAGGCATGTTAAGATCCATATTTTGAGTAAAAAGTATGAGAAATATTTGAAGTAGTTTATGAATAACCTATAATTTAGGGAATTCTTTTATTTTTCATTCCCAAATCCCAAAAAATAATATCTGATGGTGGTGTGGCAAAATTCACATGTATTTCAAGTAATCCCTACTGTTTTCTCTACCTTGCCTCAATGTGCCTTTTTTTTCATTTTCACAAACAGCATTCAATTGTTGATTTTCCATCATCACTGAACTTACTTTTCAATCCTGATTACTTTTCTGTTTGCCTATTGGTTGAGTTTTTCCTGTGATCACTAACATTGATCTCTTTCCACAAGACACTAACACTGTTTTAAATGACGAAGCAAAAGAATTTTCTGTTCCAGATATATATTTGCTTACACATCTAGAAATTTCTGTTATTAAGCTGTTTTAGAGGCCTCTTGAAGTTGCTAAGAATGCACCGCTTTATGCTATATAAACCACTTTCTTTTTGTTCTTGTTTCAGATGAGCTGTTACAGGCATTGGCATTTTGCTGTAAGAAAAAAACATGATCATTCATTTTCTCTCTGTTGAAATTCAATGGTTCTCATATGACTAGAACCTTCCTCCACAGGGGAAGGCTTGCTTTGTCATGTCCTGAAATGCCAGAGTTCATAGCTCCCTATTGTTTGTGTCCTTACTCTGGAATGCTCCCTTTCACTTATTTTGGAAAAATAATGACCAACATCTTTTTGTAATAACTCCAAATGGACTAAAATCAGTGTTTGGAAGCCATTTTTTTGGTTGAAATTGGAACATTTAATAAACTCTCAAGAAGAAAGCCCACTAACGATTGTTTGATAAATCTGATCATGTATTGAACAGAAGAATACCAATGAGAAAGTTGGTGCTCCTTTTTAACCCATAAAATATGAAATAGCAACACAAACAGATGTATTCAGGTTATTGTGTGTTGGAATCAAAAAGCTTGTTCATGTGCATTATCTTACTTCACTCTTGGTGGGAACAGGGTGAACCTAGAGGTGATACTATAATAATCTATAATAAAAACTATAATAATTTTCAGATGTGAAACAGAAGCTCAGGAAGTTGAAATAATCTGTTCAACTTCATAAAACAGATTAATAGCAGTGATGAGACTCTAGTTAATTTATTTTTTGCAATCTAATATTTAATGACTTGACCATATGTATTAGCATTTAATACCACCATTCTAGGCACTGGAAATACAAATATAAATAAGATGGAAGTTCTAGTCTCATGTAATCTTAGTTGGTATTTTTTTTAAAATATGTGTATTGCTTTTCTTCTTGGACTGAGCAGCCATGATCAAACAATATGATTTGGGGAAATAACAGTTGAGTGAAACACAAGATGCTATCATACTGTGGTTTCTCTGGACCTCAGTGTGTGATGATCAAGGGGATCCTGGATCCAGGGAACCAGCCTGAGGCATGTGATGGCTGCATCACACTCAGCCAGTCTTGATGCCTCCATTATAGTGGCTCTCATTCTGTTAGAAGAAATTCGTCGGGTCACTCATGATTCTTTTTTTTTTTTTTAAATTACAGGGTCTCACTCTGTTGCCCAGGCTGTAGTGCAGTGGTACGATCTCAACTCATTGCATTCTCCACCTCCTGCACTCAAGCCATCCTCCCATCTCAGCCTCCCAAGTAGCTGGGATTACAGGAGCATGCCACCATACCTGGCAATATTTTTTTTTTTTAAGAGAAGGGATTTTGCCATGTTGTCCAAGCTGGATTAATGATTCTTAGAATTTTTACCTTCTCTCTAGATCTCAGGTGTTTTTTCTTTGAGCTGTTTTATTATTAATGGATTGAGTGATTTGTATAGCTTTCCCACTTAATTTTTTTTTTTTGCTGTGTATGTGAGTGTCAACTGTTTGAACTTAGGTCCTAAGTCAGACAGAAACCTATGAAGCTTTAATGAGGCTCATGGCCTAATATTGTTCAATATTGTCATAAATATTGGTTATTTTACCGCTATACTTTCTTCAAATATAAAATAAACTGACATCTTTATTCCAATCATCCCCTGACTTATAGCGTAGGGCAAAGATATTTTCTGTGATACACAAATATGTAGGATTTCTCAATCAGTATATAAGGCAGATGCATGATGGATTTAGACAAAACCAACATTTAGCAATTGAATTATCCCATTTGAATGAAAATAGTAGAGTGTTTTATATTAGTTACTTTTGGTTTTGTCACTAATATAAACCTTTGAAAAGTAAACTATGACTACATAAATATGGGCTTTCCATGAATAGATTTGTGTTTATGCTATAAATTGTCCTTTTGGGGATTTTTTTGAATTACCAAGTTTTATATGTGCAATCATCTTTGCAAATTAAAGTGTAGGTTTCTTTAACCAGCTTGTGAAATATTTTATTTTGTTTTCCAGTACTGTGTTACTAATAGAAAGGAACAAAATAAATATATCTTAATTATATTATCTAAAATGCTTAAATGAGGTATTAAGGGATTCTTCTTAGAAGCTATTTCTGAGTCTTTGTGGTATGTATAGATCTCTACAAGACATAAAATAATACATCAGATACATATAAAAAGTAAAATTTTTATATTAGTATTAGTTCTGAGGTGGTTTATGCCTATACTGGGAAGGTTAATCATATAACGGAAATATGTACTTTCCAGCACTGAAATACAGATTCAAAGCCCCAATTGAGCCCATATTGTGAAATTGTGACCCTTTTTACGTGAGGTTGGCAGTTGTGTATTTACTGTTTTAGACACAAAATGTACTCTGGGTACAGGGTCTATTTATCCACAACATAAACTGAAAACCTTGACCAGGAATGCTACAGCAAGTATTTTCAATAACTGCTTTTTAAAAAGTCAACTACCACTGTCCCTACAATGCAGTCCTTATCTATGCTAGTCTTTCTTCATTTATCCTGTTTCATTTCCATTGATCTCCTTCTTTTCCACTTTAGTTATTAATCTTCCTCAAAAGTAATTACATTTAAAAAAGCAAAAGGTAAATAAATGAAGCACAACTCATATTCCTCTCGACTCATCTCAATTATTTGGATACTGGATGACTAAATCCAGATGTTGTTAAGCTTTTTTTAAAAAGGACTCGACCAGGAATTGGAAAACTGATTATGACCTCATTGCCTCAAGAAATTAGCTCTTGACTTGGGAAGAACACCTTTTATTTATGGATCCCATTTCGTCATGGTTTGGTATATACATCTTCTTTCCAGTTCTGAATCTATGATTCTGTAACTCAAAATATCTCAGTCCTCCTCTCTCCGTTTCCATAAGAAAAAAATGTTGACAGGGGCCTGCATCATTCAGGAAATAGATGACACTCTCAGAAAAGATAATGAGACAGCCTCAAGGGGCTATTACAAATATATGAGCAAAGAAAATAAAACAAAGCAATGTTGATGCATTCTAGAACTAACTGCAGTTTGAAGCCATTATCACACTTAGGCTTGACTAATGATAAAGACTAAGAGAAAGAGAAAGAGCAGTTATCAGAGCCTGCAAAGAAAGAGCTTTGGAGACGGCTGCTCAGAAGGAGCTATGGGCTTCAGTGGAAGTTTGCGGATACTGCCAACTGAAGACTAGTTGGGGGAATACCTCCTTACCTCTCGTTCCTCCCAGATTGAAATTTCCTGTCAGTTCTTCCTATTGGTTAAACCTAAAAGGAATTAGAAGGCAAGGCATTCCAGTTGATACAGTACATACAGGTCAATTTTGTGGGGCATTGAGCAGGGTGGAGAGTGGATTTGGAGTAACTTACAAAGAACATACAGCTCAGAGTTATCCTACTAAAAGATGGAAGAGAAATCTGGACACAGTGATGAGTAGATGGTATTTTCTGGCAAACCCCCCTCTTTTGGATGTTAGCAGCCGGGTTCACCATGACTGTAAGCTTTAGCAGGAACTTCATATGTGGCTGAGAGAGGCTGTTCTCACAGACTGGAGAAGGCGGTAAAAAGGAGCAGGGATCAGAAAGAATTTACTTAAGTAATTTTTCCATAATGATTCCTTTTATATATAATTCATCACTTCTTACTTTGTAAGAACAAGTGCTCTGAAGATTACTATCATAACTAACATATTTGATTATCCCCTGCTCTCCTTTTATAATGAAGTGGATATAAAATGATCAGAACAGGGTAATTTTGTAATGAAGAAAAAATTCCATGGGGCATACTTTCCCATCTGTAATTATTCTACAAATGTCTACTTTGCATGAAAAACAACAGTTTTAAGGCATGCAAAGCTGTGTTAATGACCAGCTATATTTCCATAAAAGCAGATGCAAGGAAAGTATAGTAAAGAAGTAAAACCAAATTGAGTTTACAATGAACACCAAAACTGGACTGTCTGCTTTTGAAAAAAAATGAGCAAGCTGTGCAAAATGAATGAATAAATATGCACATAGTTAACTATAGCTTATAACATACAGCTAATTCACCAGAAACCTCTTTATTTCTATGTGTTTAACTTTGCATCCTTAACCACAAGATGCTGTTATTTTAAACATAGATGTCTCAGAAGATCTTTTATGATGAGGTTTTCAGTGCACTCAAAATGGAGTGCACATTGTAATTCTTGTTGAATTGCAACAAGATGCCTTCACTGCTAATTTTGGGAGAAACAATATGTAGCTCCAAATCAAGTGGGTGAACAAAATAAAGACTGGAAGAAATTGATTACCTCTCACTTGTCTTTATTTCCCGGGTGAGAACATTCATTGCTTTGCTGCTGTACTTAACCTAGCAAAAACACATCTGATCTCTTAAAAAAATGCCTTCCTCTATGTTGTGAGATAGTTAGGAATTGAAATTTGATTAACCCTCTGCTGAACCAGAATGATTAGAAAGCATTTCCAGTTGAATTCAGTGTTGTACAGGGATTCTACTAAGGTGTAGATTATTTCATAAAGAACGCCAAGGCCTCATTTTGTAGCATATCTTGCCGGAACCCAGATATGAGGTCATCTTGGATTGCATCTGAGGAAATACAGGGACATTTCACAATTGATAACATCCTAGATTTTCTAGCATTCTTATCTCCATAAAATTCTTTTGTAATCATTATTTTGTTTTACACTTATAAAATAAATAGGGCAAAGTTTGTTTTATCCATTTGAAAAAAACTATGAAAGTGAGACACACTTATTAAATAAGTTAGATTTGCTTTACCTACATAATTTTAACTTGCCTGATTCCAGACACTTAATCATCCACTTCCATGTTTTCATACTTAACCCACTCAGCATCTCTGTGAATGCAATGCCACCTACAATACTTTACATATGAAGAAAGCGAGACTCAGAAAGGGAAGATCATTTTCCCAGTCAATAAGCCTGAGGGAGTCTTTACACAAAGCCCTGCATCTCTCAGAGCCTGGACCCTTTTCATTATTCTTTAATGTCACACAAAGTAATACTGATAGTAACAAAACACTTTTACTCTGACACCAGAATAAAGCTACAAAATATGAATATTAAGAGCAGAATTACATTATGCATAAGATAATTATATATTTTCTACTTTCTTTAAATTCCTGGTATTTTATTATTTTATTTTATTTTTTTTTGCCTTTCAAACTTTAAATTTTTTTAAAATAGTAACCTAACTCTCCATCTTTAAAGTAAAGGAAGTAAAACATGTCACTGTACTTTGCCTACTTCTATGTCTTTGGATTAAAAAAAAAAATTGATAGCTAGATTTTAAAACATTGTCCAAAAGGACAATTCTATCACAGTGAGCAACTGTTAGCTACTGATGTGGTTTGGATTTGTGTCCCCACTTAAATCTCACGCTGAATTGTAATCCTCAGTTTTGGAGGAGGGGCATGGTGGGAGGTGATTGGATCACGGGAGCAGATTTACCTCTTGCTGTTCTCATGATAGTGAGTGAGTTCTCAAGATATCTGGTTGTTTAAAAGTGTGTTGCACCTCCCGCTCTCTCCCTCCGGCTGTGGCTATGTTAAGACATGTCTGCTTCCCCTTCACCTTCAGCCATGATTTTAAGTTTCCTGAGGTTTCTTTCCTGTTCAGCCTGCAAAACCATGAGCCAATTAAATCTCTTTCCTTTATGAATTACCAAGTTTTAGGTATTTCTTTTTTTTGAGACAGAGTCTCGCTCTGTTGCCCAGGCTGAAGTGCAGTCACATGATCTCCACTCACTGCAACCTCGGCCTCCCAGTTTCAAGTGATTTTCCTGCCTCAGCCTCCCAACTAAGTGGGACTACAGGTGCCTACCACCATGCCCGGCTAATTTTGTGTATCTTTAGTAGAGATGGGATTTCACCGTGTTAGCCAGGATGTTCTGGAACTCCTGAGATCAGGCAGTCTGCCCGCCTTGGCCTCCCAAAGTGCTGGGATTACAGGTGTAAGCCACCATGCCCTGCCTAGGTATTTCTTTACAGCAGTGTGAGAATGAACTAATATGGCTACTAGTATTAATATATTAAATTGTCTACTCTAACCAATTGCAGATAACTGAAAGTTAGGATAACCTTTTTATGAAATGTAAGTAATATTTTTTTATTTTAATGTGGTTTTCAGTCACATCATATCCCTTAAACATATTTCCATATTTATAAATACTTATACTAGCTAAAAAAAAAAAAAAAAAAAGGGCAAATCCTTTGCTTTGACTCGAATATCCATTGCAGAGCCCTGGCAAGCTATTAAAGGACCATATTTATTAACTTGTTGAAATTATATTTGTTAGCTTTTCATGCATACAAAGAGTAAGAATTACTAGTAATGAACTTTTCAAAGAAAAAATATTCTTTGCTAATCATGGACTAGGCATCAAAAGAGAGTGCAAAAACTACATAGTGGAACAAATTTTGTGTGCATATGAGATAATTTATCATGGATACATGTGATTTTCAACGTATCATCTGTTGAATTAACTCCTAAAATTTATGATTTATGTCATAAAGATACTTAATAAGAAAGAAACTTTTAATTTAATTCTCGCCCGATGGCTAAGATTGAATACATTCATACCTAATTGTTTTCCTCTTCTTCCTGATCACAGAACTAGAGCATATTTGCCTACCACCATTAGTTTTGTGTTTCCATGGAAATTGAGCAAAACTGATGCACTTGTCTCCCATGATTAATCCTTACAAATCACCTCTAAAATTATCTTTCCCCATTCGTTGTTGAGCAAAATGGACTTCAAGGACCTAAAGGAGGTTAATACCACAAGATGGAGGAGCTTGAGTCTCTGAATCATTGTGTGTGAAGTCATCTGCCAATTACATAAATTGAATTCTTGGTGAGTGTGAAATACACATGTAGCCACATAATTTTGGAGTGAATGTTACAGAAATTTACTTACCCTGCCTAATACACTCCTACCATTTCAATTAATTAGTTCTACTGTATGTTTAATGGGATGAAATGTATGTATATGTTTTTATTCTCTATTTTCTGTTGTTATGCATAACATAAATTTCTAACATAAGTGTCACTATTGAGTCCTCTTAACATTGTTCCATATAGTTATGTAACAATGTTTTAATGCTTAATGGTAATGAAGAAAGGAGTTCACAGTCATTATAGTTTATCTTGTTCTTAAGTTTTCATCTATATCTTCAAGTGATGGGATGCTAACTCCAGTTCTTGCCACATAAAGTGCAATATCTTTAAAAGTTACTTGATCAACCAATTGTACTTCTAAGTCACTTACTGATTTTATCTGAAAAAAAGATGTGTGTGTCCCTGTTCGGCCTTCTGTTTCACAGTATTCTGCAATCTCTACCATATACTCAATATATTCCTCAACTCTCCCACATTTTGTTCCTATTTGCAAAAACACTGTGGAAGCTCTTTAAGTTTCTTAAAACTTCTAGTTAAAAACTAAAATAAAATACACATGTTTTCTATATTGCTCTCATATGTATTTTTTAACATTTATTTATTTATTTTTAAATTGTCATATACAATTGTTTGTATCACAAATCACATAATGTTTCTAAGTACACATATATGGTAAATACGCAAACTTAGCTAATTAAAAAATGTATTATTTCACAGTATATGCACACAACCAAATATTATTCAACCATAAAAAGAAGGAAATCCTATAATTTGTGACAACATGAATGAACATTATGTTAATGAAATCAGCCAAGTATGGAAAGACAAACATGGCATGATCTTATTTAAATGTGGAATCTAAAAATTTTGATCTCATATATTTTGATGACTTCCATCTGGCCTTTCCAGTTGACAAAATTTTGAATTTGTTAAGGACATTTTCCCTTTAATACGATAACAGTCCTGATTTTCAGCTAAAAATTTCTTACAAACTTGAATTATCTTTCCTCTTTAAAATAGCTGGCAGTAAGCTCTGAGTTTTGTTTATTGACAGATGCCTAAGGATTTCAGACATCTTAAAAATGTTCCAAGCTCTCTAAAATCTTCATCCAGAAGATTCTACACAATTATT
Organism: Rhinopithecus bieti; assembly: GCF_001698545.2. Taxonomy (NCBI): domain Eukaryota; kingdom Metazoa; phylum Chordata; class Mammalia; order Primates; family Cercopithecidae; genus Rhinopithecus; species Rhinopithecus bieti. The sequence goes on from NW_016805834.1 coordinate 785,457, forward strand.
AAGATTAGCATAATGATTCATTGTGATAATTCTCACTGTCTTGCATGTAAGTAATAGTTATCTTGCACTTGATAAATATAAGACATTGTAGACACATCTACTTTCCTCTCTTTCTAATCATGCTACCTTATCTATGAGGACTGTTAGATGTGAATATTCCAGGAATAGTTTATAATACAGGAAAAAGGTATCCCATACTATGCTGCAAGTAGGTTGAGAAAGGGTAATCACTTCTCTTCCCTGACCAGGCTGACTTCATTATGTAGAAGTCTAGTACAGTCCCATGCACCAGACTCTGGATGTGCTGAGTGTCAGCACGATACTCCATCTACGAGGCTTTGCTACAGGAGGAGGTGCATTTTATTAAGCATAAACCATGGTAAATCAATTCACAAAGATATCACAACATGGATTTCAGATTCGCCATTTCATACATTTGGGTACTTGACTGGGGATGAAGAATTAAGTGTTCACATATTGCAGATATGATTCAAAAGAATTGCCTGATTACTATGTTGAAAGTGGAGTTCAGTGATTGCTAAATTTGGGCATTGTTGGGCCTTGCCAGAATGTGAACTCTTTGAAACTGGAAGCAGGGTAGACAATAAGGATGCCTAAACACACCAGAAATGGGATTCCAGAAATCAGCTTTTGGAATAGTGACTAACATGGGAAATACAGAACTCTGAGGAGTGATTCTAGATGTCAGTCTGAGGACAATAGCCAGGATAATTGCACTCAAATCATTTGGAAATGTGTCAAATAAAGATTTCCTATCCTCAGTTCAAAACATTTTTATGAATTCAATGGAAGAGAGAGATAGAATATTCATTTTAATGAAGATGTAGTGGGTGGTCTAGAGAGCTAAGATGAATGTTTGCTAAGCACATCATCCATATAAAAGAAAAAAAAAACTTTGATTTGCAAAGATGACCCTTAACCATCTATATTGCCAAGACAACAAGGTTTCTCTGTGTCTAAGCAAAACAAAATTCCAAACATGGGTAAAAGGGAAGTATGTAATCTAGTTGATTTCACTTTATGCCCAGGCTCTCAAAAAAATCAGTTCTGTAAATACTATAGAAAGTCAAGAAACGTTTAAATTGTGTGTGAGAATCATAGCATGCCCATACAAATGTTCCCATCTGTTTTATTTTAACCTTTAATCACTGTGAGATAAAACACTATTTCTCTGTTTTCTGGTTTAAATTATTAAATGTTAACAGACTGATGATATAAAGGAATTGGAAGTCAGGATTTTGTTCACTTATCTCTTACTGGATGATGTGAATCTGACAGACCATGGCATTGTTTTTTGGTCTCATTGATTCTCTCTTTAAAGATTTTTCTTTTGCCCTAATTCCTAAGCTCTATTGCTTTCTACGAGCACTGACATTTAGTTTACAAATAAAATGGTTTTACTTTTATATAAATGTTCCATTATTATCTGGGCTATGTTGTAAGCATTAATAGTTATGTTGTTTTCTTAGGCCTTAACACTCATGATGAAAATTTTTGGAACTATTGAAAAGATTTGCACTATATCCTATACTACCCCTTACTTTTTCTTATTTTCTGCCCTGTTTTTTTCATCTTTCCTTTTCTCCTGCCTTCCTTTTCAAATTTTCTTTCCTTTCTCCTTCTATTTTTCCCCTTTGTTGCTACATAGGCAACAAATTGGCCTTAAATTTGATATACAGGGATGAGTGAAGGTTTCCCTTAATGCTTTTAATCTCAAGTGAGAATGATAAAATAATTATCAGACAAAGCAGCTTACAATAAGTGTGTTGTAGGAGACCTAGTTTAAGCTGAAGCTTAGGTCAGTTTATGGTTGTCCTCATGAAATTAATATTTACTTGGGAAACAAACAAACCTCCTGAAAAATAACTCATTCCTAGCGCAATGTAAATAAGTTTCATGACATTGACTAGGTACATAAACGTAGGTTGGAAGAGACTAGTGATATTGAATACTACTGGGTATTTTTCAGCACATTCTTCCCTAATAATGAAACTTCAGACTACATTTAAGATCTAACTGTCTAAAGACTTGAGCATCATGAAGCTGATTAGGCCATTGGGAAACAATGTAGATAATATAATAAGGTATAGGGGAGGTAATCTGTAAGTGCATGTATTTATGGGGTCCATAAGATGTTTTGAAATAGGCATGCAATGTGAAATAAGCACATCATGGGGAATGGGGTATCCTTCCCCTCAAGTGTTTATTTCTTGAGTTACAAACAATCCAATTACATTCTTGAAGTTATTTTAAAATATACAATTAAATTATTATTGACTGTAGTCACCCTACTCTGCTGTCAATAGTAGGTCTTATTCAGCCTTTCTAACTATTTTGTGGACACATTAACCATCCCCACCTCCCCACTGCCCCATACCCCTACTAGCCTTCTCAGCCTCTGGTAACCATCCTTCTACTTTCTATGTCCATGAGTTCCATTTTTTGATTTGTAGATCCCACAAATAAGTGAGAACATGCAATAATTGTCTTTTTGTTCCTGGTTTATTTTATTTAATATAATTTAAAAAAAAATCTCCAGTTCTATCCATGTTGTTGCAAATGGCAAATGACTAGATCTCTTTATTTTTTATGGCTGAATAGTACTCCATTATTATATGTAGAAGCTTCTTACCTTGATTTGATCCCATTTGTCCATTTTCACTTTGATTGCCTGTGCTTGTGGGGTATTGCTCAAGAAATTTTTGCCCAGATCAATATCTTGGATGTTTTCCCCAATGTTTTCTTGGAGTAGTTTTATAGCTTGAGGTCATAGATATAAGTCTTTAATCTATTTTGATTTGATTTTTTGTATATGGTGAGAGGTAGAGGTCTCATTTCATTCTTCCGCAAATAAATATGCAGTTTTCCCAGCACCACTTACTGAAGAGACAGTCTTCTCCCCAGTATATGTTCTTTGCATCTTTGTCAAAAATAAGTTTATTGCAAGTGTGTGGATTTGTTTCTAGGTTCTCTATTCTGTTTCATTGGTCTATGTATCTACTTTTATGCCAGTACCATGCATTTTTGTTTACTATAGCTCTGTTGCATAATTTTAAGTCAGGCAATGTGATGCCTCCAGTTTTATTCCTCTCGCTTAGGATAGCTGTGGCTATTCTGGGTCTTTTGAATTTCCATATAAATTTTAGGATTGTTTTTTCTATTTAAGAACGCCATTGGTATTAACATATAGTTGAAAAACAAAACATCAGAGAGCTGAGGACACAAATATTCCTAAACGAACTGAACTCCAAAAAGTGACACAACTGTCATAAAAGACTGGGCTCTCAGAGCTCACAGAACTTCAGATGAATTTCACCCATTAAGTCAGATAGGGGAGTGGTGAAGAGGGAGTAGAAACTAGTTAACATTTAATAAACTCGTGATAGTTGTGTGTGTGTGTGTGTGTGTGCATGTATGTGTGCGCATGCCAGATAGCCAGATTGGCTATTAGAAGGTATTAGAAGAGCTCCTCTGGCACAACCAGTTGCTCATGAGCCTTTTATATAACTTAGGTAAAAGTGTGTTCACAGGGGAACAGAAAAGAAAGCTGAGAAAGATGTGTCAGGAGACTTGCGGGAACTAATTCAAGTGCAAGAGCTCCTTACCCTAAAGGCAAGGGACAAGGTAAAGGAAATTGGAAAAACCCATAAGCTGTATTTGAGGTTCTTTCTATTCCAGGGAATTCTTGGGATGATAGGACATGAGAACTGAGAGAAAACCCTTTACCTAGACACTCTGGAGTTTCACCTACCAGAGACTGAAGGCAGGAGAGAAAAATTAAGATAAATGACTTAAAACCCTTTCTGAAATGCCATAGAGGGTCAGGATTACAATCTGCCTATTCTGATTCTCCTATTATGGGAAAAATTCTTTTCTAGAATTGGTAAGTTTATCAATTCAATATTCATTTCATCAAGCATATACATTGTGGCAAGTATTATTCAAAATGCAGTAAATTATATCTACTTCAAATGTGTAAGATTTAATTACAAATATAATGTACTGTTTTATACATTAATGGTAAATTAAAATTGGGGGCAAGGACAAAAAGGAGGGCACAGTCAAATATTAGGTTAGTCAGAAAAGGCCTATGCAGAAAGTGGTATTAAAGTCAAATCTTAATGAATAAACGAATTTTCTTCAGTGGAGAAGGGTCTCTTAGCACATTAAATAAAGATGGGAATACAGTGATTTGCGTATGTTGTTTTGATATTACCATTTTGATACAATCAAGGTTTTATTCTACCATTTTATTCTAAAATATTTGAAATTAAGTTTTGGATATCAACATTAGTATCAGAATCTCATAATGATACATTTTATTTCAAAGAAAATGGTTGAGTTTTTTTAATAACATGATATTTTCATGTTGTACAAAGAGTTAAAATATATCTATATTTTCTGCTTTTATATGTATTCTTCTGGATTGGGCAAAATCAGTAGAGGATAATATAATAGAGTTTAAATGATGATATTTTAATATTCTTTTTGGATAAAGGTGTGGAAATATAAAACTGTATGTCAAGTTTGGATAATTGCAAGTTAGAGTTGGAAGGCTATTTCCATGATACCTGTAAAAGGTTATAGACTATACAATAACAGCAAGAGCATTGATGGGAAGGAGAGTATATGTTCAAGTATCATTTAAAAGGTAAGTCATAATAGATCAAATCCTAATAGATACTGATGGAAATATAGAGTAGGTAATTTATAAAGACTCAGAAATATGATACCTGAATAATATGTCATGTTAACATCAACTACAACAGCAACAATACTGGGCATAACAATTAGAATTAACTGTTTACTTCCTATTTATCTAGCATTATCATATGTGTTATACAATCTAATTTAATTATGACAACTCCATGAGGAGTTGTAATAATTACTATTACTATTTTTATTTTTTAAATGAGGAAACACATGCAAAATGATTAACTTTCTGAATATTATAGATGTAATCATTCACTTACCCAGCATTTGAATAAGCCAGACTTGAATGATTAACTTCCAATATGATAAAGTTCTTAATTATATGCTGTTTAAATATGTGTAGCAGGGAGAAAAAAATTAACCTGCCATTATAAGAAGTTTACAAATACCAGATTTTATTGTTCTATTATGCATTGATATGTTCATATATTCTACAATAACTGCTAAGAAAACATTTAGGTTTTGAGAAATAATTTTAAATATTTTCTCAGATTTTCTTTTAAAGTGGGTATCCTCCTCTCTACAACAATGGGTAAGAAGAAAATAAGACTGTTTTCATAACAGAAAATTCAGCAGTTAAGACTGAATAGCATTGTCTGAGAAAATAGCCTTGGAAACAAAACTGACTTAATTTTTCATTTAGTGAAATGATAGGATAGTCTTTAATTGGCTGATAAAATATACTACTAATATGTGTTTCCATATTTTCCAATTAAAGTTGTATATACAACTATAATCCAAAGGCAAACCCACCCTGACCTCTAATATTATTAAAAGTCAGGAGTAATGTGAAAATTTTCCTCCAAACCTCTTAATTATGAAAGTCCAGTGCAAAAACTAATACTGCTAATGGAAAAATTTAAGTTCTAATCCGAAAAGGTAACTGTTTTTTCGAGAAACAGCATATTTTACATAGTATCTAAAATAACATCGTTATATACTACAGTAACTTAAAAATGTGCATTTTCAGTAGCTCCCCTTAATTCCAAAGCTAGAATGTCTGATGTCTGAGTTGCAGTTAGCCAACCCACTATCAGCTTTACCTACTGAGAAGTTTGTATTAGTCTAGGGCAATCCATCATCTCTTATGGAAATCAGCTTGACACTCACATCTTTCTAGACTTGGGAGGGGCAGAGGGGTTGTAGCTGTAAAAGATCATTGCTAGATATGAAAAGCAGTCAGAACATTATATTCTAGGACTACTAAATCAGCATTAATATTCAAAACTGAATTCACTGTCTTCTTTCCCCAAATTTTTCTACTTTAAAGCAAATTTTCTTAGTAGTGTCACCATTCTGCTAGGCATTTGGGTACAAGAGTATTGTATGGTTTTGACAAGTCCCTCTTATTTCTGTTTTACCTTGAAGCTGTTGCCAAGTCCTGCCTATCTTATATTTGTGATGCATTTTAGCTGACCCATCCTCTTTATTGACAGTGTTGATAACTTAATTCAGCCTCAGTGTCTCACACTTAAACTATCGCAATAGCATCCCAATTATTTCCTCATCTACTGTATTCCTTTTCCTGAGTAGTTTATAGATGCCATATTGATCCTTCTGAACTAGAATATAGATTGTGTCACATCAATAGATTCCAGAAGTTTTTTAGAGTAAGTTTAAACCCCCCAATTTAGCATTCAATCCCTTCCAGACACTGCTCAGAATATTGCTTTCTGTACATAGTTCCTATTGGTCCTCAAGAACTCTACCAACCAAAGTGAAATACAAACTCTTCCCACATTTTGGTGGTTGACCAATTTTTTTCTCAAATTGATTTTCTTATTCTTATCATTTTCATGTTTTAGTATGACAATCTCTGTCAATCTACATTTAATATCCTATCTATTAAGATTCATCCTATATGCCATGTAACTATTGTTAATTCTTTCATTTGAAAACAATATAATATTCTTAGCTTAAACTCACAAAACTATTTTGTTCCTCTCAAAGTATTTAGAACAACATCTATATTTATCTGATGGACTTTTCATCCTTATAGTTCATCACAGAGTATTTTTTATTTTGTAAGCATTCGATGAATATAAAATGGATTTTGTATATCAATAGAACATCTCATGGGGGAAAGAGAGAAAAGTCATATTATAAGCAATAGAGAATCAATAACTGAATTCTGATAACTGAGTTGTATTGGCTCTGCAGCTACTGAGACAAGAAGGGGTCATTAAACTTCCTCAACTTTCTTTTTTCTCCATACATTACTACATATGATATTCTCTAAATCTCCATTATGCAAAACCATAACGCCTTGGTAAATACAATGATGAGACTCATCGACACCTGATTTGTGGTAGAAGGTGACTTATGAAAGAGGAGTAAGTCAGAAAACTTTAGATTTGTGACAGCCGATAACAAAATAACATTACCTGGCTTTTCAAACATTTTGTGAAAAGCAAGTTCTTTAAATTCTCTCAAAGATTAGTGTTAAAAATTCTTAATCTTAATGGCTTGCACATGATAAATGTCCTGATTGAATAATCTCTCTTCCTCAATACACTGAAATAAATGGGATATACACAGTTGGTAAATGTAATCCTACTACAGACTTCTGTGTGACTATCATTAAAGGGTAAACTTAGTTGTTATCAGTCAATTATCTAGTCTAAACGATTCACAACCAGCCTAAAAAACAGTAGTAACTCATTCTAGTTCCAAAATAAAATCTTCAAATTTTATTTTATGCATGCCCAAACTGTAAAGGTATGGAAACAGAAGTGCAGTGCAGTTTCTAAAAACAATGTAAAAAACTGTACAAAGAAAAAATCCCATAAATGCTTGTATACTATGAATAGATGATTCATCCTATTCAGGTGCATCACTAGATATCATAATGCTTATTTTCCTGGGACTCAACTTTCAAGATTAGCCGTTACCTATGTCCTAATACTCTATTACGACTTGCTATGATTCAAGCATGTCTTCTCCAAAATCTAGGTACCCTCATGGCCTGACCATATTTTAAAGGTCTCACCTGTTAATAGTATCACACTGCAACATATGAATTTTGGAGAGTAGTTAAAGCCCATGCAAAAGAGGCTTCAAGCCATTTTTGGCTTGATTGCTTTTTCACTTTCTGCCATGTGAGGACACAGTGTTCTCCCCTCCAGAGGACACAGCATCCAGGAACCATCTTGGAAGAAGAGAACAGTTCTCACCAGAAAACCAAACCTGCTAGGACCTTAATCTTGGACTTCCCAGTCTTCAGAAGTGTGAGAAAATAAATTCCTGTTCTTCTTCTTCTTCTTTTTTTTTTGTTTTTTTTGTTTTTTCTGTTTTTGAGACGGAGTCTTGCTCTGTCGCCCAGGCTGGAGTGCAGTGGTGCGATCTCGGCTCACTGCAAGCTCCGCCTCCCGAGTTCCATTCTCCTGCCTCAGCCTCCCGAGTAGCTGGGGCCACAGGCACCGCCACACCTGATATTTTTTTTTTTTTCCTGTTTTTAGTAGAGACGAAGTTTCACAGTGTTAACCAGGATGGTCTCGATCTCCTGACCTCATGATCCACCCGTTTTGGCCTACCAAAGTGCTGGGATTACAGGCGTGAGCCACCACGCCCGGCCCTAAATTTCTGTTCTTTATAAATTACCCGGTCTGTGGTACTCTGCTGTAGCTGCACAAACAAAGACCTCCCATTGCAAACACATTAGTATGCATTTCACTCACACACATACACACACACACACACACACACACACACACACACACACACACAACATTCTCCTACATAACCGCAATACAAAGCATCAAAATAAGAAAAATAACATTGACACATTGCTACCACCTAAATTTCATACCTCATTGAAGTTTTACCAGATTCTCTAATAATGTCCTGTATAAGGAAAGAATCTAGTTCAGAATTTTGTGATGTCTTTTGTTGTCATGTGTCTTTAGGCTTCTTTTCTCTTAAACTCAGTATTTCTTTGACATTCATGACTTTGACACATTTGAGAATTATGTGCCTGTTGTTCTATAGACCATCCCTTACTTTAGGTTTATGGGATGTTCTTTATAATTAGGTTCAGGTTATGCATTCTAGGGAGTATTATTATAGAAGCGATGTTTTCTTCTTACTGCATCCAATTGGTATATGAATTTGACATGTTCCATTACGGATGGTGGCCACTTTCATCATTTGAATAAGGTGTTATGTTCCAGGTTTTTTCCTGTGAAGTCACTAATTTTACCCTGGTGATCAATCAGTATTAGAAACTACATAAATACAATCATCACTCAATATCTAAGAAAAATGGTTCCAGGACCTCCTGCAGACACCAAAATCCATGGAAGCTCAAGTCCCTGATATAAAATGGCATAGTATTTGCATATAATCTACAAACATCCTCCTGTATACTTTAAATTATATCTATTAATATGTTACTTATAATACCTGATATAAATGCTACAAAAATAGTAGTTATGCCATATTGTTTAGAAAATAATGCCAAACAAAGTCAGTACATATTCAATACAGGTGAAAACAATTTTTTTTCAAATATTTTGATCACTGATTTGTTGAATCCATAGATATGAATTCCATGGATATGGAGAGCTGACTATATTGCTCATCAATTTTTAAATAGTTAATTGACTTTGTGAAAACATTTGGTTTTCCATTTTATTCAATGGTTTATAATGTTCCTACCATTATATATATTAATACTCAAATTGCACCAAATTTGGTCAGTGAAAATCCTTTCAGTCTAGCTCCCATGACCTTTGGGCATGTCTCCATCATTTTTTGAGCACTTTTTTTCATTCTGCTCAAACTCAATGCAAGCTCTTCTTATACTTGTACATCTTATACTGCCCCGGCCATCAAATCAGTCATATATCCATACAGGTTATCTTCTTTTAGTGGGAAATAATATTTAAAGACCAGTCTATATATTAGCTGTGCCTCATTACTATTGGATGAGACAGAAAGAAAAGATGGGAAAGAAAGAGGAAGGGAGGAAAGGAGGAAGAAAGACTGAAAAAGAAATCCATGACTTTGCATCCATTTTCCTGCAACAAATATTTCATTTAAAAAAATTTCCATAATTATAACTCCCTTCTCTGGCCATACAAATCTTACCTTTTAATTCTCTTAATATATTGTTATTTACTTGAATTGTATCTTATATAAACAATCTCCTGTTACTGTTTAATGTGCTGCCTTTACAGCACTGACACCCTCCTCACCCTGTTTAAGCTCTTACATCTCACGTCAGGTCACCCCTCATTGTGAACATTCTTCTCACACTCATGGGCATTGGCACTGTTGCCTGGCTGCCCCTTCACACAGACATCGTCCTTGTATGTTTCAAAAGTACTCTAAAACTGTAGACTTTGGAACAGTGATTACATGTGGCTTAATTTCTATTTTAAAAAGGTTTCGGGTGGTGTAAAACAGAATCAATAAGAATCTAGAAACATGTAGTTCTAGCTATCTCTACAGATTTATCTCATTGGCTATCTTAATAGAAACCTTCTATTCTAACTATTACCCTCTGAATAAACTATAAACAGTCTTCATACTGCATTTTCCCCAATCTGCCTGCAATGCTTGCTTCGCTACTTTCTGCTTATTCAAATGCAACTCTCCTTCAAGTCTACTCACTTAGCTTGGCTCTTACAATTATGCCAGGCCATTCCCTTTCCTGAAGATGTACTTCTCACTCTGCTTGGCACCTCGTGTAACTTGAAAATTATTTTGAGTTTTCAGTCATTTCGTGATCTCTCTCTGTGAACTCCTAAAGCACTTATTTGTATTATCACTTACTGGACATTTTACATACTGTACCTTTAATTTTTCCTGTTTTTTTTTTTTTCCTTTCTTTGAAAATCTCTTATCTTTCCAATTATTCCTTATGCTCTTTGGGAACATAAATCCTGTATAATCATTCTTTACATCCTTACAGCTTAAATATATTGCTTTACATTGGGGAGACCCTCAAAATACTTGCAAGTGAACTGAACAAATACTCATAGTCATGATTCTGTTAGTCATAAAATAAAAATCTGAGACTCAGGGTGATTCTCACTTAAAAGTTGTTGGAATAAATATAAAAACAAAGACTTCTCAAGAAGATATTTTTACAAATTTTGGACAGTGTGTTGCTTGTTGTATGTGAGGTAGTAATTGACTTAGAAACATCTTGAAAATGTAGTAACATTTAGAATTAGCAGCCAGCTACAAAGCTAAAGACCACTGCTTAATAGCACAAGAGAGAGCTACAGATATATTGCTCTTTTTAAAAATCTGTAGATGTAGACTCATGGTACCCACTTAATAACTCTTTGAAAAATAATTACACAGATGTGAATAAGAGAAAAAAAAATGTGTAATGAAAAGATCCTAGCATCAAATGGTGATATTTCTGAAGTAATGTCTTGAAATCTTTTGGGGTATGGTCCAGCTTGTCAGTCATCTTCAATGTTAGTCAAAGTTGAATCTAAATTCCAGAAGCTAAGGAAAACAGAATAATTCTAAAATTAACCAAAAGAATGTATGGAAACTACTCCAAACATCACGTACTGTTCTTTAGAGGAGGTTTTGGAGTTAAAGTGGAAAAAGAGTTTATTGAACAGAATGTAATGGGAAAGAGAAGAAACAAAAAGGATCATTGAATTTATTGAGTTTTGCTCATCTTGACCTTGTGCACAATATATTGTAACATTAAAAAATACATTTGGAGTGCTCTAGACTGACTTCTGAAAAACCAAATTGATTGTAATATTGAATGAAAATTCTAGAAACCAATGTTCTCTAATGTGACAGACATGGTCAAATGGTAATGTGAATTCAAGTTGCTGCTTCCCTAGGATTTCACTTGAGCCATGTACTTATCACCTTATCTTCTCACACCTCATCTACATATGATTGCAAAAACAGTGCAAAGTGAAAATCAGCAAAACAGTTTGAAATATAGCTGAAATGTCAGGGAGACAGCAGCAAATGAACTATGACAACAATGGAGTGTAAATTTATTAATGTTGAAAAGGATAGCATTTCAAGGAAAACAAGACAGAAATGCTTGCAGAGAGTGGCAAACGAAGCCTTATGGCTCAGGGAAAAGAGAAGTAAGCTCAAAGGAAAATGCTACTGCTGAACTGAGCCCGTGAAGAAGAGGACTCTAATTGAGATAAGAGGCAAATGACTCAAACGTGCTGAACCATAAGCAAAGAGTTGTGTAAAATGTAGGGTACACAGAGAAGGTTGAATAACTCTTCACATATAAACTGAAATGATAAAATAATAAAATTGGTTGCATACGTTGGATACAATTCAGTCATTCATTCAAACATACTTATGTAGTTTGCCAAACTTTACTGTGAGTTGTGAAGACATTTCATTCAAAAAACATTGCCTTTATGGAGCTTACACACTAGTGTTGCAGTAGGAAGAAGATAGTTCATAAATCCTTGATGAAAAGTTGTAGTGGTGAAAGTTCTGTAGAAAAAGACAAAACAGGTGAAGGAGCTACTGAATAAAGGGTTGGGGAAGGTGCTGAAATGGTAGTCAGACAAGGTCTCACTGATAAGACGACATTTCTTCAGAGACAATTGTCAGTAATAAGAGTAAAAGAGCAAAGTAGGGAACCTGGGGAAGAGCATGACAAAGACAGGGATGGGCATAAAAGCTCAAGAGCTCCAAGGAAGAAAGTGTACTGCATTCAGCAAATACCGAGGAGCTAGTAATCATTAGTCCAGTGTTACCTGATGTGAGAGAGCTCTGTGTCACATACATGTTGTATATTTGAGTGTCAAATAACATTACATACAATATACCAAAAACTTAGCATCAGTTGAGTCCAAATACTAGAACAGATGAAGAATTCTCTTTCGAGTAAGTGAAAACAAAATGTCATGGTGATACAATGTTTTCCTTTCTCTCTCTCCCTTTCCCTCCCTCTCTCATCACTCCCTATTCACACACATGCACAGACGTACACAAACGTGTGTAAGAAATAGCTAATTTTATGTCTCTTTCTAAAACAGAGAAAGATGGAACTGCTTTTGTAAGTAAGATTTAATTATAAGAAAATCATATTTCTTTGTTTATATTAGGGAAAAGTCAATGCTTCCTAAATTGTTAAAATAATCTAATTGATAATTTCACCCAAAGGAATCCACATAACACAATATATTTCACATAGTCATCAGTGTATCACAGACTCCCCAGTTTTCTTCTAAGCTATGTTTTTCTAAATCAATGAAATGATCATGAAGAACAAAAGTTCAGCTCTTTAAATTGTTATCCTTATATAGTTAAGATGAACTATACTAACTTACATGGTATAGAAAAAGCATGTCTGATGTACAGTTTTAAAATGTCCTTTTATTATAACTTAGCTAAGGACAAGCATTCAACTCTGATATATTATTAGATAAGTTAATAAAATGTAATAAGAATTTGATCTCAAAAAAACATTTTACATTAATTTAAGAAATAGTGCACATATCTTTTACTTTTTAATTTCAAAATCTCATGATGCATGATGATTTATTATTTTGTCCAGAACCTCTGAAGCCCTGCTTTTGAGTCACCAAAGGGGATGAATATTTCACCTATGTGTTGCAAGCAGGGTCTTTCTGTCTAATGCCCACAGCCATGTCTGATGAGCAAATTAGTAGTTTATTCCTTAATGTAAGACTTTGTTATTAGGTCAAGAGTTTTATTTCCCATCCCCTACCTTTGCCCCCATAGGTTCCATAAGGCATTATTAGAACTAAAAATGTACTGAAAGGGAAACAGCTCACCAAAAATGAGCTAGTCTTGGTTATTAAGGCATTAAAGAAAATATATACTATTTCATAGTTCTACAGTTTGGCAGTTGTGGTCTCTTTATTGCCTTCATCAGAGAGATGGCTCATCACTTAATTGATAATTATATTTATTAATCACTTAATGTATAATTACATAAATACATATAAAGCAGAATCGTTGTTTGTAAGTAATTATCATTAAATATTATTTATAACAATTAGGATAAGGAATTCCTCTACCATAGAATTAAAATAAGAACTGAATATCTTGATTTGATAGCACTGTAAAATCCTTAATTTAAAAGATGTCACTTTGTTCTTTTTCATAATAATACTTATTATATTTTATGGTTGTTGTTATACTCTGATTCCTATGTATTTTTCCCTTGAGTCATAGTTTTCTATTAATATGCTGTGTCTTAGGTGGTAGACATTACATTTATTATAATCGAAACTCATCTTCCTACAAACATGTAATTTGTTGTATGATATTTCTATTCTGATCCCTGCAAGCTGCTAAGTATGGGGATTTTATAGTGTCTGCAAGAGATAACAGTCTAGGTTGCTTGTCAAGCAAGGGTTTGTTTTTACAGCATGATAGATTGAATAGAAATTGACTTTAGTCCCTTTTTGCATGGCTACTATAGGGATAATAAAACAAATGAGAATAGATAGGTTTTAATGTTGTAGATAAGAAGACTACAGAATGGAATATTTATTGTCTATCAGCACAAAGGAACAGTGACTTATAAAAATAACAAGAGAATTAAGCCTGGCAACTGGTGTCCTCACTAAACTCATGGAAATAACTCATCCTAGCATTTTCATCCAGTGATTTACTTAACTTTGAATTAAGTCTTCTCCAAAATAACACATTTTTACAATCTATTGCATTGCAGTGCCTCTGATCTTGCAACTATAATTCTTGATTTCATTCAAAATTTAAGGATTATTCAGTCAGTAATTAGACAATCAATAGTATTTTGTCTTGCCGATATTTTGTGGAAAGACATACTAATCTCTTGCTTTTTTAGATATTAAAGAAATAACTTAATTTTAAAATGACTTTATTCATGTTAAAAATCAATGGATTAAACAAAAATATTTCCTTGCCTCCATTGTGTGATTTAAATACATTAGAGAAACTCTCTACAAACAAGAAGTCAGTTGTTAGAGCTGGAATGCTATTTCATATAAAAATACGTATACTCTTCTATTCTGTAGTACTGACTTACTTTGAAAATATTGACTTACTTTGTTATTGTTTATCTTTACAGTTGTAGATTATATTAATTTACTTGTAATCTGTTTCGCCATCTGATTGTTTTGACTAGAAGTCTGTTTTGACTTAGAATACAGAGTTTTCAGTAATCCCAATCTGAATGTTTTCAACAACCCAAAATAGCTAATTATTCTTTCTGAATAATTAGAAAATTACCCCTTACATGGGGATGGCTACCTCTACTCATGATGTATTTTTATAAGTGGACACTGAAACTACAGACTTGGAACATTATTCACTTACTTAGAACTACATGTATAATAGAAATCATTTTGTCTTATCTTTCATATACATTTCTTATTGTCACACAGATGTCTATTTCTTGGAAGTGTACAATTTGGTTAAGTAATAGACACGTTTAACAAATACTAAACACACACACCCTATTAGAAGGGCATTTCGTTGGGTATATACTGGCAGACAATACTATTGGCCTCTTGGATTTTTATAGTTCTATAGTTATCAATAAATGAATGAATGAATAATTAAATGAATCAAACAAACAATGGAAATATATTGTTATAAAAGATGAGAAGTAAAAAGAGTGGAGAGAAAAGTAATGCTGTGTTTACCTGGAGCACATAAATATTTTTAAGCAATGCTGTGAAGTTACTATTTTCTTGTGACTTTTGCAAAACATTGTTTTTCCACTCAAGAATCTTTGCTCACTCAATTATCTTATGGTAAAATTAAATTTTATACTTTATTTCTATCACCAATATATCATGATTTTCTAAAATTCTTCAACATGTATATGAAAGTTTGAGTTTCCAAATGGAACCTTTGAGTTACACTGCAGTCATTTTTTAATTTGCTCAAATGCAATGGATGAAAATGTCTGCACACCTATTTCATTCTCATAATCTTTATGTCAATCTCCAAACTTCTCAGAGACAAGATTTCTTATTGTTGTTTTTTCTTAGCTCATAATAGCTGCCAATTAGAGAGAAACTTCCTCTAAGCAAGTTTTCTAATGAGTAAGATCATGAAATTTTAATCAATCCTTAAATGTAGTCACTGTTTATAACCCAAGATGGCATAAGTTACCTCCATAATATTTCTTTACGTGGTAATGATTACAAACCTCTTCAGTTTTTATTTCTCTAGGTCTGAGTGGACCGCTGTAAAATGTAGGTTGCTTCTGATCAGATAAAAATGAATCAAGAAAGTTAGAATCCATAACTTCTCAGGGAAGATGAAGAATCTACTGCTACTTGTGAAATAAATAACTCACTCACATTCACATATATATTTTAAAGATTAGAGTTCAGAGGGGAGAGAAGGCATCAGAATTATAAATTTCAAGAAAACAAATCAAACTCTATTCAGCTCTATGATTTGCCAGGTACTTGTAAGTCATTTCCTCTGTTTCTCAGTTTCTAATAAAAAGAAGGCATAAAAATTTACTAAATTAAGAAAGTACTAGAGATGTCAGATCTGGAAGTAATGTGTAGAAGATCAGTATAAGTTAAAGAAGCATAGATTTTTCTATACCTGTTTGTATGAGAGAAACAAGACTATGACCTAGTGTTTTTTGTGCTTTGTTGAGGAATAGAAATTGGAGTTTTATTGGTACTTGAATAAAGTAAATAACTATATGAGAAGTCGGTGACTAATATTAGTGGTTAGGACAAATATTCACTAACAATGGTTTAGTGAAAGGAACTGAATAATAGTGGGATGAATATCTACTAGTAGATTTTTAAGAATCTGTCTTAAGAGGAAAACTACCTTAAAATGGAGGAGGGTGGAGCAAAGAAAGAGGAAACACCAGAGTCTATTTTGTTTCAAGGATCACCAACATGTTCATTATAAACAAAGTAAGAAATATTTAAAAAATTTTCTCAACTCTAACTGCAAATTTCAGCAGTACACCAACAGAGACACCTGTGGGTTGGGAAACACTAAGCCTTGTGATAAAATAAAAACTTCAGTCGAATTACATTTAAAGGAGTTTAATTGATCGGTGAATAATTTGCAAATTGGGCAGCCCCAGAATCACAGCAGATTCACAGAGACTCCAGCATAGCCACATGGTGGAAGAAGATTTATAGACAAAACAATAAGGAATGATGTGTAGAAGTTGGAAGAGAGGTACATATGGCTGGATTGGTTACAGCTACGTGTATGCCTTATTTGAATGCAGTCTGAACACTCAGCAGTGTATGAATGGTTGAAATGTGGCAGCTGGGATTGGCCAAGACTTAGCTATTATTACAGGTGCATACTTCTAAGTTAGATTTTGAATTTTGTCTGTCTATTAAGCTAGGTTCATCCACAAGGACTCAAATATAGAAGTATAGAGTTCTTCTCAGGCCATCTTTAGTTTGCTTGAACAATTCCCGCTTTTTGGCCATTTTCTCAATTTTGAGTGATTGACCAAAACCTTAGTCATTGATGTTACTATCACCCTCGTAAATGTACTTATATGGTCTTGAAACCCACTGGGAAATAGTAGAACAATGGGTTTTGTAAGGAGAGAACAAGGACTGAGTAGAGAGTACCTCTTTATGCTAGAATGTTCTGTTTACAGGAGAAAAACAAAACCTGGTCTGTTCTAGGATCTATGTGTTTCCTTAAAGTCTTAGTTTGATTGTCACATTTAGCACGAGTGACTCCATTTTTTTTGGTTTGTTCTGTTGGGGCCTAGTGCATGAGCTCAGTCCGAAACAATGGCCTCCCATAATTTTGTTTTTAAAAATTTCTCCTTTTTGGACAGGTTCTCACTTAAGTGAGAAAGTGACCAAAACTTAAGACCTTACCGCCACTCTCAATTGCCATCATTTTGGGTTTCCTGTCTCACCGTGTCATTCATAGGTTATAGTGGCCTCATGGAAGCAAATTTCCTTCAGCTTTTGTCATTCCACTTGAAGAGAGACCATTGACAATCTAGAGATGGCTGTATGCAAACATTTAAAACCTTTGAGAGAATACAGTGCACCAGGGGGACTATTATGATAATTATTGAGGATAATAATAATTTGGAGTATGTTCCTTACCCCACACAATGTCCCTGTAAGCCAAACTATCTAATATTAAATAGATTTAAAACTGAGCTAAATGAAGAGTCTACTTGCTTGACTAAGTAGTCTTTTCATTAATCCTCTACAACCAAATTTTCATAATCGACATTTGATGTATTTCTCCATAGGCCACAAGTGCCAGCAGCTGCACAGGTACTTTTCTCTTTAGCTAATTCTATTATTTAGCATAACTGTCACAGAAAAATTTAAAGTCTGTTGTGTAACCATAGCCTTTACAGTAAAGTCTGCTGTAGAGCCCATTACGAGGGATACATTTCTAATTATTGCCTCTTTTATTCTAAACCATGGAAAAAAGGATCTAATAAATGGTGTCCTCCTAGAATAGTGAAGGCCTCCTGGCAATGTTTTCTTTAACCTGTGATGTGTGTTATGAGGAGTGAATCAATGTTCTGTTTCTGACTGATTATGAGGCAATATATGAACCATTAAAATTTTTCACCTACATTGGGCCGCCTTCTTTTATCTATCAAAGTATAAGGTTATCCATGTATAAGGCTGGCTGAAAACTTCACAAATAAAAGTATACCCCATAAGTGTACATAACAGACCCTTTTCCACTTATATTATTCATAGAGGCATAAGCAATATTCAAAGATAAGAGTCTCGTGATAGTAGAAAAGTCTTGATCCGTGATATTGGGAAAAGCTGTTCACATGAAGGATGTCATCTTCTTCTGAGGGGAGATTTCACAGGTTAGTTCTACCTTAAGTGTTTCCATGGGTGTACAGTTCCAAGAGTGTGGAGGAGCCCTTCCCAGTTGTGAGATTATGAACCCAAAGTTCAAGCTTCCAAAGTTTTGCTGCAATGTGGTTGGCAAAGACAGTCTTTCTCTGATGTTCTCAGAAGATCCAGTCTTCAGGTTCTAGACTGCAAAGGGTTTATCCTCAATGAACAATAGAAAGCTTTCTTTACCTGGTGAAAATATACTGTAACATAATAATCTACTGTTACAACATCAGCTCTTTTGCATGGGAAAGCTTTTATACAACCAGAAAACATGCATTGAAAATGAAGACCGAATGAAATTTTTTTATAAAAGTTTAAATGGCCCGTCAGGTAACCAAATGTACATGAAAATTTAATTGTCTTCCCAGGAATATGGACCCAAACATTGGTTTTAGACTATTTCCACAATTTATAAGTCACCCCATCAATATATCCAATTTGGATTATTTTATCTTTTTCATGATGAGTCACAGAGTGCAGAACCTTTAATAACAAAACTTTTGAGGACTCAGGAAGGACAAGGTAGACTTCCTGGTTCATGCTTAATATTGGATGTATGTCCTTCTTGAATACCAGTTGTTTCTCCAATTTAGGTGCTTTAGCACTGAAAACTGATGGGTTATAATAGATAATTTGACTTAGACTGTGGAGTTCATTTAAATTGTATAAACGATTTTAATATTGGCTGATTTGGCATGATAATCTGGCATACTTGGGTTAGCAGTTTTATAAACCACTCAGTCTTTTTATTATAGTTTCAGTAAGTTTTACCCAGTCCAACTCTTGGAGAATTGGGGAATTGGTGGGACATTTTTACCCATTATTTGAAGTTATTAGAAAACTGTATTCAAGAATGTTTTTCAGGTTCCTTTCCATCCTTTCATGAACCTTTTAAAAGACGACATATTCTAGGATTTTGCATGCTTGTGAAGTTTTCAGAAACTGCATTAGCATTAAGCAATTAACTGTGGAAATGACTTTAAATACTTATAGTTAAAAACACAATTAACAAGGAAATTTGGTTATTTCTGTGGGCTACAATAAAGTAACATAACAACCTTAATTATGTTTGATAGCATGTACTCAAACATATTAGAATTTTAGAAATCCCACACAATTTTGGAACATATATTAATAACATTCACAAAACTATAACCTAAAGATTAAACATTATTTTATTTTACAGTACTTCCCATGATTTTAAACCAAATAAGTCAAATGTCACTGATTCATTAGAGCATTATTGATGTTAAGCCCAATTCTTAATAAAACCTTATAGACAAAGGTATACGATCTTAATCAGTTTGATCATAAGGTAAGGATTTTATAAACCTTTTATAACCCTTTACAATTTTTGTTAAAGAGCAGATTAAGGCTCTAAGAAAACCTGTTGTGCTTTTATTCTGATGTTCAGTTTACAGAAAAACCAAATAATACCACTTGTTACAATGTTAACTTTTAGCGACTTTTACTTTTGGTGAAAACCTTGGCAAGTTTAGGATTTTAATTATGTATTAGGTGTGGAGCCTAGGACCCAGACAGAAACGCAGATAAGGTCTGACTCTTTCCAGTATCTCACTCCACGTGTCTCAGGCCTTACCTAGCTGTAAAGCAGGGAAGTTGTACAGTTAAGAGTCACTGTGGCATTTTATGAAACATTTAGGAGGCCTAATCATCTTTAAATTGTACAACTTTTTTCAACTTTTTTGCATAAATTCCCATTCATAAATTCTTTCTTGACTTACACAGATGATCTAACACATTGTTGGAATTTCTGAATTTCCATAAACATCCCTCTTTTTAAACAACCAGTCATTTTACTTTACGAAAAATTTTATCATATAGGATTCATTCCCATATAAAATTTCTTCTCCTTATAACCCTCCTTGCATAACTAGTGAGCATGGCAAATTTCACCTGTCTCCAGACCTTATCTAGAAAATAATGCTCCAAAATAAATTGAACAATTTTTAAAAGTAAAATAATTTTATGATCTTAAAGCATTTAGCAAACCTAATATCTAACCTACATAATTTAGACCAAATGTTTTACTTTGCCAATAATCTTTAAAGCTGTTTTTATTTCCCAAAGATTACTAAAGTTACATGAACTAAAAGGCATCACAGTTTTGTTTTTTCTTTCTAAACACTTGACTTAAGTGCTTATTTTTGTTTAAGTCAATTAGAGCTCTTTTATGTAAGTATTACACACAACACATATGTAACTACATAGACAGACAGATAGAAGATTACTATAGTAGTTGTGTTACTGAAGTCTTTGCTCCCAGAGCTCCCAAGATGGTGGTGGGCAGCTTCCAAAATGGTGTTGGGCCGCTTCCAAGATGGTGACAAGCCTTGTGTTCTCTGATCTGGGGTTCTTGTCCTCACTAATTCCAAGGAATGGAATCTTGGGCCATGCGGTGAGTGTTATAGCTCTATTAGAAGCCGTGGGTCATGGAAGAGAACCATGGAACCCAGTGACTAGTGTTCAATTCAATTAGGATGAACCTGGGCACTTAACCATGCAGGAACAATGGTAAGCCTTTAACCCAATCAGGAGTGGCAATGGGTGCCTCACTCGATCAGAAGCACAGTGGACACCACAGGGATGGAAGTCAGCAGTGAGTCTGCCACAGCAGCAAACAGCAGTGGTGGATGACAAGCAAAAGCTCAGCTTGAGCCGTAACAAACACAGACCAGAAGAGAGTGCAGCTGCAAGATTTAATAGAGTGAAAACAGAGCTCCCATACAAAGAGAGGGGACTCAAAGAGGGTAGCCGTTGCCGACTCGAATGCCTGGTTTATATCCTGATCATTTCCTTCCCTTTGTGCTCTCAGGCAACAGATGATTGGCTATTTATTTACCTCCTGTTTTTGCCTAATTAGCTTTTTCGTGAGCTCTCTTTACTACCTGACTGGTCAGGTGTGAGCTAAGTTGCAAGCCCCATGTTTAAAAACAGAAGTGGTCACTTTCCCAGCTAGGCTTAGGGATTCTTAGTCAGTCTAGGAAATCCAACTAGTCCTGTCTCTCAGTCCCACCTCTCAACAGGAAAACCTAAGTGCTGTTGGAGAGGTTGGCTGACCACCGTTCTAACTGCTTCCTGCTGAGTTGGGGCATAGTAGGGATTGTGCAGTTGAGATTTCCTCAGGAGGGGTGGCTTCGATGTCATTAACATCAGAGCATGGGCTAGCAGGCTAGACCAGGGGTCCGCGGTAGATCTTAGTCATGGACTGCATCTGGGGCTTCATTCGAAGAATGATTTGTGGCTTTACAGCTTCAATTCTGGAAGACACAAATTTAACAAGGAGATTAAAGATACAGAGTCCAAACAGGAGTAATAATATTATAGCTACTATAGGTCCTAAGAGGGGAGAATCCAGGGCATCCATTGGCTGAGGAGGCCCCAGGGTCCAGTGTTTTGAAGCTCTTCTGTTCTGCATTGTATTCTATCCCAAATTTCTTTAACTTTCTCAGTGACGATTCTGGACTGATTAACATAATAACAGCATTCTTCTGCTAAAAAATAAACAGATTCCTGCTTTCAGCGGTTAGCAAGTCTAAAGCTCTTCTATTTTGAAGGACTACAGCTGCTAGGGAGTTAAATTGATCTTGCGAGGTGACCAGGCAGTTGGCGACCCTTTCCATGTCACCATTTAGTTCTTGAGACAGTTTGTAGTAGAACTGAGTAGAGGTTGCGATACCACCAATACCAGTACCTAGTGTGCCTAGCACTCCTGCTCCAATAACAAAAGAAAGAATGGGTACTTTTTTGTTGTGGAGCTTGGTTACGACATGATTGTATACATCTTGTTCAGTGTAGATGGTCATAGGGAGCACTAAGAATGAGAGGAAGTACATAAATTCTGAAGAGCCATTCAAACAATGATAGGCTGAAGTACTACAGACAAAAAATATTCCTGAGGGTAGGCAGACTATTCGTGTGGGAGGAGTTACCCACCTGATGCATTGGGAATTGATTGTGTCTATAGTATTGCTAAATTTTGCACTGGTGAGGTTTGAGGTATGGATTATTTCCAGATTGGAAACAAGAGGTCCTACTAATATGGAAGTGGTGTTCATTTCTGTGCTGAAGTTGTTCCATTGTTCAGGTACAGGGATTGAAATGTATGGCCTGAAGTTCAGGGGGCCAACAGTTATTGGGTTTTGGGCCAAGACCTCATGGATCCCAGTGAGGGTGGTATTAAATAGGCTTATCAGGCGAGTATGGGTGCGGAGGGTTTCATGCAGTTTTGAGAGATCTAGTTCTTTGTAGGGGCTAGGGGTGCTATGTACCCGGGTCACTTGGGAGATTACTTCCTTTATGTGTTTTTCTCTTGCCTGATCTTGAACTCTACCTCCATCAGACATACTGGTATGAGTGAAGTAAATCCAAGACAGTGGCTCCAAGTCCTCCAGGACAACTAGAATTAATCATTTTCCCTATCCAATAATGAGTATTTTCATGCATGCAAAGAGTGGCAGAGTTATAGCACTTGTGGGGCAAATGGGTGTGGGCAGTGAAGGTGGCAGTTCCCTTAGATAGACTCCTATGCGATGGGGCATCAATATTTTCAGGACACTGCATTCTCCATAGAAACTCCTGGTAAGGGGAGCTACTGGTCGTACAGTGGCATGGAGGGAGTGCAGTGAGAGTGAAAGGAGGTAAGAGAACAGTAAAGAGAAAAATAAGATAAGGGAGGGCCATGGGGATTTATGATTTTAGTTATTTTCCTCATGGTTGTTGCTTGAAGAGCAGGTGCAGATCCTCTAGAGATTCACAGGAATGGCTAGCATTGTCTCCTGAATTTTTGGGTTCCTTTGGCAATATCCAAGGTTTGACTTGATAGTGATGTATCCAAGACTCCACTCCAGCCACTTTAACTGAGGTTGGGGTAGATAAAATGACTGGGTAGGGTCCTTCCCAGGATGTATCTAAGGATGGGTAATTAGAGGGAAGGGACTTGACTCATACCATGTCACTAGGGTGGAATAATTCCTTTCCCTCTTCTCGGGGACAGGCTTCTTGTAATGTTTTAAGAACTTGTTGATATTTGGCTAAGGAGGTGATGTCTGCAACTAAGTTGGCCGTCTCTCGGTCAAGTACAAGGTCATTGGTTAGGAAGGGCCATCCATACAGCATTTCGTATGGGCTAAGTCTTGCTTTTTGGGGAGAGATTCGGATTCTTAGCAAGGCTATAGGCCACAGAGCAGGCCATGCGAGGTGGGTTTCCTGGCTTAGCTTTTGCAGATGTCGTTTGAGTGTTTCATTCATTTTCTCAACTTTCCCTGAGGAGTGTGGCCTCCAGACACAGTGTGATACTGTATACCTAACGCCTGGGATACTCCCTGGGTTACCATTGCCTTGAAAGCAGGGCCATTGTCACTCTGTAAGCCTTGGGGAAGTCCGAATCTGGGAATTATTTCATGAACTAATGCCTTTATTACCTCCTGGGCCTTTTCTGTCCTACAGGGGAAGGCCTCTGCCCAACCAGTGAAAGTATCTAGCCAAACTAGTAGATACTGAAATCCCTGATATTCGGGCATGTGAGCAAAATCTAGTTGCCAGTCTTCTCCTGGGTAATGACCTGTTCTTTGTTCTCCTGAAGGAGCTTGGCAATAAGGCAGGGGATTATGTCTTTGGCACACTTCACAGGCCCTGACTATCTGCTTGATAGTTTTGAAAAGGTCTGGTCCAGTAAATAATGATTTGGTCATCTGATGTGTGCTGTCAATGCCTAAGTGAAAGGTTTGATAAAGGGTTTTAAGTAATTTCCATTGGTTAGCTTCAGGCAGAAGTATTTTTCCTTCTTCGGTGGCTAGCCATCCTGAAGGGAGGAAACTATGTCCTTGTGAGGTTCCCCATTCTATTTCTTCTGTTGAGTACTGGGGTTTGGTTTCCCGGAGGGGATTACCCCATACTAGGGGTCCTTCTATAAGCATTTCTAATGGAGGGTCCCACCTTGTAGCTCTTTTGGCTTCAATATCCGCTTGGTGGTTCTCTTCTATTTCCCTTGCCTTTCCTTTCTGATGACCCCAGCAGTATAAGACTGCCACCTCTTTAGGTTTCTCTACAGCCAATAATAATTTCCTAGTGGCTTCTTGATGTTTGATAGGTGTTCCCTCGGAAGTTAGGAATTCCCTTTCTCTCCATGTTGCTGCGTGGGCATGGAGGATTAGGAAAACACACTTAGAGTCTGAATATATATTTAACCTTTTTCCTTCTCCTAATTCTAGCGCCGGAGTGAAGGTTATTAGTTCTGCCAGCTGAGCACCACTTCTTGGAGTGAGGGGATTACTTTCAAGTATTCCATTATCACTGACCACTGCATACCCCACTTTTCAAAGTCCTTTTTCTACAAAGCAACTTCCATCAGTATACAAGTTGAGGTCGGGATCAGTTAAGGGAACCTCTAAAAGGTCCCCTCGAGTGGCGTAGGTTTGAGCAATTACTTGTTGACAGTTATGTTCTATCTTTTCTTCATTGTCTGGAAGAAATGTGGCTGGGTTAAGAGTTGTACAAGTGTGCAGTCACAGCACTGGCCCTTCAAGTAATAGAGACTGATATTTAAGTAAGCAGTTGTCTGACAGCCACAGTCTCCTTTAGCAGTGAGTGTGCCATCATGAGATGTCCACACAGTAAGATCTCTTCTCTGTATTAGTTTAACTACTTCAGATACTAAGCCTGCTACTGCAGCCACTACCCATAAACAGTGAGGCCAACCCTTTGCCACTACATCAATTTCCTTACTCAGGTATGTCACAGGTTGCAAGCTCATCCCTCGGACTTGTGTAAGGACTCCTAGAGCTATTCCTGTTTTTGTTTTTTGTTTTTTTTTTTCTGTGACATATAAAGAAAAGTCTTGCCCCGTTGGCAAGCTTAACACTGGGGCTTGGGTTAGGGCCTTATTTAGGGCCTGGAAAGCTACTTCTGCTTCAGGTGTCCATCATACTAAATGGGTATTGGCTTTCTGAATTTCCTTAATTAGTGTATATAATGGTCTGGCTATTTTGCCATGCCTGGGAATCCATATTCAACAGAAACCTGTGATGCCAAGGAATTCTCTTAGTTGCTTTAGAGTTTTGGGATGAGAATAAGCCAGTATAGTCTGGATACATTCTCACTGAGGGCCTTGGTGTCTTTGGATAATTTTATCCCTAAGTATTTAACCTGCTGTGATCAGAGCTGAACCTTTGGTTTGGAAACCTTGTAGCCACAGGTAGCAAGGAAATGTAAGAACACTTTGGTGGCTTGATGGCATAAGGCTTCTGAACAGGCAGCTAAAAGTAAATCATCCATGTGCCAAAGGATGAGTGTGTCCAGGTATGAGATTTGGCTCAAGTCTTGGGCTAATGCCTGGCCAAATAGATGGGGGCTATCCCTGAACCCTTGGGGTAAAACAATCCAGGTGAGCTGAGATGTTGGGTTCGAAGGATCTTCAAAGGCAAATAAGAATTGAGAGTCAGGATGGACAGGGATGCAGCGAAAGGCATCCTTAAGGTCCAGGACTGTAAACCACTCTGCTTTCTCCGGTACTTGGCAAAGCAGAGTATAAAGGTTAGGTACAGCTGGGTATAGAGGGACAACGGCCTTATTGACAATCCTGAGGTCTTACACTCACCTCCATTGTCCTTTGGGTTTCTGTACTCCTAAAATTGGAGTATTGCAGGGGCTATTGCATGGTTTTACCAGGCCTTGGGCTTTTAGGTCCTTAACAATCTTTTGGAGTCCTTGTTGGGCCTCGAGTCCAAGTGGGTACTGCCTTTGGTAGGAAAAGGAGGTGGAATCTTTTAGTTGAACAGGACGGGCATTCTTTGCTTATCCATATTGTCCTTCTGTTGCCCAGACTTCAGGATTAATTCCTTCCTCAAGCAGGGGACAACAAACTGGTGATCTTTCTCCTATGTTCAGGTGTATAATGGCCCCTGCTTTTGCTAGAATGTCCCTACCTAACAAGGGAGTGGGGCTTTCAGGCATAATTAGAAAAGCATGTGAAAAGAGTAAAGCTCCCCAGTCACAACTTAGTGGCTGGGAGAAGTATCTAGTGACTGGCTGTCCTAGGACCCCTCGGATAGTGACAGATCTGGAAGACAGTTGTCTGGGACAGGAGAGTAAGACTTAGAAGGCCATNCCTTCCTCAAGCAGGGGACAACAAACTGGTGATCTTTCTCCTATGTTCAGGTGTATAATGGCCCCTGCTTTTGCTAGAATGTCCCTACCTAACAAGGGAGTGGGGCTTTCAGGCATAATTAGAAAAGCATGTGAAAAGAGTAAAGCTCCCCAGTCACAACTTAGTGGCTGGGAGAAGTATCTAGTGACTGGCTGTCCTAGGACCCCTCGGATAGTGACAGATCTGGAAGACAGTTGTCTGGGACAGGAGAGTAAGACTTAGAAGGCCATGCCAGTGTCCAGGAGACAGCCTCCTGGACCTCAATGGTCAAGCACACCTGGGGCTCTGTGAGGGTGATGGAATGGGCTGGTACTTGCCCCGGGCACCCTCAGTCCTGTTGCTGGATCATCTGGTTAGTGGCTTCTGACTCAGAGGACCTTCATCCCCTGGGGCAGTGGGCCTTCAAGTGATTCCCTTGACATAAGGGACATGGACGAGGGGGCACCTTATTTCTACTTGGACAATCTTTTTTAGTGTCCTTGTAGGCTGCACTGGAAGCAAGCCCTATTAGGCATTCGATTTGCCCAGATTTTCCCTTTTCCAGAGTCTTCAAAGTCCGTTTGCCTGAGGGCCATGACTAAAGCAGTGGACTTTTTTTTAATTCTGTTTGTCCCATTCCGCCTGCTCCTCCTGATCTCTATTATAAACAACTGAGGTTGTCAAGTTCAATAGGGTTTCTAAATTTTGCTCCAGACCTAAGGCAGACTTTTGAAGTTTTTTTTCTAATGTCTGTAGCTGACTGAGTGATAAACTTATCCTTTAAGATTAGTTGGCCTTCAATAGAGTCACGTGGCAGGGAGATATGCTTCCTCAATGCCTCCCTTAGTCTCTCCAGAAAGGCAATAGGATTTTCTTCATTTTCCTGTGTTATAGTAGACATCATTAAATGATTTGTAGGCTTCTTCCTAGTTTTCCTTAGCCCTTCCAGCATGCAAGTTAGCAAATGTCTGCGGCACCAATCTCCGTGTTCTGATTCTGTGTCCCAGTGAGGGTCTACACTGGGAAGTCCCTGCTGGCCTGTGGGGAATCATTCTTTTTCCTCTGTTGTCATCCTATCATTGACCTGACTGAGATACCAGAGATCGCCAAACTCTCGGGCTACAGTTATGGCAGCATTTCTCTCATTTGGGGTTAGTGTCTGATCTAGTAGTAACATTATATCTCTCATGTCAGATCAAAGGATTGTCCTAACCCTTGTAAAACATCAGTATAGCCATCAGGGTTATCTGAGAATTTACCTGGATCTATTTTAATATGCTTTAAGTCTGAGAGAGAAAAAGGTACACGCACTCTGGCTGGGCCGAATCCTCCTCCGCCCACTGCTTGGAGGGGGCATAATCAGGGAATATTGGCACTCTCTGGTGCGTTGTTTACCCCTTTGTCTCTCTCCTTTTGGACTGTTTGGGTTGAAGGGGGGTCCTTATTAGTTGGGGGGATGCTGGGGTAGGGAGGTAGACTCTGAGGGCTTCTTGTAGGGCATAAATCACACTGTTTATGAAATTGCGAGTTGTCTCTTAATGAAAAGAAAGTTTGTACATATGGCACTTCACTCCATTTGCCTTCTTTTCTACAAAAGAGGTCTAGCTGTAAGATGGTGTTATAATTTATACTTCCTGCAGGGGGCCAGGTTTCTCCGCCTTGAAGAGGATATAGTGGCCAGGTGGTTCTGCAAAAGAATATGTCATTTCTTTCTTAGCGTCTGAGGGTCAAATTGGTTCCTATTCTCTAGAATACATCTTAGGGGCATTTTTGCCTTGGGGGGAACATTTCCTATCTGAAAAAAGAACATAGGGATGCCAGCACCCCTAGTCATTTTGTGATAAGCATTAGTCCTAGAGCATCCTCTATGGTCCTAATGCTTATTCCTTTCCAGGGTGAGTAATCACCCATGGACCCCTGCTTATTGGATTAGTTACACTCACCAATGTAGCAGTCCTGCACCCCTTTTCCCACCTTTCTTGACCACAAAGAAAGGGGTCCAGGGTGCTGGATTCTAGTGTCCAGTGTGTCCAACATTGCCTTTATGCTCAGGGGTGAGTCCTAGAACTGGGCTGGGTTCCTGAGTATTTCATAACAACTCAGCTGCCCCATCAAGATGTATTACCATAAACAATACTTATGCAAATTCATTTCAGAGAGGGTGTAGGTAACCTTTGGAGTCAGGATTGAGATAGTCTTTTTTGATTCTGTAAGTACTTTAATGAGGAAACCAATATAAGACTCTGCTTCCATAAGAGTCTGCCTATCAATTACTGAATACTCATTGTGGCTTTTTCCTCAGTCACCTGGGAGGAACTATCTATCATCATGTCCTGAAGGGAGTTCTTCCTAGGTCTGGTCGGACTTTTGTATGGTAATTAAGATTTAAATCCCCTGTAAGGAAATCTGCTGTGTTAAGGGAATTATCAGTGGTTAGTGTTAAATTACCTTTTCTAACAGAATAGCCCCATACTTGAAGATTTTGAGTTAGTATC
>NW_016805834.1:816885-834212 GCF_001698545.2 Rhinopithecus bieti
GAATAGGGTACTTTTTTTTTTTTTTTTTTAACTATTTCTATCTTTCTCTTTCTTTTTCTCTTTCACTCTCTTTCTCTCTCTCTCTCCTCCATCTCTCTCTCTCTCCTCCCTCTCTCTCTCTCCTCCATCTCTCTCTCTGTCCTCTGTCTCTCTCTCTCTTTTCCATCTCTCCTCCAACTCTCTCTCTCCTCCATCTCTCTCTCTCTCCTCCGTCTCTCTCACTCTCTTTTCCATCTCTCACTCTCTATCCTCTAACTCTCTCTCTTCTCCATCTCTCTCTCTCTTTCCTCCGTCTCTCTCTCTCTCTACTTCTGTTAACCATTACAAACTTGGGGCCCTGGCAAGGGTGGTGGAGAATGGGTCTCACATAACTGCCCATGTCAAGAGCTGTATACCTAAATCGGGAGGGCACCAGGGATAAGACTCCCTGGGTTTATAGCCTAGATGCCTAAGGACACAGCATAGAGCTTCCTTAGATCCCTTTGGAAACACAACTTCCTAGAGGAAATGAAAGTCTGAACCATTAGCATCCAGGAGGCAGGGATCAGAGGAAGTAGATTCAGAGGTAAGGAGAATTTTGGGGCTACACTTTCACGAAAGTCGAGGTCGGGACCCAGGAGATATGGGTCAGAAGGAAAGGTAGGGGCGCATGCATGGGCGACTATTGAGTAGAGACTTCTGGCTGTGCCATGATCTCAATCGGCTAATGCCGGGAGTTTGGGATGACAGCTTTCTGCCTCTAGTCGGCCCTCAGCTCCCCAAGAAAATTGAAAGTGGAAGCTGGCTCCAGGCAGACCAATATTTCCAACCCAGAAGGGTTGGTTGTTATTAGAAAGCCCTTCCCCAGATAACCTCACACCTGAGTCTTAAGTCCTGTGGCCACGCTAATCATTTTTAACTGGTTGACAGGTGCCTGGTATTTTCCTCCAATTCTAAGGAAGGATAGGACAGAAGCACAAGTGAAAGTCGTCCAATATTACTGCTTTGGAGGTCCCTTCATGGTCGCCAAAATGTTACTGGGGGGGTTCTTGCTTCCAAAGCTCCCAAGATGGTGGTGGGCAGCTTCCAAAATGGTGTTGGGCCACTTCCAAGATGGTGGCAAGTCTTGTGTTCTCTGATCTGGGGTTCTTGGCTTCACGGATTCCAAGGAATGGAATCTTGGGCCATGCGGTGAGTGTTATAGCTCTATTAGAAGCTGTGGGTCATGGAAGAGAACCATGGAACCCAGTGACTAGTGTTCAGCTTGATTAGGATGAACCTGGGCACTTAGCCATGCAGGAACAATGGCAAGCCTTTAGCCTGATCAGGAGCAGCAATGGATGCCTCGCTGGATCAGGAGCACAGTGGACACTCTGCCGGATCTGGAGGGATGGAAGTCAGCAGCGGGTCAGTGATGGCGGCAAACAGCAGTGGTGGATGGCAAGCGAAAGCTCAATACAAGTGGTAACAAACATGGACCAGAAGAGAGTGCAGTTGCAAGATTTAATAGAGTGAAAACAGAGCTCCCACACAAAGGAAGGGGTCCCGAAGAGGTTAGCCATTGCCAGCTCGAATGTCTGAGTTTATATTTCGATCATTGTCCCTCCCACTGTGCTCTCAGGCAATAGATGATTGGCTATTTGTGTACCTCCTGTTTTTGCCTAATTAGCTTTTTAGTGAGCTCTTTTTACTACCTGATTGGTTGGGTGTGAGCCAAGTTGCAAACCCTGTTTTTAAAGGTAGATGTGGTCACCTTCTCAACTAGGCTTAGGAAATCTTAATCAGCCTAGGAAATCCAGCTAGTCTTGTCTCTCAGTTGTAAGATTTTTCAATTGCCAGTTTTTAAGTTTCTTAATTGGTTATTGGCTTTAGAGTGGAGGCCTTAGAAGAACAGGGCCTGAAAAGGGTCTCTGGTGCCTCCTGTTTTTCCCGAGAAGTCCAGGTTGTTAGAGCTTGAATATCCACTTTTAATTAGGCTGACTTTTAACTATGGCATTCTATAATGAATTCCTTTTAAAATTTCTTATTTCCTGACTTTAGCCAGACCAAATGGTCAATATTTCTGGCTTTTGAACTTTACCAAAGGTAACCAAAGTGCTGAGAGAAAGGAAAATGTATTCTTTGGAGAAGAAAATAGACAAGGACATGCAGATATTAAATGAGAAAGGACTTATATCCTACCATGGGAATCAAACCTGGAACAACATTGCAAAATGGTGAAACATTAACTACTGAGGTACAGCACAGGAAAATCTCCAGTGCTCTTCTAAGAAGTCTAAGGTAGTTAATTTTGAGCTTGCAAAGCCTTTTAAATAGTGAAGATAATTTTTAGAGCTAACTATGACATGAAACCTAAGTTCCTGTTCCCTAGAAGGCAGAGACCAAGAGAAAGTTGTGCCACATGGTTACAAGGTCAAGCTCCCAAGGATGTAAAACAAGATGAAGACCTCATCCAGGTTTTTGTTTGTTTCAGGGACCTGCAACAAAGTTTGCTACTGACCATCTTGCTGGGCTGTCTTGAGCAGCGAACTTATGTGTGATTAACCCCATGTTTTATCCTAAGGTACTCCTTGACACAGCAAAACGAATTCATAGCACAAAATACACGAGATTGGCTACAGCTTACCACTAGCCTCAGAATTCTTTTTGCATTAATTAAAACTATACAGAGGAGATAAACAGTGATTTTTACCATTCATGCAATCAATTTGCACACCAAGAGAGAAACTAGAAATCTGACTGGTAAGAAATTCTTACCCTTTTGCCAGCATGCCAGCCTTCTGGGTTCCCTTTTCCTGAGCGGCCCTAGTGACCTGACCTGCTGCACCATCACCCTGGGGGCCAAGCTGCAACACGAAAGAATTTTTTTTTTTTTTGTAATTGCACTTTAGTGTGTTGTTGTTCATTTGGAACATTATACTGTAAGTTATCTTCAGTAAGATTTCACCATTTCTGTAAGATTTTGCTGCCTCCTGGGCCTAATGTATAAGCAAGAAGGAACTCAGTTTTTCAGAAATTAAGGATCCCATTTTTACCTAAAATGTTCGCTTTACTCTTAGGTTCTATTGATTAACTTAGCCAACGATTTTTTTTTTTTTTCTTACCTAGGAGTGCAAGATAAATTAAGCAGAGGGGTAGAACACAAAAATCCCTGTGAATTTTTAAAAGCCAAATTGTAAAACCACTGCAATATTACTGCTTACCACCAGTTCCTTTCTGACCCAGTCAGATGTAAAGGGCCTCTTACTGTTTCCAAACCAGTTAATTCCCAGATCAGATTCATTCATGGACCCAGCCCAGTTTCTGTCATGACTTCCAAACCCAATTTGTATCAGAAACTCAGAAAGTTCAAAACACAATTCTGTGGAGCTCCAAAATCTGAGAGGGAGCTTACCCACAATCCTCAGCCACTCTGAGAAGTCAGTGTACATAAGTGGGTCCTGCAGGCACCTTGCATATTCACTCAGCACTCCTGGAGGTCACTAGAAGCTCCACTTCAGATCCCACTTCTGACACCATCTGATAAAAGAGAAACTTCAGCTGAATTAAATTTGAAGGGGTTTAATTGTACAATGAATGATTTGCAAATTGGGCAGCCCCTAGAATCACAGCAGATTCACAGAGAATCCAGCACAGCCATGTAGTGGAAGAAGATTTATAGAAAAAAAAAGGTAATGATGTACAGATATTGGCATTGAGGTACAGAACAGCTGAATTGGTTACATCTTGGCGTATGCCTTGTTTGTACACAGTCTGAACACTCAGCAGTGTATGAATGGTTAAAGTATGGCCACTGGGATTGGCCAACACTTGGCTATTGTTACAGGTGTATACTACTAAGTCAGTTTTTGAATTTTTTTCTGTCTATTAAGTTAGGTTACAGTTCATCCACAAGGACTCAAATATAGAAGGATGGAGTCCTTCTTGGGCCATATTTAGTTTGCTTTAAAGTTTATATTATCTATCTACTGATACTGAATGGTGATTGTTATGGCAAAAAAACCATAATTATTTGCAGGAATCCAGACCTTGTTTTTAGTTCTGGTTCTTTATTTTGCTCTGATTCTACCAGCTGTATTGACATGAGGAAACTAACTTGTCTAAGGCTCTGTGAATGCATTATAACAATTGTAGATAACTACACACTTTATGGCTGTTTTAAGCTTAGTGAAATTATGTGTTATACTATTTAGCACAATATTGAGTACTTTTATCATTTTTAAGTATTATATTATCAGTATTATTGAGTATTGATCATTACTATTTAAACTCTTTAAACATCTGAATTAAAATGTATGTATATAAGTTACTTTGTTCATAGTGGTCATAAAAAATGATATGCTACATTAATAGAATTTGAAGTAATATTTGCCTCATGGCTTCATATGAGTTCAAGACTTTTTTTCATTGTATTTCCACGTTTTGACTATACTGTACCTGGATATGATTATCTTTACATTTATTCCATTTGAAATTTATTAAACTTGTTGGGTGAATAGGTTAATATTTTTCAGCAAAATTGGGAAGTTTTCAGCCATTTTATTTCAAATATTATTCTGCTTTTTTCCTTTCCTTGATCTGAAACTACTAATATGTATTTATTCATGAACTTAATTGTGGCCCACATTTCTCTGAGTGTCAGTTTATTGCTCTTCTTTCTTATTTTTCTGTTTTTTAGATTGCACAATCTATATTGATCTATTTAAAAGGTCAATAATATTTACTCTTGCAGCTCAAGTCTGTTGAGATCCTCTAGTAAACTTTCATTTGGTCATTGTACCTTTCAACTCCAGAATTTTCTTTCTTTTTTTCTTTTTTTATAATTTGCGTCTCTCTATTAACATTCTCTATTTGAGTCATAATCCTCATAAGTTTATCTTTCAGCACTTTATTATTTTTTTTTTCCGAGATGGAGTCTTGCTGTGTTGCCCAGGCTGCAGTACAGTGGCGTGATCTCAGCTCACCACAAGCGCTGCCTCCTGGGTTCATGCCATTCTCCCACCTCAGCCTCCCTAGTAGCTGGGACTACAGGCAATTGCCACCACACCTGGCTGATTTTTTTTGTATTTTTAGTAGACACGGGGTTTCACTGTGTTAGCCATGATAGTCTCAATCTCCTGACTTAGTGACCCACCCACCTGGGCCTCCCAAAGTGCTGGGATTACAGATGTGAGCCACCATGCCCCGCCATTTTTAAGCACATTTTAAATGTCTTTGAACATATTCACAATAGCTCTTTTGAAATCTTTGCTAAGACTGTCGTGTGGGCTCCCTAAAGGCAATTTCTGTTTACCTGCTTTTTTTCAGGTACATGAATCACAATTTCTTGCTTTTTTGCATGGCTTTTATTTTATTGTTGAAAGCTAGATATTGTAAATAACAAAGCGTAGCAACTCTGGAAACTGATTTTCACCCCCTCCATAGTCTTGTTGTTTTCTTGTTTATTTGCGCCCTAACTTGTTGGACTATTTCAGTGACAGACTGCTCCTCAGATGCTTAAGAGTGAACATAGTAGAGTTCTCCCTCTCCCTCACCCTATGGGAATTAGAGTGGATTTCAGTGAGTTATATTTGACTGTCCTTTCCTGATTGCCTTGCTGTGTGTCTAGCTGGTCTGTCTTTATGGTTTTTGTTTGTTTGTTTGTTTGTTTGTTTGGAGGCATAGTCTCGCTCTGTCACCCAGGCTAGATTGCAGTAAGGCCATCTCAGCTCACTGCAAGCTCCGCCTCCCAGGTTCACACCATTCCCCTGCCTCAGCCTCTGGAGTAGCTGGGACTACAGGAGCCCACCACCACGACTGGCTAATTTTATTTTTGTATTTTTTTTTAGTAGAAACGGGTTTCACCATGTTAGTCAGGATGGTCTCCATCTCCTGACCTCGTGATTCGCCTGTCTCGGCCTCCCAAAGTGCTGGGATTACAGGCGTGAGCCACCGCGCCCGGCCAATGGTATGATGCCTAGATGTTAGACTCTACTAATTGTTTGCTATTATTGCTTTCAAGCATGCTCTGAGCATACATTTGGAATCTTTCACAGTGGTATCATATGAAGCCAGCATTTGAGGGTTATTCTGACCTTGGGAGAGCTCTCTTTAACTGTTTATTTTCTGGTTTCTGTGTTAAACTTTGAACTGATCCACCATTTCATTTGTTGCACCATGTAGCTATCATTCTTCTCTTAATTGATCATGATCGAAATCTCATTGTTTTCCAAAGTGCCTTTAAGGTTGAACTCTCCTACAGTCTCTTTTAAATAAATTTATTTACCTTAATTCATACTTGGGAGTTGTCTTTTCTTGTGGACTTCTTTTCCTTTTGGGAAGAACCTCTGAGTCATTGTTCTGGGGCTGGGAGACAAGAGTCAACTGCTTCTCTTGAAGTGACATTGCAGCTCTACAGTCAGCATTCTAGGAAAGCGTAGTAATTTCTACTACTTTCAGTCTCCTTCTCTCGGCATGGAATATCCACCCTGTGACTGAGGTAGTGTGAGAATAATTGAGGCCCAGTATTCTCAGGCTGCCGTGCCTGAGTTACAACTCCTATCCTATAATCAGGGGCTGAGTAGAATAAGGAAGTTTCTGACCACTTGGCTAGAATAGATCATATACAACATAGGGCTGAGGGGATGAGAAATGTTGAAAGGCTGTTTATCCTGACATATCCTTAGGTTAGGAGCTGGGGAAGAAGAAGTCCCATTTTCTTGGTTGAATCAATTTAGAATAGAACTTTCATCATAGTGAACATGGAGAGGGTGGATGAGTCTAGCTGAAATGCCATGTACCTTTGGGGTTCTTAATGAGATTTGGTAGATTTTCTTAAATAAATGTTTATTCCTTTTCTGTATGCCCTTATGACAATTTTTAGCAGTTTCAAATGATTGAGCATTTTTGTAATTTTCACAGGTTATGGTAGTTTTACTAGGGAAAGGGTCCATGAAGATCCTCACACTACCATTCAAGAAGTGACATCCCTAGAATAAAGTTTATTGAAAAGATTGTGAATGCTAGTTATCTGTCATTAAGTCATGTTTTAAAAGCAGAGGGACATTTCAGATCGTGTAGGAAAGACGGAGAGGAGCTCCAGTTAGTGAAGCAGAAACATACCAAAAGACTCTGGAGAAAGTCTCTGAAACCGAGTCAAAACTGAGTGATCCCATAAAATGGAATACAAGATTCTAATAAAGAATCCAGCAAGATACTTTTATGTTCAGGGCTCTCAATTCTTCAAAGAAGGATTGGAGAGGTTCAAAGCAATGTTTAGTAACATAGGCTTGAGTAAATGACACTGGAAAGTTCTATTTCCTAAGAGAGAAGGACTAAACACATGCTGCCACCACTAAGACGATATCATTTTGGCAGTAATGTATCTTTAAAAAAATCTTCTACTGCCTTTCTGCAAAGAGTAAATAATTACCTACCTTTCTGTGTAAGAGGTAATGTCTTACACTGTTAAAATGACACTTACAGTAAGGAACAGAAAATTGATGTTAAATGCATTACTATTATGTTAAATAGAAAACATTAGAAATGCTTTTCTGACATTTTTTATAGTAGGAAAAGTGTAGCTAAATACACAAACTATTTCTGTCCATTACTGATGAAAATGTGGTCTGTATTATATTTTTTCTATTGTAAATCTAGAATTAGTTGTAATTGGTGTAACGTAGTCATTTATTCTTATTTTTTTTCAGATGTAAAAGCCTCTGTTAATAGCTTTCCTGTTAACAATCTAACTATTCGACTGCTGAATAAAAACCATTAGGACAACTAAAGTAACAGAAAGGATTTTGGCAAGAAATAGTCATTCCATTATCAATGGCTATGGAGGAAATGCGATTACTTTTCTTTGCTTGTTTTTCCTGGTTTGTGTATTTAATTATGAGCCATAGAATTTATAACAATGCCAAAATGTGCCATTTTATACAAAATTAAATAATAGCCCAAGCTAAGTATTTGGCTCTTAGGAATTTGAGAACTTTTGCAAAATGATAACATCTTTCATAAAAAATAAATGTTGTTAAACTATATATATTTAATAAACCCATTGCAGTAACTAGCAAAAATAAATTTAGCTTTCTGAAATGTCTAAGTGCATACTGAATGTTTCTCTAGATACTCTCTGAAACTTGGAAGCTAAGATTAAAAACATAAACTTTCTTTCTTTAAATAAACGCCATTCAAAAGTAATACTAAATGTTAACATCATGTTTATAGTTTTGAAGAAATAATTCCTAGATATAAGATTGTATTACCAGCCATTTTAAATCTAATACACTTTCATTTCCCTATTTGGGAGGTTAGTATGTTTTCTGAGAGTCTTTGTCATTTCCTGTCAATCTTTCCATCTAGATCATTGAGTAAAATCTTCTCATATTCCGCTGTAAGTGTATGAGGACCCTATAGTGTTGTTTTCTGTATCATTGTCACCTATACTTTCATTAACTTTATGTTGCTATGGAATAGCAAAGAATAAGCAATAGCAAAAGAATAGCAATAATAATAATAATAATAACAACAAAACAAAACAAACAGGGAGCTAGAAGTTCCTATTTTTGTCTCATAATTAGTGGTTCACATATATAAAGCCAATTTGACTTTAAGCTCTCTGTAACTATTTAAATGCAAACATATTAGTGAAATACTATAAACTCTTTGTAACTTTTTAATTGCAAACATAGTAGTGAAATACCATTACCATACATTAAAGTGCAAAGCTTTTCGTAAGTTTTTAATTTTTTCGCAAACACACATCTCCATAATCACAACTCAGAACAACATATCAAGTTTTTGGCATTTGAAGCTCCTTGTTTTCCTCCATCCAATATGGTTTTTTATTTTTTAGTCTAGTCCAGTGTTTTCACAGCAGTTTACCGTATTTATTTATCTAGATGTATACCTAAATTCCATTATATTTCTCTATCTATTTCTACACTCTCCCTGGCTTTCTCCTCTCTCTTTTCCCTTCTTTCTTTTCTTATTTTTTCTTTACTCTCTCCCTCCCTTCCTTCCCCCCTCCCCACTCCTTTCTTTTCCTTTCATTTGTTTTCTTTTCCTCCCTCCCTCTCTCTTTGCTTCTTTTTCTTTCTTTCTTTCTTTCTTTCTTTCTTTCTTTCTTTCTTTCTTTCTTTCTTTCTTTCTTTCTTTCTTTCTTTCTTTCTTTCTCTTTCTTTCTCTCTCTCTTTCTCTCTCTTTCTCTCTCTCTTTCTCTCTTCTCTTTCCTTTCTTTCTTTCTTTCTTTCTTTCTTTCTTTCTTTCTTTCTTTCTTTCTTCTTTCTTTTTCCTGTATTTCTTTGAATTCTACTTATCTATCTGTCAAATCTTTCAAATCTCTCCATTATAGCACTGTCTTTTTAAGCTCCTTCTTCTTCCCTCTTCCACTTTTGTAACTCATTTTTCTCTAGCAAACCTATTCTTGTCTCAAAATTCATCGTTCATATGTTTAAAGCCAATTTGACTATAAGCTCTCTGTAACTTTTTAAATGCAAACATAGTAGTAAAATATTATTATCATACATTAAAGTGCAAAGCTCTTCATAATTTTTTATGTTTTGCAAATACACATCCCAGAACAACATGTCAAGTAATGCCAACATTTCAAATCCTTCCATTGGCCTCATTCTAGTTAATATAATGCCAAAAGAAACACTGTAATTCTTTATGAAATTTTAATCACAGATTTATTTCATAGATGCTATTCAGATTTTTCTATATTTTAAA
Source organism: Rhinopithecus bieti (assembly GCF_001698545.2). NCBI lineage: Eukaryota > Metazoa > Chordata > Mammalia > Primates > Cercopithecidae > Rhinopithecus > Rhinopithecus bieti. Next base: position 826,579 of record NW_016805834.1, read on the forward strand.
AGACTTAAAAAGTTTTTTTAAAAAACTTAAAAGTTTTAGTGTTTTACAAAGCGCAAAGCCTAATTAATCCTTCATGTAGAATGTTAAAAAATTATATGTCAGTTTTTTGTCATTTTTCAATCACATATAAGATATATGTGATATACTTTTTCTCACTGTTAGTGTAATTTGTATTTTTAAAAAAAATCTTAGAGATTTTTATTAATCTTTTCAAATTTGCCATCTAATGTTTACTGTGACTGAATATTTTCTTTCCAAGAAACTTTCTCTGGAAGGCTTTCTTTGTTGTAAGCAGAGACATATATTCTTTTACAATGGATTAAATGATATTTTCACAGAGAAAACACAATGATATAATCAGTACCCAGATCAAGAAATAGAATAAGATCTACTTCCTAGAACACTACCTTGTTCATTCTCTTAGTCATTACTGTTTTACCCTCTCCTTTGGCAGTTTCTTCATTTTTAACACTGAAGATCATGTTAGTTTTTTGTTTTCATTTGTTTATTTGTTTGCTTTACTTTTCCATAAATGCATATATAGAGTATTATCTCTTAAAATGCTTTTTTATTCAAATATTACAGTTAGATTAACTTAAATTATTTTAATATGACTAGTATTTGTTCATTCTCATTTCTACATACTATTATTAGTCATTATATTTTCTAGAGCTTTAGAACACTCTTGGTATTAATCCACTTAGAATATATATTTTGGGAAAAAAGTAACATTTACTAGTTTAGGTCTTAATTTCTGTAGTAATGTACACATTCAAGGTGACAACACATCTAAGAAATATTCAAGACATCAACACAATCTTAGTGCTTGACAGTCATTCAGGCTTTTTGGTCCCCTGCCTTGTACCCAAGCATCTGAGAAGTGACAAGCCAGCCCACTGTATAGTGGGAGACTGATGGAGTGGAATGCCTGTGAATATGTTTGTCTTGATGAACTATCACAAGAAAAAAGAATGGAAGAAGACAGTGAGTAAATTAATCAAAATAAAGATGCGTAAAATAATTTAAATAAAGAATGAGAAAATGTGATGCTGCCTTTTATAAAAAAATGTAGTAGTGGAATTCTAAAGGGACTGTTCTATCGCTTTTACCAAAGGAAAGGTTGTTCATAGACAAAAAGGTTTCAGAATTACCTTTCTTTAGAAAATACTGGCAGCTGCATTGCAAATGTCAACTTGACAAGTGACACTGTCACTTCATAATTTGCTTCTTAGTAGGACTAGACTTCAGAGCGAGACAATTTGTGTTATTGAACAACAAAACTCCCAAACAAGGGGGATATCAAGAAGTGATTTTAGGAGGGTATTGAGCAAACCTTTGGGGGAAAAAGTATAGCTCTGCTACTCTTCCAAGCATTATGAGTTTTACTTTTATTACAGAAAATAAAATTTAATTTAAATATATTATTTGAAAACCTACCATACGCCAGGAACAAACTTGTGTTACTTTACCCTGTTAATGTCAGTATTATTTGTAAGATCTTGGCAGAAAAAACTAATTTATTTACTCTTAGGTTAGGCTTATAATATAAAATTAAATGTTAATATACTATCCTAATACTGTTGCGTAAATGCTTTTAAAAATCACAAGATATAAAACAAGGCAAGGTAATTAAAATTACAAGTAAGAATAATATTGTATCACAGATCTTAAAAGGGATCTACCAATGTGTTATTAGGTATTTGAAACAGAATACTAAATACAACCAAAATTTAGTGTTTCTTTTGCTCTAGATAATGTTCTGGTTGTGTATGGTGTTTTTACACATGTGCTTTATAGAAAGTACAAGTTATTCCATTATTTATAATGTATATTCAATTTTTTTGAGGTATCTTTTGTGGAGGCATTCTTTGCATTTGATAATGCCCATATTCTTGGCCCTGATTTCTTAAACACTCCTTTCTTTCTGTAATGTTGAAAGTAGATGTATCAGTTTTTGGAAGAGTCATGTTTAATGTAGGTGACAAAAATAAACTGGAAAACAATAACTGTTCTCACATAGGTGTTGACATCATGAATTCAATTTCTAACATGTGACGTATAACATAGAAAGCTGAGAAATTGCTTTTGAATAAGTTTATTCTTTGATGTGTATACATATGTAGGTGCTTATGCATTGGCCTTTTTTTAATCCAGTTATCAGGATTCTTAGATATTAAACTTTACTTGTATCTCAGTTCCATCAATCAGAAAATTTATTGGCATTTTTGTGAAATTTTCTGCTATTACCAGTGACAGTTTTTTTTTTTTTTTTACCAGGCACTACCCTTAGGGAATTTTACCAATTACTTGCTTTCTAATGGAGGCAATTTTGAAATAACTAGAATCTTTGGAACAAAACAGTTGGCAGTTTCAGGCAACAGTAGATTTGAAGTGTGGTTGTTGGGAGGTTTTCAGAGATGCTATAAATGCCTGGGGTGTTGGTCTCAGAGAATAAACAAGATCACAGCTGGGTTCTGAACAGCTGAAGTGAATAATAATGGACTTCTAGGCCTCTGTGATGTCTGTTACCATTCCTGTCTTAAGTCTTAGCATTCATCTACATGATTTTCTTTTTCTTACAGTAATTATTCTATAGTAGAGTAGCCACACCAACAAATAACACAACTGTTTTGAATTGTAAAAAGATGAGAAATGGATACTTTCAAAGACACCACCAACTTTAGAACCACATTCTGTGTGTGTGTGTGTGTGTGTGTGTGTCAGAGAGATTGGAAGGAAACCAAGCAAATAGACCTCCAAAACATTGTTGCAAATTTTAATCATGGACTAGGTAGAATTTTTCTTTATGATCTAGCATGTGGGTCACTTTTCAATGTTACATGTGTAATAGGAAAATGTGTATTCTGCAGTTTGTTAATTTTATTTATTTATTTTTTATTTTTTAAAATTAATTTTTTTTTAGACAGAGTCTTTCTCTGTTGCCCAGGCTGGAATGCAGTGAGGTGATCTCGGCTCACCACAACCTCCCCTTCCTGGATTCAAGCAATTCTCCTGCCTCAGCCTCCCGAGTAGCTGGGATTACAGGCACGCACCACCACTCCTGGCTAATTTTGTATTTTTAGTAGAGATAGGGTTTCACCATGTTGGCCAGGCTGGTCTCAAACTCCTGACCTCATGATCCAACTGCCTCGGCCTCCCAAAGTGCTGGGATTACAGGCATGAGCCACTGCACCCAGCCAACTTGCTAAATTTGTAATCATTCTGCTCACATTTTGCAACCTTACTGACTTTTATGTCTACCTTATCTAGCAGTGGCTGAAATCCACTTCTATGATTATAGATTTGTCTGTTATTTCTTATAGATTTCTCAATATTGCTTGTATTATTAAGTTAATATCATTAGGCATAAAAATTCAAAATTGTTATGGCTTACTGAATAAATAAATCTTAATTTATTAGCAAGTAATTCTTTTTTTCTTTAGAAATTGTTTCTTGTAGGGAGACCCCCCTGAAACTATTGCTGTGGAATAAAAGATGGAATGCTCCTGATTATTGTAGATACAAAATTGCATGCAGGATTGTGTAAAGACAATGCCAGGCTGGACTGCCAGAATAAGCCAACAGCCTGTGATGTGCTTCCCCCTGCAGAGAGCCTATGAATGGACGTGCAGTCAGGGAGGTTTCACATCACCAAGATTCCTATCCCAGAAAAGCAGATGTTCATAGCTCTGGGAATGGAAGGAGACCCTTGTGGAGAGCCTATAAATGGTCACATGGGGGGGCACCTGTCCATATGGATGAGATAGGGCTATAAACGCCCTCATCTTGCTGCGGCTCTTCTAGGCCTCTTTAGAGTTAAAGCATACTCCCTTCTGAGAAATTCTGATCTAACTGATTGTCTAACTTCCCGTCCTGTTTCTATGAATTGTTTGTAAGCAGCTTTTGCTGCAACTGTTACTGTTGATTAATATCTTGCTAATCATAGGTTATGGAAAGACTGTGTTTCTATTTNGGAATGGAAGGAGACCCTTGTGGAGAGCCTATAAATGGTCACATGGGGGGGCACCTGTCCATATGGATGAGATAGGGCTATAAACGCCCTCATCTTGCTGCGGCTCTTCTAGGCCTCTTTAGAGTTAAAGCATACTCCCTTCTGAGAAATTCTGATCTAACTGATTGTCTAACTTCCCGTCCTGTTTCTATGAATTGTTTGTAAGCAGCTTTTGCTGCAACTGTTACTGTTGATTAATATCTTGCTAATCATAGGTTATGGAAAGACTGTGTTTCTATTTTAAGACTCTGTTAGAAATTACTGATGCACACACTATATTGTAAATTCTTATCTCTGTATACTGTACTTCTGCATACAGATGTTATGTTTAAGAATTACTTCATCCCTATGTGACCATCTCACCTCATAATCAAATGACCCTAAATCCCTCACTAACCTACCCCTGCCCTCACTAAACTCAATAATAAATGCTGTTATATCCAGTGCATTGGCAGCACCACGGGACCAGAAGGCAGTGACCCCCCCTGGACCCAGCTTTCACTGTCTTGTGTGTGTCTATTATTTCTCGACCTACTGATCCGCCTGGGAACAAAGAGAGAGCCCTTTGCATTGCAGGCTGCTGGCCAGATCCAGCAATAGTTTCTGACTGTAAGTTTGCTTTGTTTGAACTTTACTATATACATATATACGCAGTAGCTACAAAATGTTTTAATTACATTTAAATTTTTACATTTTTAAAATTAATTATTTTATTTTATTTTGAGTTGACACATAATTGTACATATTTATGGAATACCGAGTGGTACTAATCAAAAGAAAGCTGTTTTTTTTTTTCCTCTATTAATATCAAAGTTTTGGGATTGTTAATGACATTACTTAATGTATTAATAGGATATCTTTCTTTCTCATTTGACTTTCAATTCGATATGGATTTACCATGGGAAATCCTACCTTCTGTGATATCTGCAGATACAGGAGAGACAGGAATCCTTATTCTCTACCTTCTACCAGAATTATGGAGTACTGGCCCTGCCTGGGGGTCATCCTTCACACTGTGATAATGATATTGAGGTTCCCAGCTAGCTAAGGGCCACTACTGACAGGCATCGATTGTCTGGGTATCCTGTGACAGCCTGCCCTTGGTGGGTCTTATTGAACCTTGGGCCCCTAAGTTTGACCACAGTGAGAAAGATCTGATGAGTTGCTTCCGGGGAACCAGTAAGATCTAGGCTTTAAAGCAGCTTTTCTCCCTAAGAATTGGCTAAGTGAGCTTAGGAGACAGAAAGAAGACCAGGATATTATCTAATGGCTGAAAATCCCAAAGAGCTTAGCCCCTGGAAAGAAGCATACCTATGCTAGAAATGGGAGATGTGGCATTAACTATTAACACTTGTGAAACTGAAATATTTTATTTTGGAAACTATTAATAATCACAACCACCATGATAGAGTATAATGAATAAAATTGTTTTTCTATAATCTGTAATATAATGAAAATCAGCCACAATATGCAATAGTGTTATGGAATCTTTGGGATGTCAATTTTCTGACTGGAAACTTCTGTGGCTCATGGCACCTTTGCCTGAGTTTTTGTCCTGTATCCAGGAAGAATGAGGTATGCAAACAAGTGAAGTGTGAGCATGAGGAAGATGAGCTTTATTAAGTGTTAGAACAGCTCAGAGGAGACCAGCACTGGGTAGCTCCTCTTGGTAGTCAGGCTGTCCCATCAAGTGTTAAGCTCTTAGCAGAGAGCAGGCCCTGGAGAGAGCAGTTCCTCTCTGCTACTGGTCCTCCCTACTTCCCTGTAGGTTTCTAAAATTCTCAGCAGAGAGGGTAGTTTCTCTCTGCTGTTGGTCTTCCTATCATCTGTCCATTCTCTCCTTCCTCTGCCCTGCTTTGGCTAAGCCTGGGATTTTTATGGATATCAGGGGGCAGGAAGTACTTGCTGATTGGTCCATGGGTAGCCATAGACCCTGGAGGAGACACCACAAGTCCCTATTTCTTCTGGGGGACCAGCAGCCCAGCCTGATGGTGGGGCCTTACGTGGGACCCATCCACTTCGGCCCAAGAGGCTGTCTACCTCCCGCGGCTGCCCATGGCATGCAGGCTGCTGATACCAAAGAGCACATGCAGGCCCACACCCAGCTTCCCTCAGTTGACTGTCAGATTCCCCTCCCGCCCTCCTCATACCCAAACTCCGGCGGGAGCCTAGGTGGCAGGGGGCTGGCATGTCAGCACTGCTTCCATCATGCATACACCAGGCTGGGCTGTGACAGCACCCGGGCTCAGCCCCAACCCCGCTCAGAGATCAGAGTGGGAGCCAGGAGCGGGGAGAGGTCAGGCAGCGGAAGCAGGACTCCTTGCCCTCCCATCCTGCAAGGGAAAGGGGCGCCTTTCCAGGACCCCCCGAAGTACATGGATGCCTGGGTCTGCAGCCCAGGTTTGGGTGGCTGCAGCTGCTCCCCTGGGGACAGGGCTCCTGATTGCTCCATGAAGTGGGATGCCCAGATCAGTAGCCACTACTTGCTCCTGCCTACTCCAGGCTCCCAAGAGCACAGGGGTGCCCGTTGTAGTTGCAGCTTGGGTGGCTGCAGTTGCACCTGGGGAGCTCCCGCCCCTACACCTTGGAAGGGGCAGGGGTCCCTCCTGTCCCTGGTTCTCACTAACTCAGTGGAACACAGCATCCATCCGCCTCTTTGCTGCAGCCCTCAGGGTGGCGGGCTGCAGGGCAGGGAGTGTCCACCTCCTCCTCGTGTTCTCCCTGCAGCGGCTGGTGTGATGGCAATGGCGACCCCAGATGGCCCGCTGGCGCCAGGTGGCCTGAGACTGCCATCAATAATAAAGAAAAAGTTATACTATTTTACTTGATTTGTGATGTATGTGGTATTTATGCATGTTTGAAATCTATAATTTCTCATTCTAAGTATTTATTTTTGCAGCTAACATTACATTGATAATTTTTAATATTTTTGGAGGTGCTCTAAATTGCATATATCTCAGTCTGCACAAAACATAGACCTACCTCTGCATTCAGGTTTTGATATCATTATGTTTATGAAATATTTCTTGCAAAGAAGCAATTAATTAGGTATTCCGTAGTTATTCTAACAATCTCTGTAACATTTACTGTTCGGAAGTGATACAAAATCTTCTTGCTCCCTGTCCTGTTTATCTATCCATTTGTATTTTTGGAATGTATGATTGTTAGCCCATATTTCCTTTTTATCTTCTATTTTTTTTTCAATTTTTTTTTATTATTATACTTTAAGTTCTAGGGTACATGTGCATAACGTGCAGGTTTGTTACATATGTATATTTGTGCCTTGTAGGTGTGCTGCACCCATCAACTCGTCAGCACCCATTGATTCGTCATTTATGTCATGTATAACTCCCCAATGCAATCCCTCCCCCCTCCCCCCTCCCCATGATAGGCCCCAGTGTGTGATGTTCCCCTTCCGGAGTCCAAGTGATCTCATTGTTCAGTTCCCACCTATGAGTGAGAACATGCGGTGTTTGGTTTTCTCTTCTTGTGATAGTTTGCTAAGAATGATGGTTTCCAGCTGCATCCATGTCCCTACAAAGGACGCAAACTCATCCTTTTTTATGGCTGCATAGTATTCCATGGTGTATATGTGCCACATTTTCTTAATCCAGTCTGTCAC
>NW_016805834.1:834896-842524 GCF_001698545.2 Rhinopithecus bieti
TTTTTTTTTTTTTTTTTTTTGGTCAAAATTAGTTTGTTTTGCCCTCTACTTGAAAAATAAAAGACAAAACCAAAAGCAGTGTACTGGGCACATGGGTCAAAGTTGGCAGTTACTTTCTTTCATTACATTGAATTATGGCTTATTTTTGCTTTCCATTGTAGCTACTGAAAAATTGGGTGTGTAGTTAAAGAATATTTTTAAAAACCTTCTAGGTATTCATTAAATCCATTAATATACGTTATTAGTATTGAAAATGTTTGAGCTATCACAATTTCAGGTAATTTCTATGTTACATTCTTTTCTCCTTCTAGAACTCTGATCATACATATCACACTATTCTTCGTATCACTTACGCTCATCATTCTAATCTTCATTTCTGTCTCTTTTTTGATAATTATTTTAAACATTTGTTAAAGTTCAATAATTTTCTATTAAACTCTATTCAATCTCCTTAATCTATCCTTGAGTTTCAATTTCAATTGTTGTGTTTTCCATTCCAGAAATTCAATTTGGTTCCTTTTTTAAAGTATGTTATGTCATTTGTTACGTTTCTTGCTCCCTGAAGGTATTATCAATCTTGATTTTTATTTCTTAAAAAATAAGAGGCATTGCTATTTTGTTGTATTATTTGATAATTCCACTGTTTAAAGTTCTAGTGCTCTATTTATTAATTTGTTATTTCTGCTTATTCTTACTCTACTCTTGTTTACAAGGAGGCTTTGTCCATTGTGTGATGCTAGGTTTCTTCAGGAACTTACATGTGGAGGATCTCTGTGGCCCAGGATAAGGGTCCCACAGAAGACTTTTAGGTACTTATGGCTCTCAGATCTACTCTGTGATTTGATTTGGGCTTGTAAATGTCCAGAGGCCCAGTTTATATTTCTAACTTCTCTGGGGTTCTACCTATCCTCTACTCTTCTCACAGCCAAAGCAATTATTTTTACTCTTGTCTGGTTGTGGAAGGTAAGTGAATTAAAATTACTCCATAAGAAACTGCTATGGCAGCCTATCAGGGACTCAGTTGTGGACAAGATAAGTTTAGGATGTCTATTAGTGTTCCAAAAGGAAAAGTCAAGGAGGCAATGGGATATACTGAAAGAAATTTCACTAGAAAGGTCTGGGATGGAGCTATAATATTAGGGATAGAAAAATATAGGTGTTTTCCTCTGATGCAGTAAATAGGTATAGCCTCCAGGGTAATTTTTCGAAAAGATAAATTAGACCATATCATTCTTTTTTTAAGTCTTCCTAATCGCTTTCTATCAATCAGTAGAGTAGAATCTAAACCCATTACTATAGTTTAGATTCTAGTTTAAAAGACATCATGTTATTTAGTCCTCATCGCCTTTATGAATCTTGTCTCTTTCCACTCTCATATTGGTGAATTAAGCTGGAATTGCATTTCTTCTTCCTTTTTCCCTATCATTCATGAAAAAAGAGTGAAATTGGACCCACATACCAATCACAAAAATCAACTCAGTGTACTTGAAACTGTAAAACTCCTACAAGTAAACATAGGGGTAAAACCTTGTTGACATAATTTTTCTTGGACATGATAAAAGCACAAGCAATAAAACAAAAATAGATAAGTGGGACGACATCAAATTAAGAGACTTCTGCAAGGAAATCATTAACATAATGAAAAGGCAATCTCCAGAATAGGAGAAAATATTTGCAAGCCATTTCTCTTGTAAGGGGTTAATATCCAAAATATATAAGGTATATCTGCAACTCAGTAGCACCCACAAAAAATAACCTGATTAGAAAGCAGGCAAAGGACATGAATAGACATTTCTCTAAAGAAGATGTATAAATGGTCAACAGATATATGATCATTAAAGATCAGAAAAAATATCATTAATGATCAGAAAAAAATGCAACTCAAAGCCACAGTGAGATATCATGTCATACCTGTCAGGATAGGATCATATTTTTAAAAGTAACAAGTGATAATGAGGAAATGGAGAAATTTGAAGCCAGCTGGCATTGTTGGTGGAATGTAAAATGGTGCAGCCACTGTGGAAACCGATATGGAGGCGCTTCAAAAAATTAAAATAGAATTGTTTATGTCTCAGTTCGCACAAAACATAGACCCCCCTCTGCATTCAGCTTTTGATATCATCATATTTAGCCTGTACCAGGCTATCTAATACCAGGCTATCATATTATGTCATAATCCCACTTCTGGGTATCGACCCAAGATAATTGAAATCTTGAAGAGTTATATGCACTCCAGTGTTTACTGCAGCATTACTCACAATAGCAAGATATGGAAAAACCCAAATGTCCATTAATTGGTGAATCGATTTAAAACTGTGGGAGATTGAACACAGTGGCTCACACCTGTAATCCTAATATTTTGGAGTCTGAGGCTGGAGGATCACTTGAGGTCAGGAGTTTGAGATCAGCCTGGACAATGTAGCCAGATGTGGTGGCATACACCTGCAGTCTCAGCTACTGGGAGGCTGACATGAGAGGATCACATAAGCTCAGGAGTTCAAGGCTGCAGTGTGCTAGGATCACCCCACTGCATTCCAGCATGGGTGACAGAGTAAGACCTCATTTTTAAACAAAAAAATATGGTGCATACATACAATTAAATATTGTTCAGTCTTTAAAAAGAAGAAAACCCAGCTATTTGTGACAACACAGATGAACCTGAAGAAGTGTTATGCTAAGAGAAATAAGTCAATCATAGGACCAATGCTGCATTATTCTACTTATGTGAATTACCTACAATTGTCAAATTCACAGAAGCAGAGAATAGAATGGTGGTTACCAGGGGCTGCCTGCTAGAGGAAAGGGAAAATGAGTTGGGGAAATGGCAAATTTTTATTCAATTAGTTTAAAGTTACAATTGTGCAAGATGAATTATTTACAGAGCTGTGCTGTATGGAATCGCGCCTATAGTCAATAATAGTGTAATAAGCACGACAGCGTTGTTAAGAGGGCGGAGCCTAGTTAAATGTTCTTACCACAAAACAACAGAAAGCAAAGGGACACAAGGAAACTTGCAGTTGATAGCTATGTCTATTTACCTTGATTGTGGTGATGGTTTCATGGTTCATGCACATGCCCAAACTCATTGAATTCTGTATATTAAATATATGTTGATTTTTGCATAGCAATTATGCCTGAAAAAAGAGGTGCTTTTCCTGTAGAAAATGTTACAATTGTGTTTAAAATTAGGAATAAAAAAATTCAAAAAAGTGTGCTTTTTATTGCTACCATATACTGACAAGTCTGAATAATAGCAGTGATAAAATATTCTCTCAAAAATCTTTGCTGACTAAATTGAGAAATTTTGAAAAGAGGAATTTGAAGTTCCCAGTTGAAGTTTTAGTGGTTTAGATGAGGGACCTGTGCTTAGATAAATGGCTTTGAATAGCATGATAATGTCATTAAATAAGACTCATGTGCTAAGTGTAGACAAATAGGAAAGAGTGAGCTATTTTGGGGTTTCTGAATATAGATGTATCAATCAGGGTCCTATCAGGATACAGAAACTACAGTTATTTACAGAGACAAAATTTAATAAAAAATACTATTAACAGAAGATTGGAGTAATGGGGATTGTCTAATAAGAGTGAAAGAGACACAAGAATAAAGAGAGGTTACCACTTCTAGGACAGAGATAAAACACTCAAGCAAAGTCCAGCTCTTATCAGGGCCGATATCCAGACAGTATTGAAGTGGGTACTGCCGCAGTTCAGTAGAATATGAAGAGGTTCACTGGGATGCTTTCAAGACTCCCTGAATATCAATGCTGTCAAGAAGCTCTCCTCAGTGGAGTGCGCACCTGCAGCTCACTGCAAAGCTGCCAGTGTGGATGCTGGAAGAGCCATCCAAAGGCAGGTGCCTCACTGGCAGCATTCCACTACAAGCCCATCCGATGGGAGTGTGTATAAAATGGGAAACTGTTCATGAGTGCCCTGCCCGACTCTGACTCCCACTCTGCTGTGAAGCCACAGCCACACTGGAAACATATGCCAGGAGAAGTTGTCCAGTACACTACTGAAAAAAAGAAAAAGAAAGCCCAATTTGCAGATGTCTGATGAAAGGGTTGCACTGGGTTGAGGAAGAGAAATCCTTTCTTCCTCCGGTGTCTCTCCAGGGCCAGGCTATCTGACAAGGGGAAAACATTTGCAGGCTCCAGCTCCATTGCCACAGAGCAGTCAAGGAAAGGTGGATTTTGAGTTCCGAGGCAACAAATTGGTAGCTGGCACAGTAAGTAAATAAAATACAACATCTCATTTTCCATGAATATGTGAGGTTAGTTAGGGAAATTCAAATGAAATGTGTTTTCTCAAAATCCGTCTGATTTTAACAGTGCGCATTAGCACTGTTTTATTACCTTTATGAACATTGCCTTCTGCATGGAGCTTAATTAATGGAACTTCTAATTACTCAGTCAGCCTCTGTCTATTCATCCTCAGATACCTGTGTTTGTTTTTTGAGTAGGAAGATCCTGATGATTTTAGAATTTGATGAGCTTGCTTCAAGAGGTTCATATTTCCAACCTGTGTGGGACATATTTCTACATTTATACAATAAATTAGAAGCAAATTATGATGGCACAGTGGCTATAAAGATAAAACAATCATACTCAGGTAATTATATTCCATTATTCTATGCAGTAATTTGGAATTTTTATTGAAGATTAAAACTTAAAACAAGAAAACAGAGTGTAGCACGTGAGCTGTAATTTTTTAGTGATAATTACAAATCTCATTTTATACATGAAATGCATGTGTTTCACGTTGTAATTCTTACCAAAACTGGTATTATAACATGAAACACATGAATTTCATGTATGAAATGAAATTCATAACTGGGCGAGATGGCTCATGTATATAATCCCAGCACTTTGGGAGGCCGAAGCAAGCGGATCACCAGAGGTCAGGAGTTCAAGACCAGCCTGGCCAACATGGGAAAACCTTGTGTCTACAAAAATACAAAAATTAGCCAGGAATGATGGCAGGTGCCTGTAATTTCAGCTACTTGGGAGGCTGAGGCGGGAGAATCTCTTGCACCCGGGAGGCAGCAGTTGCATTGAACCGATATGGCGCCATTGCGCTCCAGCCTAGGTGACTGAACGAGACTCTGTATCCAAAAAAAAAAAAAAGTGATCTTCTCTGAATGTCAAATGCCCTGCTATCCTGGAGAGAGTAGCCATCTTTTACCACAGAAGATAAATTTCCATTAATTAGATATCTGAATGTAAGAGACATTCAAAAACTGTGTGTGTAAAGGGATAAACAGCAGTTACAGAGTATTGTGCTGGCGCTAACTTGTAGTAACTTACAGGATTCAATTTCCAAATCTTCAGAACTTTGCAGAACAGTCAACATCAGTTTGGTAGTTTATAGTAGGTTATGATGGAAATACTTACAGCACCAAAGCTGGCAGATGTTACAAATCAGAGTATTGTTTTGTTTTTTCTTTCACATCCATAACAATGGAAACAAGTCATGAATTCCATTTTAAGTGGATGGTATCCTTTTCACTTTCCCAACATAAAGATTAAGTTTCAAATATATTTTAAAATGGTTTTGAAATAGTAAGCTGAAAGTATGAGGAATTTAAATGAGAATCCCTGATTTCCTTTCTTTCTTAAACAGTTTCCAATAATCAGATAAGCCTCTAAACCATCTAGATATTAAATAAGATTCACATGCTAAAGGAGGTGACTAAGATACAGTAACATATCATCAGGTTTCTGAGTACAGAGAATTAGCAGAGTGAAACTGAAATTTTGCTGCAAAGGATAGTTGAGAATAGGAGCTGGAAGCAAAGGGGAATATGCCAACAGTTTATTTTCTCAAATACTGTAATTAGCAGGAGTTCAAAACGTTCAAATGGCAATGTAATTAACACCAATCCAGTGTTAAGGTAGCACACCAGGTAGGATTACAACATATTATATAAAATCTAGAAACTTTAAGAGTATCAAGTTATGTATATCCAACTACTTATATTCATGGACAAAAGAAATACACATTAATGATTCTGTGAGGATGCATCATTGCATCCATCATTACTATTTTAGTATTTGTAAAGAGCCAAACAATTTGTTCTAAGATATGCTATTTAGGAGACTTTGTGATGGAAACACTTGCCGTCTCCTCCAACACACTTCCACCACACAAAGAATAGTCACTGTGCCAAAAATGTCACATGCTTCTTTGTCAGCTCTCAATAGACAAAGCAAAGATTTATCTAGTGCAATATTTTTCCCCTTGTCTTGGAATTTTTTTTTTTTTCCTACTCCATTGAGCTCTCAAATTAAAAGTGCTCAGATCACCCTATGGTATGTTGTCCTCCGTCTCTGTACTTGGTTGGAAATTATCTTGCTAAGACATTCTAATTGTTGGAAAACACATGCGAATAAATAAAATGAATACAAAATGATCTACTAAGTAGCATCAGAGAATAACTGTACCATTACTAATTTTAAAACATGAAGGAGGTCATTTTGTTTTCCTTTCACTCTCATTTCTCCTTCGGTTTTTGCAGAATGTTTTGTATATTTAACCTATATTTTATATGACTATCCTATACACAAAAGGGTATTTAAAGAGCAAGTTATATAATACAAAATTATTACACATGATATTTTTATATGAAGAAGCACTATTAATCCTACTACTAGAATTGAATTTCAAATCAAATAAATAAAATCAATGTTTATGTAGACTTGTAAATTCTAAGGAGTTATCTAAATTCTTTTTTTTTTCCTAGTATAAAGATATAATTTTGTCATTATCAATTATTGAAAGTTTAGGGATTTTTAAAGGAGAAGAATAAAAGTGAGTCCGTCATCGAATCAATAATCACTTATTGAATAGCTGTTATATGACTGGGGTTCACATGTGTGTATGTCTGTGTGTGTCTATACACACACATGAATGTTACACACATATGTATGTAACATTATATCACATATCTACTATATGACACAGGGATGGCGAGATGAATGAAAAATTTTGGAAGAACTTGTACTCTAGCGTGATGGTTTTGAAACCAGACAGCAGATTAAAATCACTCAGAAAATTTCAAAAATACTGAGGCCTTGAACCAAAGCAATTGAATCAGTTTCTTAGGTGGTAAGGTAGCAGAAACGGGGATTTTAAAAATGCTCTCTAGATTATGCTGATTAGTTGCCAATATCAAGAATAATTGGTTTGATGGCTTTTAAATAGATGCTTCCTATTCAAATTTTCTTCTTGCTACCACTAAAAGTGTCAATATGTTTGTCTTTGCTTTTAAAATTTCCTCTTAACCTTAAAATGGTATAGTTATCCACTGACTTAAAAAAACGAAAACAAAAACAAAAACTCTTCTTTTAGTGTGTTTTTCAGCACAGTAGCTACTTAGTAACCTATTTACAGAATAACTAAACTTTAATGTACAAGCTCTAATTATTGGGATGTGATTTATTGGTTAATTTACACAGATATTTTACTAAAAGATAAATCATCTTAAAATGAGAGTTTTAATATTTTATTGAAATGTTTTCTTTTAGTCTTAGAAAGGGAACTTCATTCTAATACCTAGAAGTGGGTAATACTCTTGTATGCTTTTACTCCCTGAGTCTTGGAATAAATCCTCCCTAATACGCTTTGGTA
>NW_016805834.1:842586-844167 GCF_001698545.2 Rhinopithecus bieti
ACTGACTTAAAAAAAGGAAAACAAAACAAAACTCTTCTTTTAGTGTGTTTTCAGCACAGTAGCTACTTAGTAACCTATTTACAGAATAACTAAACTTTAATGTACAAGCTCTAATTATTGGGATGTGATTTATTGGTTAATTTACACAGATATTTTACTAAAAGATAAATCATCTTAAAATGAGAGTTTTAATATTTTATTGAAATGTTTTCTTTTAGTCTTAGAAAGGGAACTTCATTCTAATACCTAGAAGTGGGTAATACTCTTGTATGCTTTTACTCCCTGAGTCTTGGAATAAATCCTCCCTAATACGCTTTGGTAGCTAAGGAAACAAGGACATCTTTAGTTCCCATCTTCTCATTGAGCCTAAACAAGACCACCAGGCAGTCCTCTAACATGTTCCCAGCTCAGTGTTGCTGAAACCACTGTCTGTGTTTGCAGGGCCAGTGTGAGCTCTTAGTAACCAGTTCTATACCTAACCAGGGTAGGTATAGAAAGTGAGAATAAGGGTACAGTGACATCGCAGTTTTGGAGAACAATTTGTGTTTATTGAATCTATTGTTTTTTTTTATTATTATACTTTAAGTACTGGGATACATGTGCAGAATGTGCAGGTTTGTTACATAGGTATACATGTGCCATGGTGGTTTGCTGCACCCATCATCCCATTATCTAGGTTTTAAACCCTGCATGCATTAGTTGTTTGCCCTAATGCTATCCCTCCCCTTAATCCCCACCCATGACAGGCCCCAGTGTGTGATGTTCCCCTCCCCGTGTCCATGTGTTCTCATTGTTCAGTTTCCACTTATGAGTGAGAACGTGTGGTGTTTGGTTTTCTGTTCCTGTGTTAGTTTGTTGAGAATGGTTTCCACTTTCATAGTGAAACTTATATTTTATAATTGCTTTTTTCACTTTCTATTTTAGTAAGTTTTGTAATTGTATTTTATTTTTAAAAATCTGACTGGGTGCAGTGGCTCACGCCTGTCATCCCAGGACTTTGAGAGGCTCAGGCGGGCAGATCATGAGGTCAGGAGTTCGAGACCAGCCTAGCCTACATGGTGAAACCCCATCTCCACCAAAGATACAAAAAATTACCCAGGCGTGTTGGCATGCACCTGTAATCCCAGCTACTCGAGAGGTTGAGGCAGGGGAATCACTTGAACCCAGGAGGTTGCAGTGAGCCGAGATCGTGCCATTGCACTCCAGCCTGGGCAACAGGGTGAGACTCTGACTCAATAAATAAATAAATAAATAAATAAATAAATAAATAAATAAAATAAATCTGTCTGCCATGGGTTAAAATAAATCAAACTAGTCCTTTGTCAGTGGTGGTATGAGAAGTCTTGCCCAGGCCACACCCACAGGTGTATTGTTTGGTCTTTCTATAATGTGAACACCATCTCTAGGAAAAAGATTTATGCTTATCCAAGATTTACCTAGAAAGATTCTATTGCTTCTTTAATGGATAAGAAAGAAGGGCTAATACTAGGAGCTTCACAAGCAACATAGAGGAAGAAAAAAAGAAATAAGTGATAATTTGAGGAAAATATGGAAGAAACATATACAAAAAAAAAAAAAAAA
>NW_016805834.1:844563-846267 GCF_001698545.2 Rhinopithecus bieti
TATTTTATTTTTAAAAATCTGACTGGGTGCAGTGGCTCACGCCTGTCATCCCAGGACTTTGAGAGGCTCAGGCGGGCAGATCATGAGGTCAGGAGTTCGAGACCAGCCTAGCCTACATGGTGAAACCCCATCTCCACCAAAGATACAAAAAATTACCCAGGCGTGTTGGCATGCACCTGTAATCCCAGCTACTCGAGAGGTTGAGGCAGGGGAATCACTTGAACCCAGGAGGTTGCAGTGAGCCGAGATCGTGCCATTGCACTCCAGCCTGGGCAACAGGGTGAGACTCTGACTCAATAAATAAATAAATAAATAAATAAATAAATAAATAAAATAAATCTGTCTGCCATGGGTTAAAATAAATCAAACTAGTCCTTTGTCAGTGGTGGTATGAGAAGTCTTGCCCAGGCCACACCCACAGGTGTATTGTTTGGTCTTTCTATAATGTGAACACCATCTCTAGGAAAAGATTTATGCTTATCCAAGATTTACCTAGAAAGATTCTATTGCTTCTTTAATGGATAAGAAAGAAGGGCTAATACTAGGAGCTTCACAAGCAACATAGAGGAAGAAAAAAAGAAATAAGTGATAATTTGAGGAAAATATGGAAGAAACATATACAAAAAAAAAAAAAAAAGAATGGGAGTAGAGGGGAAAGAGAAGAAGAGAGATTAAGGTATAAAGAGTAAACAACATATATCTTTCTAGATGAAGTTCATCTAAGTATTATATGAAATAAATGTTCACAATCCTATGAGAGCAGCAAATGTAGTTTTTTTAAAAAAAAAAAGTTTGATGCAATGCAGCCAAAATTTTATAGCCAATAAATAGTTTATGTATCAACTAAACTTTAAATAAACAGCATTGCATTAAAACTAGAGACTGTTTGGACTTATATTGTTTATTGTTCCTATGGTGTTTATTTTAAATGATTCTAAACATTTGTTAAGAACTATAAACATTTTGGAATTTAAAATGGTTAAGAGATATATTTGACATAGAGTAGGTGTCTCAAAAGAGTAAGGATCCAAATAACAGTCAGGATATTCTAAAAGTATTCAGTCTCAGTGATTTGAGATGGATACATTCTGGAGATGTACCGTACAGCATAGTGTCATACTTAACAATACTTTAATGAGTACTTAATTAGCTAAGTGAGTAGATCTTATGCTAAGTGTTCATAACAGTAAGAAATTAATAAATAGAAATAAAAATAGTGAGAGTAAGCTTTTGGAGGTGATAGATATATTTGTGGCTATGACCGTGCTGATGATTTCATGGGTGTATACTTATTTGCAACTCATCAAATTGTGCGTATTAAATATGTACAGTTTTTTGCATCTCAACCACACGTTCACAAAATGGATTTAAAAATGAATAAATTTCAAACTGATATGTTGAGGAGCATGATTTTAAATATTTGATAATATAAATAAGATAAATTATTATCTTTGTTTGGAGCACAATTTAGGCAGCATGATTCTATTTTAAATGAGGCCTTTCTTTTTTGTTAAAATCAGAGTACTTTAGATTTATTTTGTAATAACAAGAAGAGGACAAAGATGAGGAGCAGTAAATGGTTTTCAAAGCTAATTAGTTTGAGGCTTTTTTTTCTTTTTCTTTAGTTCTGAATTGTTTTCTCTAAAGACAATGAAAATTGTAATACTGAATTCGTCATTTTCTAAAAAAAAAAAAAAAAAAAAA
>NW_016805834.1:847165-853539 GCF_001698545.2 Rhinopithecus bieti
AAAAAAAAAAAAAAGCATGAATGCCAAGAAGCAAGTACTACCTGCATCTACAGTCACATTTTGGCATTTCAAGTTGTATGAGAGGCGGGGCAAATACTGAAGATGTCACATGAACAATAATGGCAATTTAAATTCAGTAATTCTTGAAAGGCAAACTGATGTGTAGGTTATTGTACAAACTAAAACTCTATTATTCTACAGTTTGCTTAATAATTAGTCTTTCTTCTTCTTGTTTCATGTTTTGAAATATGAAAATCCTCCTACTTAGTAATTACAGAATAAAACAGTAACTTTCTTTGTACATTACCATATTCATGACATATTTCGTCATCCTTTCTAGAACATATCCCATTTTTCTTACACCTTCTCTTATTGCAATTCTTTTCAATGAATAGAAAATATGCTATTTTTTTCAGAAAAAAATTACAAACTTTCTTCCAATATGTAATCTTTTCTGATCCTCCATTTCTCATTACAATCCCACTTGTTCGTTACCCTATTTGCCTCATTATTAAGGTAGTCACATATTGCATCAAGAAAATACATCATTCATTTCCAAACAATGCACTGTCTACCCCAATACTTTTAAAATTAGATGCAATTCTTGATCTAAGTATGTTTAGGCATAATGAAAAAAAAATGTAAGCCAAGGGTCAAAATACAAATAGCTTTAGAGATGGTTTGTTGGTTTGGATTATTCATTACTGTACTATATAATCAATTATAGAAAACTTCTGAAATCTAGATAATATTCAGGAAAATATTTCTATAAAATGCCAATTTGCACAGAAGAGTAAAACAGATAATTAGAGAGTACTTCAAAAATATACTTTCTGAGAAATTTTAGATATATGAAATGGCATAATAAATTGTATAATTACAATGTAGAGACAAGCTAACTAAGGAGTTCTTTGAGTAAATTTCTCCAGTCCTTAATTCTTTACATTTTCCTTTGTTAGCTATATTCTATACTCACAGTAACCTGGTGACTGACTCAGAAGAGAAGATTCGGCCAGGCGTGGTGGCTCCTGCCTGTAATCCTAGCACTTTGGGAGGCCGAGGCTGGTGGATTGCTTGACTCAGGAGTTTGAGACCCAGCCTGAGCAACAAGATGAAACCCCATCTCTACTAAAATACACACAAAAAAACAACTAGCCGGGCATGGCGGTGTGTGCCTGTAGTCCCAGCTACTCAGGAGGCTGAGGCAGGAGAATTGCTTGAATCTGGGAAGCAGAGGTTGCAGTAAGCCGAGATCATGCCAATGCACTCCAGCCTGGGAGACAGAGCAAGATTCCATCTCAAACAACAACAACAACAAACAAATGAACAAAACAAAACAAAGCAAAAACCAAACAAAAATACAAAAGAAGACTCATAAAACAAACTTTCAGTTCCACTAATAAATTCAAGGGAGTCGAGTTACCACTTGTTGAACATTACTCTGTTATTTTGTCCTCAATTTGTCTTCACTGTGGGATATGGTCTTTAAGGAAACATGCTTTAGTTATTTGGGAAGATTCTTCAGCAGCTCAGTGTTTGCTATGAAGCTTCTATACTTGCCATGCCGGTATTCTTTCTAAATAATTGAAAACAGTAATGGGTTTTGATATAGTTTGGCTCTGTGTCCCCACCCAAATCTCACAGTGAATTGTAATAATCCCCACGTGTCAAGGGTAGGACCAGGTGGAGATAATTGAATCATGGGGGTGGTTTCCTCCATACTGTTCTCTTGATAGTGAGTGAGTTCTAATGTGATCTAATGGTTTTGTAAGGAGCTTCCCCCTTCACTCAGCACTCATTCTCTCTCCTGCTACCCTGTGAAGAGCTACCATTTGCCATGATTGTAAGTTTGCTGAGGCCTCCCCAGCCATGCAGAACTGTGAGTCAATTAAACGTCTTTCCTTTATAAATTACCCGGTCTCAGGTATTTCTTCATAGTAGTGAGAAACTAAACCAATTTTAGTTAATGAGATCGAACTAAGGTAGCTTTCAATAAATACGTTTTTTGAAAATGAGTCATGACTAGCTGTAATCAATGACTTTTATGGCAGCCATTCTTTTTGTGAAATATTATTTAATTTGGTAAGATTTCTATTGATTTTTAATTTTTTTTCCTTCCTTTTAGTACTTGCCTTCACTTTTAATTTTTCTTAATAAACGTGGAATTAAAATGACCTAAATTATTCAGACATTTTGGAATCAACATCTGTTTCATTGATCGTCTCAGTTAATTGCATCAGGACTATCTCATATCTTCATTCTCCTATGACATGTCTTAAAAAATATGATTTCTGACTCCTTTTGTTAACTGTAATGCATTCCTTTTTCGGATATGCTAATAATTTCCCTTAAAGTAGTAACTGATATAACAAAATCCTTTGTCTTCTCTCTCATTCCAATTAAAATGTGTATGTTTCCTTTTCTGAGGAAGATTACAAAGTGTTATTGAATACTTCTTTTTCTTCTTTTCATTATTCTAGGAAAGTAGTGCTATGCCATGATTTTACTAAAGTGTAACTGAGCAGAATTGACTTAATTATATGTAATGGGACTTGGTTGTGTTTTTTTCTCTGATGTATTTTCACTTTCTTGAAATCTGGACGAGATTTTTCTCTGATTATATCCAGAGTGTCAAGAGAAATGAATTTAAAAACTCATTTTGAAAAGTCAAAATGAAGACTGAAGGCTTATTCTGCAAGTTTTCCTGAAAGATATCAAAAATAGAAATGTACTTACCAATTAACTGTGCTAAGAAATTATCATTTTACATAGTTGCTAATCATGATCAAAATTATAATATTGGTTGTTGTCTACCATTTTAGATTGTCTTTAGTAAGGTAATTTTAAATAAATATGAACTTATTTACAATGTCCTTCAGAAATACTAGTAATTTTTATTTAAGAATAAAAGTTTACTTTAATCACTTGGTTTAGATGGTATCTTCCAGTTTTATATAATGTAAAGCTAGTATTTTTTCTTTTGTAATGAATAAATGTTTCATGGGGAGATATTTTGAGACAATGAAAATATTTTGTTTCTCCTAGATTCACTCTCTTTAGGCTCTATCATTTATTCTTGCCTAATTAACTGATTCTTGTGATAGTTTCCAAATGGTGATTTTCTACTTTCGTCATTAAATTTATGTATAACAGTTTTATTCTGTTTTAAAGAAGGATTTTTAATTCCTAATTATGTATTCATTTATTTATGTCACAGGTACTTACAGACTCTAATTGTATTCTGTAAGTTATAATCTATTATTCTCACCAATGCAGGCCAAATATATATTGTATGACTCCATGTATGTTGTCTGACAAAGATATAACATCACTCCAGTAATATTCCTGCCAAAAACATACCACAAATTTAATCATGAACAGACACCTGACAAACAAGATCTGCAAGATATTCTACAAAATGAATGATCTCTTAAAAAATTATCATAAAATATTAAGAAAAAAGAAAATAATTTTGTGAGGTGAGGAATATGTTAACTAACTTGACTGTGGTCATCATTTAATGATGCACATGTATACCAAGCCATCAAATTATACACCTTATATATGCAATTTTTATCAATTATACCTGAATACAGCTGAAATAAAATGAGAAATGATCCCAATTTAAATTATAATTAAGATACATGATAAGGAAATGCAACACACCATCCTGGATTGCTTTGAACAACATCAGTGGGAAAAATGGACAAATTGAATAAGGTCTTTAGATTCTAGGATATAATAATTTTAATTCTTAATTTTTATAAGTGTACAGGGGTTATGTAAGATATTGCCCTTGTTACTAGGAAATACGCATTTGAGTTGAGGGTAAATAGGCAATGTATCTCTGATTTACTCACAAATGTTCAGAAAATTGGGCGTTTGTGTGCATCATTGTGTGTACATGTGTATACAAACACACATATATGAGGAAGAAAGAGGAGAGAAAGGAGCAAATTTTATGAAATGTTAACATTAGAAGAAAACTGAGTGAAGGATCTGTGAAAATTACAATACTTTTTGCAAATTTTCTATAATTCCTAAGTTGTTAAAATAAAAATTCTAAAAACTAACTTTATAGCAGACTGACTCTGAATTACATAGTAAGTTACATGGTTTCTTTTCTTTCTTTTCAAGAAATAGTTAACAAAGAAAAAAACATTGAGACTTCTCTTCTGTCAAGCCCTTTTCCTTTTCTAGTATTCCATTTCTTAAAATCCTTGCTAGGCTTTTCTTGGGTTCCAGATTTCTAGCTTCCACAGCAAGCATGATCTCACTATCCTTGGAACACAATTGCCTGCTCTTTGCTCTGAGTTCTAACATCACAGTCTTTATAAAACAACCTAGCACTCAATAATGTAATGTTTTATATTTATCTTATATTAGTTCACTTAGATATAATGTGTTCATCAATTAATCAGAGAAAATTTCTTTCATTTTCTTCTTCTCTCCAAAAATTCCTGAATTTCAATTCTACAGTAAGAGATTTCCTAAGTATGTTTTCTGTTGTTTGTAGCAAAATACCCCAAACTGAGTAATTTATAAAGAAAATAAATGTATTTGATATGGTTCTGGAAACTGAGAAGTCCACAGTCGAAGGGCTGCATCTGGTGAGGGCCTTCTTGCTGGTGGGGATTCAGCAGTCTCCAAAGTCAGCATAGGGCATCATGTGGTGAGAGGACTGAGTTCAGGGTTCTCTTCTTTTAAAGCCACCTGTCCCATTCGCACTATAGCCAATTAACTCACTAATTCATGAAAACATTAATTCATTCATAAGGGCAGAGATTTCATGACCCAAACGCCTCTCAAAGGCCCTCCTTCTCAACTAGCACATTGGGGATTAAATTTCAACATGAGTTTTGGGGTTGACAAACATTCAAACCACAGTATTGGTTATTTAATCTTTATATATTTGATGTAAAATGCTTTGCTTGGAAGATAGACATAAGCACTAAGGATGAAAAAAATAAATAAAACAATGACTTTCACCTATTAAATTAATTTAAAACTATTTCTTAAAAGGGATAAAATAAAGGAAAATTAATGGAGCATCTTTCTGCAAGGACTGCCCTTCACATGCTTTGAAATTTTCAAGTCATGACCTATTCTCTCCAATGGTAAGGTAGAGTTACTCACATTAAAGAATTGCCACTTTGGAAGACAGTTTGGCAGTTTCTCACAAAACTAAATATATTCATGCCATATCATACAGCAATTGTGTTCCTTGGTATTTACTCAAATGCCTTTAAAACATGTTCACATAAAAACCTGCATATGAATGTTTATAGCATGTTTATTCATTGTTGCTAAAACTTGGAAGGAACTATAATGTCCTTCAGTAGGTGAATGAACAAACACACTGCAAGAAAATTAAACACATATTGCTAAGTGAAAGAAGCCAGTATGAAAATGCAACATAATGATTCCAGTTATATGCCATTCTTGAAAGAAAAACTATGGATACAATAGAAAGATCAAGGGTGGTCAGTGGGCTGGGGAGGGTGTAAGATGACTATGTAGAGAACAGGTAATTTCTTAGAGCACAGGAATTATTCTATATGATGCTGTAATGGTGGATTAAGGTCATACGTTTGTCAAAACTGATAGCATATATAATGCAAAGAGTGAACTATAATGTAAATGATAGAGTTAAGGATGAATCAACACTGACTCATCAATGTAACAAATGAGTCAACATATTTCATAATATAGAATGCAATATTAACATCACATTAATATGTTATTATATATTAATATATTAATGTGACATGTTAATAATATGAGACTGGGAGGGGCAAGGGGGTATATGAGAACCTTCTATATTTGCTACTCAATTTTTCTGTGAACCTAATACTGTTTTAAAAATAAAGTAAATCAATATAAAAAATGAAAATAAATTAGTAGTTATCATGAACTCAGGCTGAGTTGGGGAATAACAAGAGTTTTGTTTACTGTGGTGAAAGTATTCTGAATGATACTGTAATGGTGAATACAAGACATTCGGCATTTGTCAAAACCTATGAAATTTACACCACAAAGAGTAAACTTTAATTTATGATCAATAAGCCGGGCACGGTGGCTCAAGCCTGTAATCCCAGCACTTTGGGAGGCCGAGACGGGCAGATCACAAGGCCAGGAGATCGAGACTATCCTGGCTAATACGGTGAAACCCCGTCTCTACTAAAAAATACAAAAAACTAGCCGGGCGAGGTGGTGGCGCCTGTAGTCCCAGCTACTCGGGAGGCTGAGGCAGGAGAATGGCTTAACCCGGGAGGCGGAGCTTGCAGTGAGCTGAGATCCGGCTACTGCACTCCAGCCTGGGCGACAGAGCGAGACTCCGTCTCAAAAAAAAAAAAAAAAAAGAAAAGAAAATT
>NW_016805834.1:853758-860687 GCF_001698545.2 Rhinopithecus bieti
AAAAAAAAAAAAAAAAAAAAAAAAAAAAATGATCAATAAAAAAGTTATTTAGGAGACTGGAGGATCCCAGAATGAAATACAAAATATTATTTTTAAACCCATAAAATCCTTTTTTTAAAGATTGAAACAAATCTATGGTAGATTTTTAGAAAGATGTTTACTAAAATTACTTCAGAAATGAGTGACATATATAAGAAAAAAAGCAAAAAGCACTGTAAGCACAGTAATATAGTTGATAAAGTTGATAAAAGGATATGCTCTAACAATTCTGTAATAACTATTTGTGTGTAACTGTTTTTATGTGTAGAGGAATTTAATGATTAATAATGTACGCTGAAATTCAGTGTACGGTAAGTAAATGGATAATGATGCTAGAAGCTAGACTCATTATTGTTCAAATGTAAGGTTTCATGTTGGGAACAGGCCCCCAAAAACCTGGTCATAAACTGGCCCCAAAACTGTCCATAAACAAAATCTCTGCAGCACTGTGACATGTTCGTGATGGCTATAACGCCCATGCTGGAAGGTTGTGGGTTTACCAGAATGAGGGCAAGGAACACCTGGCCCACCGAGGGCGGAAAACCCCTTAAAGTCATTCTTAAACCACAAACAACAGCATGACCGATCTGTGCCTTGAGGGCATGCTCCTGCTGCAGATAACTAGCCCAACCCATCCCTTTATTTCGGCCCATTCCTTCGTTTCCCATAAGGGATACTTTTAGTTAATCTAATATCTATAGAAACAATGCTAGTGACTGGCTTGCTGTTAATAAATATGAGGGTAAATCTCTGTTCGAGGCTCTCAGCTCTGAAAGCTGTAAGACCCCTGATTTCCCATTTTACACCTCTATATTTCTGTGTGTGTGTGTCTTTAATTCCTCTAGTGCCACTGGGTTAGGGTCGCCCCGACCGAGCTGGTCTCCGCAGTTACAGATAAAACAGAGAAGACTACATTGATTTACAAGATGAATTAAAACTGCAGGTATCAGTATAAACTGATGTTTAGTTTAACATAGACACGTAAAGTTACATATAAAATACTTACGCATATGTGTATATACAAGGCTTAGTACACACACTTGTAACTCCTTGCTCTTAAGATGAAAAGACCAATTAAATAATGATACCCCAGTAGCAATGAACACACCAGGATCTTGGTTTCTAATACTATTGTCCAATAAAATAAACCAGGGCTTTTTGGATATATGAGTGATTTTAGGACTGGGAAAGAAAATATACAATATGAGCCTGGAATAGATTGTTGTTCCAGAAACTGAGAAAGTGCTCAAAACACACATACAAATACACATACACATACACACACACACACACACACACACACAAACACACACAATTATAGTAGTATGTCAAAGGGATCCTAAAGTCAACTGAAAGAGTTTCCAGTAGCTAAAAAGTCAGAACAGTTTGATTTTTAAAAAGTAATATTGGATTTGAACTCAAAGTATAGAATATTCATGATTTCATGCTGATATAAACAAATGATTTATTAAATAAATAAATGGGAGACAGTAGATAAATTTCCCAGGTGGAAGAATTTCAAGCAAATTAAGTAGATACTCTGTTCCAGAGGGGATAGACCAAAAATATCTACTCATTCACTGTGTGCCACACAAATTGACTTTCTTCCTACTAGTACAGCATGAAGATGGCAAACAAAATAACTTTATAATGAAGAAAGTTGACAAACACTATCTCAAGCTAGGTGATCAAGGTGAAAATAAAGGGTTGTAACTCATATTGATCCTACATACCCTCAATGCACTGTGGTGAGAATGCATTTTAGCCCTGTGGTCTTCTTCCCCCAAAACACATGAAAACTTTCTAATGATAAGAAAAACCCTGGCAATTTCTAAGAATTAAGGACAGAAATACCATTCAATCCAGCAATCCTATCACTGGGTATATACGTAAAGGAGTATAAATCATTCTACCATAAAGACACATGCACGCATGTGTTCATTAGAGCACTATCCGCAATAGCAGAGACATGGAATCAACCTAAATGCCCATCAATGGTAGATTGGATAAAGAAGATGTGGTACATATACACCATGGAATACTATGTAGCCATAAAAAAGAATGAGATCATGTCCTTTGGAAGGACATAGATGTAGCTAGAGAACATTATTCTTAATGAACTCACACAGTAACAGAAAACCAAGTACTGCATATTCTCACGTGTAAGTGGGAGCTAAATGAAGAGAACACATGGACATGTAGAGGGGAACAACACACACTAGGGCCTTTCAGAGAGTGGAGGTTAGGAGCAGGGAAAGGATCAAGAAAAATAACTAATGGGTGGTAGGCTTAATACCTGGGTGATGAAATAATCCATATAACAAACCCGCATGATACAAGTTTACCTATGTAACCAACCTGCACTTGTACCCCTGAACTTAAAACAAAAGTTTTAAAAAAAGAGAAAAACATTAGGCCAGGTGGGGTGGTTCACACCTGTAATCCCAGCACCTTGGGAGGCCTAGATGGGCACATCATTTGAGCCCAGGTGTTTGAAACCAATCTGGGCAAAATGGTGAAACCCTGTTCTCTCCAAAAAAAAAGAAAAGTGGCTGGACATGGTGGCACATGCCTGTAGTTGCAGCTACTTTGGAGGCTGAGAAGGGAGGATAGTTTGAGCCTGGAAAATTGAGGCTTCAGTGAACAGTGGTGCCACTGCACTCCAGCCTGGGCAATGGAGTGAGACCCTATCTCAAAAAAGAAAGGAAAGAAGAAAGAAAAAGGAAAGAAGGAAGGAAGGAAGGAAGGAAGGAAGGAAGGAAGGAAGGAAGGAAGGAAGGAAGGAAGGAAAAGAGAGAGAGAGAGGGAGGGAGGGAGGAAGGAAGGAAGACATCAGACAAATCCCATTTGATAGGCTTTCTACAAAACACATGACCAGTAATCTCTAAAACTGTAAGGTCACAAAACATAATGAAAATCTTAGGAACTAGTTTTGCCAAGAAGAGCCTAATGAAACATAATCACTAACTTGGCTAGGATACTTGAAAATATATACACACACACACACAAAATAGAAAAATCCTGGGTTAACCTGACTTAAGTATGGACCATTTTTAATAATAACATATCAATATTAGTTCATTAATTAGGTATATAGGTATTCTCTTATGATCATTGCAATAATTCTCTGTATCTAAAACTGTTCTAGAATAAAAAACCTTTTTGAAAATATACAAACATGAGTATAACAAACTGTTCAAATTTATTAACATTAGGAAAATACAAATTAATACCATGAAGCTAGATGACTGTCTACTTACTGGAATAACTTAAACAGTAAATACAGAGGGCTGAGTGTGATGGCACATGCCTGTAATTCCAATGCTGTAAGAGGTCCAGGCAGGAGGAACACTTGAGCCCAGGAGTTCAAGACCAGCCTAGGCAACATAGAGGCACCCTGTCTCTACAATTTTTTTTTAATAGCACTACTGTAGTCCTAGCTACTTGGGAGACTGAGTTGGGAGGATCGTTTGATCTCAGCAGCTCAAGACTGCAGAGAGCTATGATCGTGCCACTGCATTCCAGCCTCGATGACAGAATGAGACCGTATCTCTCAAAATAAACAAATAAAGACAGACTGGCAAGGGTTGATGAAGATATGAAGCAAAGGGAATACTCATGAACTGCTTTGAGAGTTTATAATAAAATATCTTTGGAAAACACAGATAATCTATTTATCCTGAATAAACACACAACCTATAAAATAACATTACAATATTTTCCAAAAGAGTTATTTCCTGTAGTAATGCAGAATGTACTCACATTGAAAAGAGTCCAGATTCCAATCAGCACTGTGAGACAAAATATAATATGGCATAATCAGAAAACAGAATAGATTACAGCAAAAATGAACTACCACCATGTGCAAAAAAAAAAAAAAATCCTAGATGATGAACAATATTGATTAAAAGCAGTCAGACATCAAAAAGTGCGTATTTTACAATTCCATTTCTAAAATAGGCAAAACTAGCAGGTAGGATGCTATCTTTGGGGTGGTGGTCACTAGAGAATTCATTAAGGAGTCCACAGGCACACTGTCTGCTTTGTTTCTTTCTGTGACACCCAGGTCAAATGGCAAGCCAGTCATTATGTATTAAATCAGAAACAGGATTAATCTCATACATTCTAACATCATTTGTATCTAAGCATAGCAGTTTCAAATTAGCATGGCACTGATGGTATTCTATATTTTGGTCTAGGTCTGCTCATATGGGTGTTTTTATTTAGTGAAAAGTTCACTGAGCTAGACAATGTCAAGTTCTGCTGATGCTTTAGTTTTGCCCAGAGAGATTTCATGCTCCGGTCTGCATGATGAAGTCTCAAAAAATTTCTTCCAACTTTACATGCAGTTACCCAAATTAACTAAGTACTAACTAGTAATTATTGCATACATGGTGCCTTACCAGCTTCTTCTCATTTAAACCTCAAAATGGGTTCTGAGAGGTGGCTATTACCCTGATTTTATGCATAATTAGAGTTCAGTAATATGCATGAATGATGAAGCTCATGATTTACAAAAGCAGAATGTACACAGTATCACTTCCTTAATGAAGCATTGACAAATAATTTCAGGAAAACAATATTAATTTGAAGTTGCTATGCTTAGTACAAACGATGTTAGAATTGATAAAATTAATCTTGTTTCTGATTTAACACATAATGGCTGGCTTGCCATTTAGCCTTGGTGTCACAGAAAGAAGCAAAGCAGACACTCTGCTTATCCCATGTGGGTTTGTGTGTGCGTGTGTGTGTGTGTGTGTGTTTGTGTGTGTATGTGTGTGTGTGGGTGGGTAGGGAACACAGAAATGATGTATGATTAAAAAAATGGATGCTACATTTCTAAGTTGATTTGTCACAAAATAAAGAGTTTCTTTATTGAGAGAGAGCAGCATCTAAAATTGTTGAAAGTGGATGGTTTGCAAATGGACCCACATTTTTTCTATGAACTAAAATTCTCATTTCAAAAGTCATAATGACAGATATTCAGAGAGAAGGCAACTAAGTCCTGTAAGTCATTTTATAATATCTTGAAAACATCTTTACTTGAGTACTATCATTAGCATAAATCAATGTACCATGGCTATTATCTATAGAGGAATCCTTTTCATATCATTTAACTCTAATGTAAAAAAAAAGGGAAATTATTTTGTTTTCATTCTGGTTTTGCTCTCTCAGTGTGAAAGTTGTGGGTTGAATTCACATAATGACCTCATTGTCACATGAAAAAGCCTTAAGATAGAGTAAATAAAAAAATAACTTAATCATGACCATTACCACACATGGTTAAATTGTAGCATTTTATTTATAATTTAACTAAAATTAAATTGTGATTTAACTAATTAAGTTATAGGGGAGAAAGGAGGAGAACCCAGCTGGTTAGAATCCTTTTACACCTTCTTTTTGCTGAAGAACGTATTTAGTCATCAATTTCTTCTTTATAAAATCTACATTATTGGCATGTTTATAGGAGCTCTGCCTGCAGCTTAAAAGTGCTTATAGGGAATTAAACCCTTTAGGCCACATGAATTATGGGTAGCATAATCACCATTTCATATGTAATGGTGCTCAAAGCTCATTTTAAAGCTGATTCACTCTTTTCTGAAAAAAAAAAAAATTAATGAAAAGCTACTACTAAGCATAAGGCACACAACAGATCAAGGTCCCCATCCTTGAAGAACTTATTTGGGAGGCGATTGAGGAAGACAGCAGGGAATATACAACAAACACAATACATGTGTGAAATATATGGCATCCTAGTAGGTGATAAATGCAATACAAAAAATGAAAAACGATAGTATTGAGGGAATCAGAAGAGCTTGGGGCCAGAGTTTTTGTTTTAAATAGGATGCCAGGGTCAATCTCATTTAGAAAGTGAAATTTGATTGACGAAGGTGAGGCACAAAGCCAAGCAACTATCTGGGGATGTCAGTTGTATTCCAGCCAGAAGGAACATTTTAGCACAAAAGCTCTAGGAGCAGCACATTTTACACCAAATGCAAGAAGCTCAGCGTAACAGGAGAAGGAAGGGACAAGAGAAGGGTGGTAAGGGATGAAACAGGACAGCAGCTTTGTGAGGGAATGGCAGATGTGGCATATGGCTGACTTATTCATTAGTACCCTTGTCAATTTAGCAAGAAGTTAGAGGTTAAAAAAAGGTATTGAGAGCAAAACTAGCTGTGTATGTATCCCAGTTAAAAATATGTAATGAGTCATGTTGACATTTTATAGGGGTTCAACAAATACAGTTTAGCCAAATACTGCATGATCAAGTATTAAAATAAATTTTGACCAGAAGCTAAATATTGCTATTATAATATGAAAGTAACAGAATAACCTAGAATTTTTTCCACATTTTAATTTACCTCAACAATTATCTTTTAAAGCTGTCATTGGCTAACTATAGAAGTTCAGCATGACCCTGCAGGAGCAGCAGTTCATCAACACTGTTCCTGTATTGTTGATGTCCTCGCTCTGCTCCTTCTTTGCAAAACTAAGTGGACATTCACTTTTAATTAAGACACCTAGAGGAGGAAGCAACATTTAACTAGACATGTAAAATTTGTTGATGATGAAATTGATTCCATTCTTTCCTGTTGTTCCTGAGTAAAGCTTTATTCATTAGATTTAAAATTATAATGCTGAAGATAATACTGCCTAATTAAAACATTGTGCAAATGAAAGCTTTAGTACTGCATAAAGATGCTTTCTAAATATTTTCAGAAGTAGCTGTAAGATTGATTTTCTCATTTATATTTCCATTTATGATATTTTGCATGTATTTTGTAAAATGAAACACTTTTCATATGACAAATGTTTATATTTAAAATTAATTCTAGAAATGTGGCAATGGAATAATAAAATTGGCATTTAAGATAAAGAAAATTACATTT
>NW_016805834.1:860854-863222 GCF_001698545.2 Rhinopithecus bieti
GCAGCAGTTCATCAACACTGTTCCTGTATTGTTGATGTCCTCGCTCTGCTCCTTCTTTGCAAAACTAAGTGGACATTCACTTTTAATTAAGACACCTAGAGGAGGAAGCAACATTTAACTAGACATGTAAAAATTTGTTGATGATGAAATTGATTCCATTCTTTCCTGTTGTTCCTGAGTAAAGCTTTATTCATTAGATTTAAAAATTATAATGCTGAAGATAATACTGCCTAATTAAAACATTGTGCAAATGAAAGCTTTAGTACTGCATAAAGATGCTTTCTAAATATTTTCAGAAGTAGCTGTAAGATTGATTTTCTCATTTATATTTCCATTTATGATATTTTTGCATGTATTTTGTAAAATGAAACACTTTTCATATGACAAATGTTTATATTTAAAAATTAATTCTAGAAATGTGGCAATGGAATAATAAAATTGGCATTTAAGATAAAGAAAATTACATTTAATTTTCATCTGCATGTTACCTTCCAATGCTTGTAAACAAATTTTATCATGTTCTGTAGAATACATTTTTATACACAGGATCATGGAGAAATATATGGAATCTCTGGTTATGTCAGTTTAGTAATTTCTTCATCAAGTTCTCGCAAACAAACTAATTCGGTATTAGAAAGTCCTGCTACATTCTGTACTGTCATTTATACAATGTTAAAGATTTCTTTTATTCAAGCAGGCCCTTTAAGGTAGTGTGTGTGTGTGTGTGTGTGTGTGTGTGTGTTTAGCACTGTATTTGAACATCCTTCATAGGAACATCACACACTGGTTCGGAAAACCTATTGAAGATCATATAATTTGTCATTTACTGAGAAAAAATGATGAAAGCTATCTATTTGGTTTTGGTCAAGGATTGTGTCACATTACACTCTTCTCATTTTTAATTCTTAACATATGTGTAGCCTTTAACATGTATATTTAGATGAAGGTGTGGCACAGAAAGAGGTAAGTCATTAATTACAAGTCATCATAGTATTAAAACCAAAGGTCTTAATAGGCCAGTAGCCTCCTTATCTAATTAATTGAAACCACCTGGCCCTTTCACTCATTTGACTAATTCAGTGTGAGTCTAAGTGACAAAGGGAGCTTTTGAGGGGGAACTTTAGAAACTGCCTTGTAGTGCTGTTTTCTCTCTGCCATGATCATATGTCCCATATCTGGAATACTCCTTTAGCCTGTATCCATAAATTCACTAAATATATGAAGCAGAACACCTAGAAGACTTAGAAGCAATATAAACACACCACCAGCTGCTGTACAAAAAAAAAATGCATTGTGGGAAAGTGATAAACTTTTTTGAGACTTTTGTTTTGTATTGTAATATTTTGACTTATTACTACAGTGTAACTTAGCACAAGCTGACTAATATAGAAATTGGCACACAAAAGTAGAGCTATCTTAATTAAAAGAAATATATATATATATATATATATATTCTGTTAATGTTGGCGAGAACAATGGCAAAATAGCAACTCATATTAATTCATATTAATCTGTGGTAAAACATTTGACACTTTTTATAGTAAACAAAGAACCAGAGAGAGCAAGAGAGAGAGAGATTCCATAAGAATTAGGAAGCTCACAAATGAGAATAAATGGAAATAGAGAGCAAACGGACATGCAGAATTGTAAGATGCAACTATTCCTCATACTCTCTCAGTCAAAAATAAAATTCACAAGTAATTTTTGTAAGAAAGCATAATGAAAATTTAGCTTCAATGCCGAAAATAACCTATGGCATGGCTTTCAAAATTCTTGTTAAAATGACTAAGTGAATTAAGTTTTCCTCTTCCAGAAAAACAAGTTTTCTCAAGAAAAAGAAAACACTAGCTTTTACTTTCAAGGGAGCCGGATAAGTTCAAGTTACCTGAAATATGTCTATAGTGAGAAGCAGTTTTCAAAAATCATTGTGTGTGAAACTATTTGCTAATGGAGCAAACTGGAATTGAATAGACACAGGAACAACCATGTTTCTGAGAGAAATTCGCTGTTAAAAGAGCCAATATTTTGGATTAAAATAGACCGGCTGTTGGAGACTTGAATTGATCCTTGGACCTACAAGCATACTTGGGCAAGAAAAAAACATAGAATCCTGCTGCTAATCTTCCATAAAATCGTTTTTCTTTTAGTAAAAGAAGACTCTCCATCCTGGCGAACACGATGAAACCCCGTCTCTACTAAAAAATACAAAAAACTAGCCGGGCGAGGTGGCGGGTGCCTGTAGTCCCAGCCATTCGGGAGGCTGAGGCAGGAGAATGGCCTAAACCCGGGAGGCGGAGCTTGCAGTGAGCTAAGATCCTGCCACTGCACTCCAGCCTGGGCGACAGAAGGAGACTCCGTCTCAAAAAAA
>NW_016805834.1:864590-866404 GCF_001698545.2 Rhinopithecus bieti
AAAAAAAAAAAAAAAAAAAAAGAAGACTCTCCCAAAATAAGTAGCTAAGAACCACAGAAAACAGCTGGCAAATGAGTACTTCTTTTATTTGCTTATGTATTTTATATTTTTGTGTTTAATTTTATTAATAATATTTTAGTGAAAAAAATCATTGTATATATTTATGAGGTGCTATGTGTTGTTTTGACATATGCTCACAATGTGGAATCATTAAATCAGGCTAATTGACATATCCATCACCTCACGTATTTTTTATTCTAGTGAGACATTTGGAATTTATTTTGAAATGTACAATACATTATTATTATTATTGACTATAATCACTGTACTGTGCAATAGATCACAAAATTATTCTTCCTGACTAATTGAAAATATGTATTCTTTGATGGGTAACTCCCCACTCCCTTCCTTTCCCCACCTAACCCCCAGTCACTGTATTCATCATTCTGCTATGTACTTTTATGAGTGAAATTGTTTTTGGTATATATATGTACACAATGGAAAACTACTCAGCCTTTTAAAAGAAGAAAATTCTGTCAGTTGAGATGATGTGGATGAACTTGGATGACATTATGCTAAGTGAAATAATCCCAACACAGAAAGACACTGCAATATCTCATTTATCTGCAGAATCTAGTGTTCTATTATATAGATCTATCTTGAACTTTACATACTCTTTCCTCAGCTGCGCTGAATCTACTGATGAGCCTGAGACACATTCTTCATCTTTCTTATCATTTTTTCCTGGTATTTCAATTTCACTCTTTCTTATAGAATTCATATTTTTACTGAAATTCTCTATCTTTAATGCATGCCATCACCTTTTCCCCTGGAGTCTTTCTCGTATTAATTATTGTAATTTTAAATGTCTGTGTGATAGTGTCAACAAATGATCACTTTGGGTTCTAGTTGATTATAATATTTTTAAGATTAGGTTATTTAATCTTGCCTTTTTTGCATCTCATAACCATTGGTTGAAACAGTGACACCTTGTACAGAAACGTAGACTGAGGCAAATATTATTTATGTATGGAAATTGGTATGCTTCTATTTCCAGTGGGCTTTTATCATAGTGGGATTTGACTCAGTATAATCAGCAGTTAATATATTTTGTTTTTACTAATGTTACCTTTAATGCATCATTAGCTTTAAATTCCTGTGGTGTTATCTTGTACTTGGCGGGGGACTGAGATGTATTGAGATGTATGCTTCCTTTGCTGAAAGCCTTTCCTTTACTTGGCACCTCAGAAAAGGCCTCTCACTAGATTGCTGTTGCTTTAAACTCTTAATGCTTACTGGTTTATGTGGGTGAAAGGATGGGTCAGTTTCTCTTATTCTCTTTTTTTTTTTTTTTTTTTTTTTTTGAGACAGAGTCTCCCTCTGTTGCGCAGGTAGGCGTACAGTGGCTTGCTCAGTGCAACCCCCTCCAGGGTTCAAGTGATTCTCCCTGCCTCAGCATCCCAAGTTGCTGGGATTCCAGGCACCCGTCACCATGCCCGGCTAATCTTTGTATAGACAGGATTTTGACATGTTGGCCAGGCTGGTCTCGAACTCCTGACCTCAGTTGATCCACCTGCCTCGTCCTCCCAAAGTGCTGGGATTACAGGTATGAGCAACCACTCCCGGTCTAGTTTATCTTATTCTTAATTAACTTAATATTAAGCAGATCCTGTATCTCTTTGTCTAGACACAGGTGTTTCCCTCGTAGTTCTGCACCTCCCTGCATAGTAGGTGTTCTTCAGTGGTATCTGCCCATGATTACTTTTCTCTTCTTCCCAGGGAGAGAAAAAAAAAAATCTTCTTTCTTTTTTTTT
>NW_016805834.1:867797-873423 GCF_001698545.2 Rhinopithecus bieti
TGTTTTTTTTTTTTCTCCCAGGGGGGTAAAAAAACAAATTTTTTTTTTTTTTTTTTTTTTTTTTTTTTTGAGATGGAGTCTTGCTCTATCTCCAGACTGGAGTCCAGTGGCACAATCTCGGCTCACTGGAACCTCTGCCTCCCGGGTTCAAGTGATTCTCCTGCCTCAGCCTCCTGAGTAGCTGGTACTATAGGCACACGCTGCCACACCCGGCTAATTTTAATTTTTGTATTTTTAGTAGAGATGTGGTTTCACCATGTTGGCCAGGATGGTCTCAATCT
Organism: Rhinopithecus bieti; assembly: GCF_001698545.2. NCBI lineage: Eukaryota > Metazoa > Chordata > Mammalia > Primates > Cercopithecidae > Rhinopithecus > Rhinopithecus bieti. The sequence continues at coordinate 868,079 of NW_016805834.1, forward strand.
CTTGACCTTGTGATCTTCCTGCCTCGGCCTCCCAAAGTGCTGGGATTACAGGCGTGAGCCACCACGCCTGGCAAAAAAAATCTTCCTGTATGAGGGTTTTGTCCTTTTATCCTTCCCTCAACAAGAATGGGTTTTTATGGTTACTTTCAGGTCAACAGGTTTTGTTGTTCTGACCTTGGATAAAAGCTTGTGAATTGGTATGAAACCTCCAGGGGTTTTCTGTCTCAAGGGTTTTATGTTTCTCCTTAGCCCACTCTCATCTTTTAGCAATTTGTTCACAGTTTTAGTTGATTTTGTAGTAAACACTTGTAAATTGGCTCTGTTTTCTGCTTGGCCTTGCCCTAGGTAAAGCAGTGCTTGTGTTCTACCTCTCTTTGATGGTTCCTGTCTTCCCTTAGAGTTCATGTAGTTAGTTTCCCTATGACCTCAGCTCTCAGATATATTCAACAACAGTTATGGTAGTGTTATTTGACTTTTATTTGACTTTTCATTGTAGTTAATCAGCAACAATCTATTCAGCTTTTCTATATCTTAAGCCAAAGCTGGAAGTCCATAAGACAGTTTTGATTAAAACACAAATAATGTTTTGTAACTTATGTTTGTGTTTCTTAATCATGCAAATCTGTTGTAGACATAAATCTATTGGTCATCATAACAAGCAAATGAGTCAATTTGGTTAAACTGAAAAATACAAGACAGTGGGTGGTGGTGGAAATTAGATGGATATTCATGATTTATTCAAATCTATAGGTCGGTATATAATACTTTTAAATGTTTACTGAACAATAAACCAGGGAAATTTAATTATACTCTGCTACATTCCACTGATTAATAAATCCTAGTTCTTGAATCTTTGTTTTCAAAAACTATGTTTTCAAGAACTATGTGAACTATTTGTTCTATTCCATTTGGATCTCAGTGTGTACTTTGCCTATATGTCTTATTTTTAGTACTGACTCTATATTTATAACTTTCATTTTCTTTTCTATTTTGTCCCCGACTTAATTTAGTAAAAGATTAGTGAAAAGAATAAAACTGTATCAAGGTTGATTGAATATGAATAGATATCTACCTTGCAAGTGAAAAAAGAACAGTGTAACTTTAAAGCTAATTTTAAAGGACGATGTTAAACCAGCAGTGTTGAAGACAAAATAAAAGAATGTATTAGTTTTCCAATATTACCAGTTCTTTCTATTAAGTTCACCTTCCTTAGGCTCTTATTACTGAGAGTAATTGGGAGTAGTTTTGTTCCTATATGAGGTTGCTATTTTAATTATTGAGTGGACCATAAATATATTTTGACAGAAATTAACCAAGGCACTTCCGCATGCATCTATCACAAAAGGTCATATTGGTTCAACCCAATTGTTGGTAATGCCCAGCTATCCTCCATTGCCCAGTATCTTAATTATTTTAATAGTTTCTCAATCATGTTACTTCAAAAAACCATTATTCACTGGGGTGAAACTAGTGCATCATTAACATTCATACCAAAGAGCAATGAAATTGTAAGATGTGGGCATATAAATCATCTGTCCCAATATTTTGCTTGCTACTTTGCACTAAATTCATAACAAATTATTTTCAGGCATATGCGTGTATATTGAAACATTTTGGGGATTTAAAGTTGACTTCAATAGAGCAGTGTTTCTGATACCTTCTTAATCTCCTGAAATTAAACTGATACCATGCCAATTAGGCTAATACTTTGTTGATATTGTGCTAATATATTTACTCAAATATCAAAGGCCTCCAAAAAGGCATTATAGAATTGCATTATGAATGGAAATTCGTTCAGGAAGATCTGGTGGCATGGGGTATGTGAAGATAGCAAAACCATATCTCTCATCCTCAGCTAATAGTGTTCAAACACAACCCATGGTGATTTTTTAATTTCTTGTAGAACTGGAGCTATTGCATTAAGATACTTTCATACTGTTCCATAGTGTAGTACACCTGGAAGCAATTTGGCAAAGAAAAGAAAGTTTTGCTGGTATGAGGGAGGAGCAGAGGCAAAAAATTAAGGGTTTCAATTCCAAAGGCACAGAGGATTTCAGATATTCCTTCTGTTACTTTAGGCTACTCAAGAAACTCTCAATAGCTTAGTTGACCTACCTGTAAAACATAGATAAGAATATTTGCTTCCTGTCTATCTTTAAGTTAGGTAAGACTCTTGAAAGAAATAAAAGTTCTAAAGCATCCTATAGTCATAAAATATGGAGGTTATAGTCTAATTTATTTGAATTATTCTGAAAACGAAGTCTCTTCTCCACTACATGCTACAGAATTTAACTTTAAAGCAAAGATTTTAAAGAGGTATTTTTTGTTAGCGTAACATGATTACTTCAAAACAGTAAAATTTCTGAAATTATTAATAATCTTTAAAGAATAATAAAACAGACTATTGGAAATTAAAGACTTCCATATTTCTTTAATTTTAACAATGTGTTGGTTTTCAAGTATTAGTTTTCTACAGTTCTTATAATTCTTAATAAGCACTTAAAGAGAAAACAAATAGGTTGCTAGATGGAACTATTAACACAGGACACACTATATTATTGACAAAGAGAGTAGCAGGGCAGTTTCTTTTGGAGGGAGAACTATGAAACTCTGTGAGACAAGTCCTGAGCTCTCTGTTTTATTCTCATGTATTTCAGCTTTGAGTACATATTAATTCTCTTTTCCCTCTTTGTTATGTTGGTATAAAAGCAAATACATACTTTAGGAAAATAATAGTATTTGCAATTTTGACATATTCCTTAAAAGTAGGGATAAACAAATAAAGGACAGTGAATATTTATAATAATTTAAATTTATAAAGTTTACTACTTTACAAAGATTTCACATATTACCTGTTATAAGGTCAGTTGTGTCTATATGTTGAAGTCCTAAGCCCCAGTACCTCAGAGTGTGACTATTCTTGGAGATTAGAGTTTACAAATGGTAATTAAATTAAAATCAGGTCATTAGAGTAGGCCATAATCCAAGAAGACTGGATTCCTTAAAGAGAAGATTAGGACACAACACACACACACAAACACACACACACACACACACACACATAGAGGAAAGATTAGGTGAAGACACAGGGAGAAGACAGACATCTGCAAGCCACGGAATGATGCCTCGGAAGAAACCAACCCTTCTAATGTCTTTTTTATTTTATTTTGGCTTTTAAAAAATTTTATTTTGGGGTACATAGTAGGTGTATATGTTTATGGGGGTACATGAAATATTTTGATAGAGTCATGCAATGTGAAATAATCCCATAATGGAAAATAGAGCATGCATCCCCTCAAACATTTATCCTTTGAGTCATAAACAATCTAATCACATTCTTTTAGTTATTTAAATATATACAATTACTATTGGCTGTAGTCACACTGTTGTGCTCTCTAGGTCTTGTTCATTCTTTCTAACTATTTTTTATATCAATTACCCTTCCCCAACTCCCTGCAAACTCCCAGTACCCTTCCCAGCCTCTGGTAACTATCCTTCTATTCTTTGTCTTCATTAGTTCAATTTTTTTGATTTTTAGATCCCACATATAAGTGAGAACATGTGAAATTTGTCTTTCTGAGTCTGCCCTGTTTCACTTAACATAATGGTCTCACGTTTCCTCCATTTTGTTGCAAATGACTGGCTCTCATTCTTGTTTATGGCTGGATAGTACTCCATTGTGTATATGTACCACATTTTCTTTATCCATTTGGCTGTTAATTGACAACTAGCTCACTTCCAAATCTTACCTATTGTGAACAGTGTTGCAACAAACATGGAATTGCAACTATCTCTTCAATAAGATTTCCTTTCTTTGGGGTACATACCCTCTAGTGGGATTGCAGGATCATATGGTAGCTCTAATTTCAGTTTGTTGAGGAACCTCCAAAATGTTTTCCATAGTGGTTGTAGTAATTAACCTTCACATCAACAGTGTACGAGAATTCCTTCTACTCCACATCCTCACCAACACTTGTTATTGCCTGTCTTTTGGATATAAGCCATTTTAACTGGGATGAAATGATATTTCATTGTAGATTTGATTTGCATTTATCTGATGATCTATGGTGTTGAGCACCTTTTCAGAAGTCTGTTTGTCAAGTGTATGTCTTCTTTTGAGAAATGTCTATTCAAAGTGTTTGCCCATTTTTGGAACATATTATTAAATTTTATTTTCTGTAGAATCATTTGAGCTCCTTACATATTCTGGTTTATTATTCTTTTTTCAGATGGGTAGTTTGCAAATATTTTTTCCCCTTCTGTGGATTGTCTCTTCACTTTGTTGATTGTTTCCTTTTCTGTTTAGAAGCTTTTTAACTTGGTGTTATCCCATTTGTTCACTTTTGCTTTAGTTGCCTGAGCTTGTGGAATATTGCTCAAGACATTTTTGCCCAGACAAATGTCCTGTTGATCTTCCCCAGTGTTTTCTTGTAGTAGTTTCATAGTATGAGGTCTTCAGTTTTTTAATCCATTTTGATTTGATCTTTGTATATGGTGAGAGGTAGGGGTCTAGTTTCATTCTACTGTATGTAAATATCCAGTTTTCCCAGCACCATTTGTTGATGAGACTCTCTTTTCCCCAGTGTAGGTTCTTGGCACCTTTGTCAAAAATGAGTTCACTATAGGTATGTGGATTTTTTCTGGGTTCTTTACTTGTCTGTTTATCAGTTTCTATGCCAGTAGCATTCTGTTTTGGTTACTATAGCTCTTGTATTAGTCCATTCTCACATTGCTACAAGGAAATACCTGAGACTCTGTAATTTACAAAGGAAAGAGCTTTAATTGATTCATAGTTCGACATGGAACTCAGGTAACTCATAATCATGGCAGAAAGTGAAGGGAAAGCAGGCACCTTCTTCACAATGCAGCAGGAGAGAGAATGACCACAGGATGAACTACCAACACATAAAATCATCAGATCTCACAAGAACCCACTCACTATCACGAGAACAACATAGGGGAAACCACCCCCTTGATTCAGTTACCTCCACCTGCTCTCTCCCTTGGCACATGAGGATTATGGGCATCACAACTTAAGATGAGATTTTGAGTGGGGACACAGGCAAATTATATTATCTCTGTAGTATAATTTAAAGTCAGGTAATATGATTTCTCCAATTTTGTTCCTTTTAATTAGGACAGCTTTGGCAATTCTGGGTCTTTTGTGGTTTCACATAAATTTTAGAATTGCTTTTACTATTTCTGTGAAGAATTTCATTGGTATTTTGACAGGGGTTGCATTCAATCTGTAGGTTACTTTGGCTAGTATGGACATTTAAACAATATTGATTATTCCAATCTATGAACGTGGAATATTTTCCTTTTTTTTTTTTTTTTTTTTTTTT
>NW_016805834.1:873831-893127 GCF_001698545.2 Rhinopithecus bieti
TTTCCATTTGTTGGTGTCCTCTTCAATTTCTTTCATCAGTGTTTTATAGTTTTTATTATAGAGATCTTTCACTTTTTTGTCTAAGTTAATTCCTAGCTATTTAATTGTATTTGTGGCTATTGTAAATAAGATTATTTTCTTAATTTCTTTTTCAGATTGCTAACGATTGGCATACCGAAATGTTACTGATTGTTCTATGTTGCTTTTGAATCCTGCAAATTGACTGAATTTGTTGATCGGTTCTATTAGTTTTCTTGTGGAGTCTTTAGGTTATTCCAAATACAAGATTGTATCATCTGCAAACAAGGATAATTTGACTTCTTCTGTTTCAATGATGATTTTTTTTATTTCTTTCTCTTGTCTGGTTGCTTTAGCTAGGACTTCCAGTACTATGTTGAATAACAGTTGTGACAGTGGTTATCCTTGTTGTGTTCCACATCTTAGATAAAAGGTTTTCAGTTTTTCCCATCCAGTATAGTAATAGCTGTGGGTCTGTCACATCTGACTTTCATTATGTTGAGTATGTTCCTTCTATACCCAGTTTTTTGAATTTTTTTAATCAGGAAAGAGAGTTGAATTTTATCAAATGATTTTTCAGTGTCAATTGAAGAGATCATATTGTTTTTATCCTTCATTCTGTTGATATGATGTATCACATGAATTGGTTTGTGTATGTTGAACCATCCTTGAATCCCAGTGATAAATTTCACTTGGTCATGATGAATGATCTTTTTAAAGTGTTGTTGAATTTAGTCTGCTAGTACTTTGTTGAGGACTTTTGCATCAATATTTATGAGATATATTGGCCTGTAGTTTTCTGAAGGTACCTTTGTCTCATTTTGGTATCAAGGTAATACTGGCCTCATAGAATGAGTTTGGAAATACTTCACTCTCCTCTGTTTTTTGTACTAGTTTGAGTAGGATCGTATTAGTTCTTCGTTAAATGTTTGGTGGAATTTAGCAGGGAAGCCGTCAGATCCCAGTGTTTTCTCTGCTGGGAGAATTTTTATTATGATTTTTATCTCGTTACTTGTTAGCTGATCTTTTGAGGTTTTAGATTTCTCCATGGTCAAATTCGGTAGGTTGTATATGCCTAAGCATGTATCCATTTCTTCTAGGTTTTCCAATTTATTCACATATAGTTGCTCATAGTAGCCACTAATGATATATTTCTGCAGTATCAGTTGTTATGTCTCCTTTTTTCATTTCTGATTTTATTTGGATATTCTCTTTTTTTCCTTAGTCTGGCTAAAGGTTTGTCAATTTTATTTAACTTTAAAAAAAAAAAAAAAACTTCTTTCATTTTATTGATGTTTTGTATTATTTCCTTCATTTCCGTTTCATTTATTTATTCTCTGATCTTTATTATTTCTTTGTTTTCTACTAATTTTGGGCTTGGCTTGCTCTGCTTTTCTAATTCCTTAAGATGCATTATTAGATTGTTTATTTGAAGCTTTTCCTCTTCTTTGATGTAGGCACTTAAAACCATAAACTTCCCTCTTAGTACTATTTTTGCTATATCTCATAAATTTTGGTTCGTTGTGTTTCCATTATCATTTGTTTCAAGATATTTTTTAGTTTCCTTCTTTATTTATTTATTGACCCAATGGTCATCCAAGAGTATGCATTTAATTTCCAGGTATTTGTCTAGTTTCTAACATTTCCTTTGTTTTTAATTTCTACTTTTACTTCATTACGGTTGGAAAAGATGCTTGATATTATTTCAATTTTTTTATTGTTTTAAGACTTGTCTTGTGACCTAACATATGTTTGTTTTCCTTTGGAATCATTCATGTGCTGAGGAAAAGAATGTGCACTCTGCAGCTATTGGATGAAATGTTCTTAAATATCTATTATATCCATTTTGCCTATAATGCAGACTAAGTCTGATGTTTCTTTGTTGATTTTGTCTGAAAGATTTGTGCAATGCTGAAAGTGGGGTGTTAAATTCAATTTTTTTTTTTAACTAAGGCTTATCTTTCTCTTTAGCTCTCATTATATTAATTTTTATATCTGGGTGCTCCAATGTTAAATGCATATGTGTTTACAATTGCTATTATCCTCTTGCTGAATTGAGCCTCTTATCATTATATAGTGACCTACTTTGTCTCTTCTTTAGTTTTTGTCTTGAAACCTATTTTATCTGATGTGAATATAGCTATTCCTGCATTGGTTTGGTTTTCATTGGCATAGGATGTCTTGTTCCTCCTCGTTTGGTTTCATTGGCATAAAATATATTTTTCTATTCCTTTATTTTCAGCCTATGTGTGTCTTTATAGGTGAAGTATGTTTCTTGTAGGCAATAGATTGGTGAGTCTTGTTTTTTCCATCCATTCAGCCACTCTATGCCTTTTGATGGGAGGGTTTAGTACACTTACACTCAAAGATATTATCGAGAAGTAAGGACTTAACTCCTGCCATTTCGTCATTTGTTTCCTGGTTGTTTTGTTTTCTTCTTTTCTATCTTTGTTTCCTTTCCTTTTTTTTTTTTTTTTTTTTTTTTTTAAGTGATGGTGATTTTCTCTTGTGATATAATTTGGTTTCTTTCATTTTATTATTTGTGTATCTATTGTAGAATTTTTTTTGTTTGAGGCTACCATGAGGCTTGTGAATACCATCTTATAACTCATTATTTTAACCTGATAAAACTTAACACTGTTTGTATAAACAAACATACAAACAAACAAGCAAAAGAAAACTAATAAAACTCTACACCTTAACTTTGCTCCCCTGCTTTTTAACTTTATATTTATATCTTATTGTACTACATATGTCTTGAAAAGTTGTTGTAGTTATTATTTTTGATTGGTTTATCATTTATCATTATTTATCATTTATCATTTATCATCATTGGTTTATCATTATCATCCTTTCTACTTAGGATAAGAGTAGTTTACACATAAGAGTAGTTTACACAGTTCTTCTGTTTATTTACTATTTCCAGTGAATTTTATACCTTCAGATGATTACTTATTGCTCATTAACAACCTTTTCTTTCTGATTGAGGTACTCTCTTTAGCATTTCTTGTAGAACAGGTTGCTTGTTGATGAAATCCTTTAGCTCTTGTTTGTCTGAGAATGTCTTTAATTCTCCTTCATGTTTGAAATATACCTTTCCTGGGTATACTATTCTAGGGTAACTTTTTTTTCCTTCAGCACTTTAAATACGTCATTTAACTTTCTTCTGGCCTGAAAGGCTTCCACTGAAAACTCTGCTGCCAGATGTATTAGAGCTCCATTGTATTTTATTCATTTCTTTTCTGTTGTTGCTTTTAGGATCCTTTCTTTATCTTTGATGTTTGGGAATTTGATTATTAAATGCCTTGAGGTAGTCTTCTTTCAGTTACATCTTCCTGGTGTTCTTGAACCTTCTTGTACGTGGATATTGATATTTTTCTCTGTTTGAGAGGTTCTCTGTTATTATCTCTTTGAATAGATTTTCTACCCCTATCTCATTCTTCACCTCCTCTTTGAGGCCAATAACTCTTAGATTTGCTCTTTTGAGGCTATTTTCTAGTTCCTGTGTGCAAGCTTCATTGTTTATTTTCTTCTTTTGTCTCCTCTGACTATGTATTTTCAAATAGCCTGTCCTCAAGCTCACTACTTCTTTCTTCTGCTTGATCGATTCTGATCATTCTTCTGTATGTCAATTGCACTTTTCTGCTTCAGAAATTCTGCTTGATTCTTTTAATTATTTCAATCTATTTATTAAATATATCTGACAGAATTGAGAATTGCTTCTGTGTCTTATCTTGTATTACTTTCAAGTTCCTCTACTCAGCTACTTTGAAATTTCTATCTGAAAGGTCACGTACCTCTGCCTCTCCAGGACTGATCCCTGGTACTTTATTTAGTTCACCTGGTGATGTCATTTTTTCCTAGGTGGTGTTGATGCTAATAGATGTTTGTTGATATCTGGGCACTGAAGGGTTAGTTATTTATGGTAGTCTTCAATGTTTGGGTTTGTTTGTACCTATCCTTCTGGAGAATGATTTCCAGGTATTTCAAAATCTTTGGGCGTTGTGATCTGAGGTGTGTCTACTTTAGGGGACACCCTAAGCCAAATAATGCTATGGTTTTTGCAGACTCCTAGAGGTACTTCCTTGAAGGTCTTGGAAAAGATTCAGGATAATTTTCTGGGTACCAAACAGAGACTCTTGTTTTCTTCCCTTACTATCTCCCCCAAAAATAGAGTCTGTCTCTCTCTCTGTTCTGAGCCACCTAAAGCTGAGGGTATAGTTACACAAGCACCCCTGAGGCCACCACCACTATTACTGTGCTGAGTCAGACCTGAAGCCAGCTGTAATTGGGGTCTTGCCCACGGCATGCTGTAACCACTCCCTGTCACTGCCTATGTTTGCTGAAGGCCCTGGGACTCTATAATCAGCAGGTAGTGAAACCAGTGAAAACAAGTTTATTAAGAAAATAAAGGAATAAAAGAATGGTTATTCCATAGACAGAGCAACCCGAAGGGCTGCTGGTTGCCCATTTTTATAGTTATTTCTTAATACTATGCTAAATAAGGGGTGGATTTCTCATGTCTCTCCTTTTTAGACCACATAGAGTAACTTTCTGACATTGCCATGTCATTCGTGAACTGTCATGGCACTGGCAGCGGTGTAGCAGAGAGAACTACCAGAGGTTACTCTCATCGCCATTTTGGTTTTGGTAGGTTTTGGCTGACTCCTTTACTGCAACGTGTTTTATCAGCAAGGTCTTTATGACCTGTATTTTCTGCTGACCTCCTATCTCATGCTGTGATTTAGAATGCCTTAACCATCTGGGAATGCAGCCCAGTAGGTTTCAGCCTCATTTACCCAGCTCCCATTTAAGATAAAGTTGCTCTGGTTCACAGGCCTCTGATACCTAGGGCTCTTAAGTCAGCTAAAGGTGAATGTTCCCTTGCCTAGTATTAACCATTTGGGTCAGTGTGCTCCCCTCTGGCACAGGGGAGGTCCAGAGATGCCATTCAAGTGTTAAGTCCTGGAATCAGGGACCCCAAGAGCCCACTTGGTACTCTACCCACTATGGCCATGCTGGTACCTGAAGCCAGCAAGTCTCAGAGGCTCATCCAAGGCCCTTGAGGTAGTACCAGGGTATTACTGCGGGTTTTTCGGGGCCCGAGGGCTGTTCAGTTAGCAGGTGATGAATGCTGCCAGGACTAGGACATTCCCTTTAAGGCAATGGGTTTACTTTGGCCTATGATGTATCTAGAAATGTTGTCCAGGAGCTAGGGCCAGAACAGTAACTTCACAGCTCTGACCAGTGCCCTGTCCTGCTGTGGCTGAGCTGCTATCCTAGATGCAAGACAAAGCCTTTCCCACTCCTCCCTCTTCTCTCCCTAAATGGATCAAGAAGGGGTATCTTTTGGATCCAGGAGCTGTGAAGCCTGGATTAGAAGAGGGATGATACCAGCACTCCCTTAGCTGCCCCAGCTGGTGTCTTGTTGGGTTATAAACCTTCCCAATCTACAGTCTCTGGGCCCAGGTTAGCACTAGGACTCGCCTAAGAGTTGCAGTCCTTATGGCCTAGACTGTCTTTCAAGTTTGCTGAGAGACCCAGAGCAGGTTAGCCCTTGATGGTGAAGTTTCCAGAACTCAAGTTCTGACTGTTGGGATCAGCAATTCCCCTATAGCTAAGGCTGGTTTAAATGTTCCTTCCATGGGCGGGTATTGGCTGAGTTTACTTTGGTTTTTATTTCAGCTCTAATGGGACAGGACTGAGTTCAATGCCTCCAGTTGCTGTGTTCTCCCTCCCCCAGTACCCAAAGATGCTCTCTGCACCAGGCAGCTGCTGCCAGGGGCGGCATCAGTGATTCAGCTCTGTGTTTTCTATCTCTTCAGTGCATCTTTCAGTGATATGAAGGTAAAACCGGATACTAAAAGGGATCACCTGTTTTGGGTTCTAATAAAGGTTTTTTTCTTTGTAGATAGTGGTTCAATTGTTGTCCTGGTGGGGTAGGGGGTAACAATGGAGCCATCTATTCCACACTCTTGCTCTGCCTCAGCCCCCTCCTTCTAACATCTTGATCTTAGACTTCAAGCCACCTGAACTGTGAGAAAGTTAATTTCTATTGTCAAGCCATTCAGTCTATGGCATTTTGTAATAGCAGTCATAGGGAATTAATATGTAATTAAAGTTGTATAGTATATGCTAGGATATACACAGGAATGAATAAAAGCAAATGGTCTGCAGTAATCATGGATGATCCAGTAGAAATTAGACTGCATGGTGTGTAAACATAGCTGGTATTCATAATAATAGCCAGCACTTATTGAACAATTACAGATATGTCAGAAATTATTCTGATAGACAGACTATCACATTGAAACCTCACCACAACTCTATGAAGTAATTACTTTTAAGTTCCCTATTTTACAGATGAGTAAAAACTGAAGTATAGAGAATTTAAACACTTTGCTCCAAATCAGAGACAAACAATGATGGATATTTGCATATCTGGGCAATCAAATGATAAAATCCAGACTATTAATTCAATGACATATTGGACCCAAGTTAAACTATTTATTTCTCATTTGGAAGTTATCCAAAAACATTATATATATCACTTCTCACAAGAAGTTGTAAAAAAGACTTAAATTGATACCAAATGTAACAAACCTGCATGTTGTGCACATGTACCCTAGAACTTAAAGTATTATAATAAAAAAAGTAAAAATAAAATTAATTAACTTAAAAAATGTAAAATTTAGTTAATATTATTATGTTCTTTTGATAATAGAACATTTTCTGAACATTTATACAGAAAAAAATTATGTGTTAAATGTATTACAGCATGTATATTTAGATCAAATATGTGTGTCTGTAAGTATAGCATACGTATTACATATATACATATTAATTATACATTTTTTACTGTTATTTTGCTTCATGCTATTTTTAGTAAGTTACTGAAATACTACACAATATGTGCTCACAATATACTTGCTATCGTCACACTGAGCCTAAAGCTCTGCACTTGTAATTGTCTTTTAGTTTAAAATAAAGAAGAGAGAGTAGGAAGAGAAGAGAGAAATAGTAGAAGGAAAGAGAGGAAAAGAAAAAAGATACCTAAGCATAGAGTAAACATGTTTTCTTTCTTTTTTTTTTTTTATCATTATACTTTAAGTTCTAGGGTACATGTGTACAATGTGCAGGTTTGTTACATATGTATACTTGTGCCATGTTGGTGTGCTGCACTCATCAACTCNCATTATACTTTAAGTTCTAGGGTACATGTGTACAATGTGCAGGTTTGTTACATATGTATACTTGTGCCATGTTGGTGTGCTGCACTCATCAACTCATCAGCACCCATCAACTCGTCATTTATATCAGGTATAACTCCCAGTGCCATCCCTCCCCCCTCCCCCCCCACAATAGTCTTCGGTGTGTGATATTCCCCTTTCCGTGTCCAAGTGATCTCATTGTTCAATTCCCACCTGTGAGTGAGAACATGCGGTGTTCGGTTTTCTGTTCTTGCAACAGTTTGCTGTGAATGATGGTTTCCAGCTGCATCTATGTCCCTACAAAGGACACGAACTTATCCTTTTTTATGGCTGTATAGTATTCCATGGTGTATATGTGGCACATTTTCTTAAAGAGTATGTTTATAACACTTTCTGTCTTTCTAAATATTAAGCTTAATTTAGATACATGTAGTCTCTGTAATGAATGTACTATTTCTAAAAAGAACTCCAAAGAATGACTTCTCTCTCTGTCCTCAAAGTGAAGACACAAAACCAAATAATTCAAAGGGGATTCACAAGAAAACCTCCGTTTGGAATGCAACGAACAAGAGAAGTACGTCTCCTCTCAAATATTAAAAAAAAATAAAGACATGCCTCTATGAACCTCATTTTATTTGTAGATAAATAAACACAAGAAAATGAACCTGGGTCTTATAAAAATACCTCTGATTGAAAAAAAATCTAGCATAATACTTGTAGTTATAAAAATTAAGTTTTGCTTTGCATTACTAATTAAAACTTCTTAATGGAACCAATGGAATTGCTACATGATGAAGTAAGACAAACAGAGGAAAAAAGACCCACTTGTGATAAAATTAAAAGTAAAAAAATAAAAGTTTTATTCTAAAGTAAGATTGTAAAAAATGTAAAAATATTGAGAATATAAATTGAGGACTTAAAACATACTTCATTAGAAACCTTAAGTTTAAAATCTATAAAGCAGATGGATTATTGAATCAATAATATTGGGGATAATTTGAAATGTTCATTAGTAACATGTAGTAAAATGATAAAGAGGTGATATTATGAGATAAAATATAACAGATACTGGGAAAAGAGAACAGAAGATAAACGGAGAAAATGAATGTGTCTGCTGAAAAAGTGACAGGATAAAGACTACTTAAATCTATAGCTGAAGAAAACCTTGTGGATAAAACAATAGGTAAGAACCATTTTCTACCCCCATGGACCTTACATGTTAGTGCTCACACAGGCAAATAGACAGTGAAATACCATCATGTGCTCTACTAGGCTTATGCTCAGGATCACAGTGAGCCCAGGAAATGGACACCTGAACGCAGTTCTGAAATGTAAATACAACTTCCAATAGAGATGTGCATAAAGTACTGAAGAAAAGGGGGAATTACATAAGTTAAGTTGATGGTGGAAAATTGAATGTATATACTTTTAATGTTATAATAAAATAGTAATCTCATTAAATGGTAAAAACAACCATATCATATTGTTTTAATTTTTCATGTTAGTGAAATTCAAAATATCCTGAAATTCGTGATTTAATTTCTGAAAGCTATGCTAATGTTCACAAATCCTGGATGTGTTTCAGTTTCATGTAATTAAAAAGCAATATTTCAAAACTCAGTGGATTTTTTGGCTTATTCATATAATGGAATTTCCATATTTAAAAAGAGTACTTAACTAATTGTTGAAAGATCAGTTAAGATTGCGTGCAGTGGCATGCACCTGTAATCCCAGCACTTCAGGAGGCTGAAGTGGGATGATCCCTTGAGCCCAGGAGGTGGATGCTTCAGTGAGCTTTGATCACATGACTGTTCTGCAACCTGAGTACCAAGAGTGAAACATTGTCTCAAACAAATAAAACACAAATAAAAATAAAGATCAGTTACCATTGCAGTAATGCTAAGCTTTGAGACATCTAAAATGACAACATCTAAAACTAGGAAAACATCAAGTTACCAAGTGTTGGGAGTTCTGTAGACGAAGAGAGAAAGAAATTCAACATGCCAGAAAACACTAAATTGATTTTTCGTGTTTTAAGAAAGAAAATTATTTGGTCAAGGGCAGTGGCTCACTCTTGTAATCCTAATACTTTGGGACACAGAAGTAGGAGGCTCACTTGAGGGTTGCAGTTGGAGACCAGTCTGGGCAACAGAGTAAGAACCTAGCTCTACAAAAAAAAAAAAAGAATTTTTAATTAGCCAAGTGTGGTGGCATGTGCCTGTTGTCTTGGCTATTTGGGAGGCTGATATGGGAGGATCCCTTGAACCCAGGAGTTTGAGGCTTCAAAGAGATCTGATTGTGCCACTGCACTCCAGCCTGGGAAACTGAGAAAAATAAAAATAAATAAATAAAATAATTTGTCTTCTTTGTGTTTAGCATAATATCACTGTCATTTGTTGTGACAGTGCCAGGATATCTCTGTTTAAGTACTCTTTCTGCCAAGTCCTTATTGTAATAGCTTGGAAAATTGATCTATTAACCTCTCCGTGCTTCAAGTTGCTCATGAATTTAACAGAGTTTTTGTTAGGTTGATTGAGTTAATAAAAGACTGTTGGATTAAAGATGGCTGCATATCTTTACCTCTCCTTAAATTAATAGGTCAATCCAGTTTCTTTCCTCCAGAATCTGCACTGTTGTGAAATTGCTTTCACCTGTAGAAAGTAGCAAAAGTGATATTGTGTTACTTCTGAACTTGGCCTTTAAAAGATTTTCTGCTTCCACTTTTATATGCTTGAGTTATTTCTCCTTAGACCTTTATCTCCCTGCTGTCAGAAGCCCAAGTCAAGAGTAGAGGTTCCACGGAGGAATAACAAAGTGTCCTAGTTCAGAGCTCCATGCGAGCTCCCAGACAACAGTGCCAAAGATCAGCCATGTGAGAAAATCATCTTGGATATTGCAGGCAAATTGAGCATCCACACGACTGCAGTCACAGCTGATACAACGTGAAGCAGCAGAATCACCTAGCTGGGCCTAGTCAGCTCACAGAACCATGAAAAATAAGAGGGATCTTTGGGATTTTGTAAGTGCTTTGTTACATATCAATCAACTTTGAACAATGTTTGTCCCATGGTATGTTCCCATAAAATTGTAGCTATTGTTGTTTTAAATTATTCTTAGAAAACACTAATTTTATTTTATTTTTTATTTTTTGAGACGGAGGCTCGCTCTATCGCCAGGGCTGGAGTGCAGTGGCCGGATCTCAGCTCACTGCAAGCTCCGCCTCCCGGGTTCCCGCCATTCTCCTGCCTCAGCCTCCGGAGTAGCTGGGACTACAGGCGCCCGCCACCTCGCCCGCTAGACTTTTGTATTTTTTAGTAGAGACGGGGTTTCACCATGTTAGCCAGGATGGTCTCGATCTCCTGACCTCGTGATCCACCCGTCTCGGCCTCCCAAAGTGCTGGGATTACAGGCTTGAGCCACCGCCCCCGGCCTGAAAATACTAATTTTAGATACCGGTTTCTTTTCTAGATCCTAAAAGTAGAGTTCATGACACTTGAATATTTATTTTCTGAAATTAATAAATTTATATGAACATAGAATAATTTAGGAATAGTTGTGTATTTTAATAGTTTTCTTCAACTAAATTCCCTTGTTTCACAACCACCATTCCACTTTTGGAAATCCCTCCTGACACTTTAGGTTGAATCATTGGTCTCATTCTATTCTTCAGGACGTGGCTCTTTTTTTTTTTTTTTTTTTTTGTAACAACTACGCCTTGCACTTTGTACCTGTATTAGGCTACTTTTTATATATTTGACTCTTATTCTAGATATTTATTTTACCAGCTTTATTAGAATTTTTGAGGGAATGTATATGACTTTTTTGTTGTTGTTCTCTGTAGGGCATTGAAGACAGGTGCTCAACACTTTCACTTGCCTATATTACTTACAGATTATTATCAGTGTCTGATTTAAGGACTGTTAAAATTTTCTTTTGACATTAACTAGTCCTCTAGCTACTATGTCAGATTCTTAAACTGTGCTATTGCAAAGATCAATGAAGCTATCATTAGGAGACTAGGTTTCTGTCCCAAACGTTAGCTAACAGCAGTTTTCTGTTAATCAATTAACTTCCGTGAACAAGGGTTTCCCCCTTTATAAAACGAGGGACCAAACTGGATGATCTTTGGTAGCTTTTAGGTAAATATTTTTGACATACTGTATTTGGTAAAAGTGAAGTTACTACTTAAGCAATTATTTTAGTAATGAAACCAAGTAGAAAACCAAGAGGAAATAGATGTGCCTTGAAGACATTGTGGCTGAGTTCCAAACCACCACAATAAAGGTAATGTTGCAATAAAGAGAGACACAGAATTTTTTTTTTTGGTTTTCAACTGCATGTAAAAGTTATGATTGCACTATACTATAGTTTATTCAGCATGCAATAGCAAAATGTTTAAAAGGACAACCTACATACCTTAACTAAAATACTTTATTGCTAAAAAAAAAAAAAAAAAATGCTAATAATCATCTGAGCCTTCAGCAAGTCATAATCTTTCTGGCTGCAGGAGGGCCTTGATTCAGTATTGATGATTGCTGGCCAATCAGGGTGGTAGTTGCAGATGGCTCTGGCAGTTTCCTAAAATAAGAAAACAATGTTTGTCACACCAATTCACTCTTCCTTTCAGAAAAGATTTCTCTCAGCATCCAGTGCTTTTTGATAGCATTTCACCCACAGCAGAACTTCTTTCAAAATTGAGATAAATTATCTCAAACCCTGCCACTGCTTTATCAACTCTGGTTATATAAATATTTTAAATCCTTTTTTATCATTTCAACAGTGTTCACATCGTCTTCACCAGGAGTAGATTCCATCTTAAGAAACCACGTTCCTTGCTTATTCATAGGAAGCAACTCCTCATTCATTCAAGTTTTATCATGAGGTAGGAGCAAATCAGTAACATTATTAGGCTCCAACTATTAATTCTATTTTTCTTACTATTTTCATACATCTGTAGCTAATTTCTCCACTGAAGTCTTGAACCTCAATGTCATCCATGAGGATTGGAATCAACTTTCTCCAATTGGACATTGGAATCAACTTCACTTTTGTTAATGCGGATAATTTAACCTCATCTCTTGAATCAAAAATGTTCTTGATGGGATCTAGACTTGTGAGTCCTACCCAGAAGTTTTCAATTTACTTTGCCCAGAACCATCCTGAAGAGTCTCTATCTATGGCAGCCGTCACATTACAAAATATATTTTTTAAATGATAACACTTGAAATTCAAAATT
This sequence comes from Rhinopithecus bieti, assembly GCF_001698545.2. Lineage (NCBI taxonomy): Eukaryota > Metazoa > Chordata > Mammalia > Primates > Cercopithecidae > Rhinopithecus > Rhinopithecus bieti. The sequence goes on from NW_016805834.1 coordinate 886,297, forward strand.
ACTCCTTGATCCATGGGCTGCAGAATGGACATTGTCTTAGCAGGCATAAAACAACATTAAGCCAAACCCCAACCCAGAGCAAGGTTTTAGCTGTCTTTAATTCTGTGAAGCCTCAGAGAGGTGAGAAAGCTACAGAGCCAAACTGTGAAGCTAGCAGAGGTTAGTTAATGAGGTTTAAGGAAAGCCTTTACAACATAAAAGTGCAAGGTGAAGTAGCAAGTGCTGATGTAGAAACTGCAGGAAGTTATCCAGAAGATCTGGCTAAGATAATGGATGAAGGTGGCTACACAAAACTGTAGGTTTTTAATATAAACAAAACAGCCTTATTTTGGAAGAAGACTCCAGGAAGTAGACAGAGAGGAGAAGTCAATGCCCGGCTTCAAAGCTGCAAAGAAAAGACCAACTCTGTTGTTACAGACTAACACAAGGTGACTTTAAGTTGAAGTCAATACTCATTACAATTCAAAAAATTCTAGGGCCTTTAAGAATTATGCTAAATCTACTCTGTCTGTGCTCTGTAAATGAAACAACAAAGCCTGGTTGACAGCATGTCTGTTTATAGTATGATTTACTGACTATTTTAAGCCCATTACTGAGATCTACTGCTGAGAAAAATACATACTATATTTTTTTCAAAATGCAAGTGCTCATTGCATAAGAGCTGTGACAGAGATGTAAAAGGAAATTAATGTTTTATGCCTGCTAAGACAATGTCCATTCTGCAGTCCATGGATCAAGGAGTAATTTTGAATTTCAAGTGTTATTACTTAAAAAATACATTTTGTAATGTTATAGCTGCCATATATAGTGACTCTTTGGGATGGTTCTGGGCAAAGTAAATTGAAAACTTCTGGGTAGGACTCACAAGTCTAGATCCCATCAAGAACATTTTTGATTCAAGAGATGAGGTTAAATTATCCACACTAACAAAAGTGAAGTTGATTCCAATGTCCAATTGGGGAAAGTTGATTCCAACCCTCATGGATGACATTGAGGTTCAAGACTTCAGTGGAGAAATTAGCTACAGATGTATGAAAATAGTAAGAAAAATAGAATTAATAGTTGGAGCCTAATAATGTTACTGATTTGCTGCTACCTCATGATAAAACTTGAATGAATGAGGAGTTGCTTCCTATGAATAAGCAAGAAACGTGGTTTCTTAAGATGGAACCTACTCCTGGTGAAGACGATGTGAACACTGTTGAAATGATAAAAAAGGATTTAAAATATTTATATAAGCAGCGTTGATAAAGCAGTGGCAAGGTACTCAATCAGTATTCATAAAAAGCCTTCTACTAATATATACTTATAGAATGTCTCTTCAATGAAGTGTTGTCATTTACCAAAGTCATTCTTGACTTGGGACAGATTATGTCCCCCAGAAGATATTTGTTTTTGTCAGAGATATTTTTTATTGTCAATAACTATGGGCTGGGGTGTGTGGGTACTACTGCTATCTGGAAGGTGAAGGCCAGGCCTGCTACTAAACATCCTATAGTACAGCATCCATAACAAATAATTATCCAGTCTCACAAGGCAATAAGTGCCCAGTGTGTGATAACCTGACTTAGCATTAAAGAAAGGAAAATGTCCTTTTGGTGATGAAGAGAGATTTCTTTATCTTTCTCAAGCCAAATTAGAATTTGTAAAACAACCAACATTTTAAATTTAGTTATTAAGGGGATACATGTATTATACTATGATGATGCATATCAAAGTATGACTGCTGACTATGAAACATCAGGAATTGTACTATTTACAAATTAGTAAATAAAAATCTAACAATACTATTGCAAAATTGGAAATTTTCTATTCAACGTTACACAGTTGAAACAGAAATTTATTTTATGGAATTTTCCCATTAAAGGAAATTCTCCACGTTTTGTAACCATATAATTTTATTCTTTTACACACACTCATTTTTTAAATGTGCAAGTTATTATTAATGTATTTTACCCCAGACTACACTCTTCAATAGGGAAAATCAAAAGCTAATTAGCTTTAGAGAGAGCTTTAAAAACTGAGGAGATTATGTATAAGGAAAAATACTGACCAAAGATACATTAAATACAATGTAGATATTTATGAGGTGACATTAGTTTATCAAATCATTAACATTTGAAGCATTGTAATCAGATACTAGAACCTACCTCAAATTCATTAAAAGTGTAATTTCAAATAGAATGTGTATCCCTTACATTTAACCCACACATTATTTATGGACTAGAATGCTGTGTTAATTCTTTTGAACTGAACATAGCCTAAGGCATGCAGTACTCATTTAAAAATATATCAAATTGATTGAATCAGAATTGATTGAATCAGAATTGATTGAATTGAATATTTAAGATGTTATACCTGTATACTAATATTCCATTGAGCATTCATCTGATTCATATTTGTTATTTATTTTATAGGAAAGTGATTTCTTTTTCCCTTCAGGTGAAAATTTGTCATGGCCAGTCAATGGTCAAAATGGCACATCTGCCACTTGGACCACCATTTGTAATTTTTTTGTAAAACATTTACAGTTATAGCATCAATTGAACTACTTGTTCTTTTCAGCATGTAGATTACACCCTAGAGTATAACTTTCTGTGCAATTTCAGTTGCATGAGCTGGTAGTCTGTGATCTACAATCAGAATTATTTCCTTAAAGGTAAGGTTTCTATAATGGGCTTCCAAATGTCAGATTTCACTGACATTTGGAGGCAGGGTGTTGACTAATGATCCTAGAAGAAAAAACTAAAAGTTAGTGCAAAGCGGCAAAGTTTTCGCTTTTATTTTAAATCACTTACACATATGTGAAACCTACAATTGGCCATCAACCAAATAATATACCTTATAGTCCTTTTTTCCTTTCAAAAATTAGAGCATCAGAAACATTACAATCATGATGTGTCATACATGCTAATTCAAATAGCATAGGCCAACAGCAATTTAACATTAATATTGTTGATCAGTATACATACTTATCCTTTAATTCTATTATCATGTTTTTCTACATCAGTTAACTCAGTAGCAAAACTTTTGGCAAACCAAGAACTTTACAGACCTACTCAAAGGCAATATTCCTCTTAGTTGCACAACATCCCAGAGGAGTCAAATCCCAAATGTTGTGTCCTTGACACTTAACTTTACACTGGACCTTCTGTTGTACTATATATTTTGTCTAGATGTTTTCAGGCAGATCAAAATTTTCTGAAGTTTCTGTTACAAGGAGTTTTCCATTTATCAGGCAATGCCAGCTAAGTATAAAGAAAAGAAATTTCTTCTTACAGATTGAAAGCGTGCATAAAATCAGAAGGTATCTGTGGATGATGATAAATTATACAAATTGTATTTTGATTGTTCCCTGGAGAGCCATATAATGCTTTTTCTCATTTGGCTTTAATTTTTTCCCATTTTCTTTATCCTTTTGCTGATCCACAGATGATATATATAGAGAGTCATTTTTCAGAGAAACAAATATTAATAGTAACAACCAAAGCTGTTGAATGGCACTGTGAAAGATCTGATTTTGTAGAACATCATGATTCAGAAATTATTTTCTCTTAAACATTGTGTTTTCAACTTGAATACTCTATTTCTTACCAACATGGTTAATCTTTTCCTATTTATTATGCTTTTGCTATCAATAACAAAAACGTTACTTAAAAAAAAGGTAGGTATGACATTTGGTAGTAATTATACCTCTGCCAAGAAATATGTCTCTGTATGTCATCTCCCTGATCTGCCGTGTGCAGCAGTTCTCCACTTTGTCATATTTTCATTTTCTCAGTGGGAAATGGACAGCAGTGACATTTTCCCACTTTGGCCAAGACATTAAGAGTTTTTGCCTGCTTCCACTTATCTACTTGCACTCTTGTGATATTCAATGAAAAGGGCCTGCTTTAATTACCTGCTGCTCCAAGGAGAATGGGGAAACATGTGAACTGACACTGGAAGCCTGAAGCCAAGATGAGCTGCAGTCTGGCAGAGCTACTCTGGACATGTGCGGTCTTGGAAGCCACCCGCTTGTTGTAAATCACTGAGATTTGGAGTGGTTTGGTACACAGGATAATTGTGACCACACGTGGCTAATATATGCTCTTAAAACATGAAGTTTTAAGTAGAAAATGGGCTGTTTCTCCTCATATGCAGCTATGAATTATATTACAATTTTTAAAAAAATTCATCCTCATAAAGTAATCTGTAAGAAGGATATTTGATTTTGAAAGACAATAATGTGCTTTATATATAGGTATTAGTGTTTTAAACTCTATGTTCTTCCTCACCCAAAAGACCCCAAGTCTATTGAGTAGAATATCGTTATATATGTGTATCTAACTTTGCAACAACATAAATATCACAAATGTTGCTGCATGATTAATTTAAAAATATATACACTTTAATCAATGTATAATATATAAAATGTATATTATATGTGGGGGAACACATGGTATATAGTAATACAAAATCTCATGTTGTTTAATATCGAACAAATGTAATGGATTTCAATAATTTTGTGAGGTACATGTTTTAAGATGCATGTAAATATTCACATGCAAGAACATGTTTTTTGTCATTGTTGATCATTTTTAATATCAGATATCAATATCATTAATTTCTATTTGTAGTACATGTTTTAATATTATTCATTCTATTCCTATATTTTCACCATAGACCTGGTTGAATTTTATCACAATTACATATATGTGCATATGTATACACATACATATTTCAATTATGTTAAAAAATTTGACATGTGATTTAGACTCTTATCAAGCAGTATTACTTTGACTAAAGAACCATGATTTTATATAGGATTATGGTATTTCAAATTTAGAATTCATCTATTCATGTCTTCTGAAAAATGTAAATGCATCTCTAAGTCCCTGAAGTGTATCTCCAAATTGGGATCTTTTTTCTAAGACATTAAACTAGAAATAAATTTGCAGTGGTTTTAGAAATATAAAATTTGCCACTTTGGGAGTGCTTTTACTATCTCTGAATACAAACGTTATATTCATAAGGGTAAATTTTTCATTTTATAATAAAAATTTAGTCTGTAACTTTAATAAATTAATTCATCATAGGTTTAATTAGTTACAAATCTATCTTGTGTTGTTATACACCAAAACAAACAAACAAAGCCCTTACATCTGAATGTATGACACATTGCCGTTAAGAAAGTATTTCTTTGGCCTAGTCTCTTGGGAGTCGACAGAAAAGCAATCATACGTACTCATGTAGGTGACTTTAATAATATTTTGGCTTCCATGGGGAAAATATTTTTTTTTTTCCTTTTGAGTAATGTGATCAGTAGCAATTCTGTACTTCAGATATCTAAGATGAAAGTCTGAGTCTTATGTACTGTAATAGAAAAAGCTTAGAAAATCTATCTCATACTGTCAAACAGACAATCCACAGATAGTCACAGTTCACTGTTAGAAATATTGCTTTAACCCACATTTTCCATATAATAACTCAGTACTATTGAAAATGATACTCTGCAGCAGTCAGGTCTCCAATGATTGTGGTCAGTTACAGAAAGGAACATGTCCAAATGTATTGTTAAAAACATAAAGTAAGGCTTTGGAAACTTAATGGTAAATGATTTTAACAAATTTATGAAATAACATTACAAATCAAGTTTAGCTATAACAAACAGTGTGCATATAATGGCTGTGGCATTTTTAAAAGTATTTGTAGTGTAGTTTGTTTTTTATCAGAGAAGAAAAATGATGGAAAGACAAATGGGTTATAAAGAGAAAATAAACATAAATATTAAAACGCTTTGTGGGCATGTAGGCTGTTCCACATTTTTGAGAGGGTGAGCGACAAAAGACTACAAATTGAGATCAGTGTATACTGCTCGAGTGATGGGTGCACCAAAACCTCACAAAGAGCCACTAAAGAACTTACTCATGTGACCAAATACCACTTGTTTTCCAAAAACCTATAGAAATAAAAAATTTTTAAAAATTACACTTTGTGGAAACAAATGCCGACAAAATTCAATGTAAAGTGACGTGAAAGTGATCGTTTAATGCTAAAGATGAGTCATTATAAGTTAGGACAGTAAATAAATTATGAATTCATTATGAGGTATTTGTATGAGTAAACGTTTTATTACAAACTATGTCTTAGAATAAATAAATATGACTAGAAGCAACTATTTTACTTTTTCTTACTGGGTTGAAGGATTTCACTGAATGTACTGATATTCCAGATATGCCACACTGATAATTTTTAACTACAAATAATATTTTCAAAAAAACAAAGCAAATGAGAAGACAGAAGAGCAAAAACATGAGGGACAAGAGGGGAGGGAACATAAGAAGAGAGTGAAGTAGGAGTAGGAATAGCAGGGATACAATTAGGAGGAGGAATATTCTGAGGAAACGGAGACGGAGATCTAAATTTATAAATTTAATCTATTCATATGCAAGAGCAAAAGTAGGATCGAGAAAGTATCCTGAATTGAACTGGCTGACTCCAGAGCCATTGCATATGTGACGCAAACTGAAAGCTGTTTGCAGAAAAGGCTTAAAGAACTAAAGTATTTGCAATATTTATCTTTCTGTGTCTGGCTTATTTCACTTAGCATAAGGTCCTCTAGTTCATCCATATCATCATATATGGAAGTGCGTCTTTCCTTTTAAGGCTGAATAATATTTCATTGTACATATATATTTAAAATATATTTGTCTTCTAATTTATATTACATAATATATAATATAATATATAATACATAATTACTTTATTATATAATATAATATATAATATAATATATTACATTATACATAAGATATAATATTGTTCTATTATATAATATATAAAATGTAT
>NW_016805834.1:893300-900044 GCF_001698545.2 Rhinopithecus bieti
TTATACAATGTATTATTATATAATATATTATTAATATAATGTATCATATGATATATTAATACAATATATCTTGTTAATATAATATGATATAATATATTATTAATATAATATACTATTAATATAATGTATAGTATATTATACTATCTCACATAACATATGATATATAATATCATATATAATATATTCATATCTGTAAATGTATATAGCTGCCTATTACATGTATATGCATATATCTATATGTATATAGATCATCTACATCCTCAAAACATATATACTCTAACTCTATATACATGTATAGATCATATATCTTACATGATATATGTATCATGATTTCTTTACACATTCATCAATTGACATTTAGATTGTTTCCATGCCAAAATATGCTTGAAATATAGTATATTAGAACTGTCAAAAAAGGCTTTTAATTTTAAAATAACTCTGACTACTCTGTTAAAGACTCGAATGGGATCAGAGGCTTCATAAAAGATCAGGTATGCAATTTCAGCCAATATTCAGGAGTTTTAAGAAAAAATCACAAAGAAATGCTAGAAAGAAGATAGAATTAAAAATACATTAAGAGAAATGAATAACATTTTTGGTTCATGAGTAGAATTAACACAGCTGAGAGAAGAATCAGTGAACTTGAAGACCAGCAATAGAAATTTTCAAACTGAGATGCATAGAGAAGTATGAAAATAAAATCAGAAGATCAAAGAATATTAGGACAAAATCAAATGGTCCAACATGCACAAAACTGTAATCCCACAGGAAGAACAAGTTAGGTAGCTGGATAAATATAAAGAAGTAATGGCTGAGAATTTCCTAAAATCAGTGACAGGCACCAAGCCACAGATCTGGGAAGACAAAAAACCAAGCAAGATAAATATCCAATGAAAATACACCTTGGCTGGTCATATGTAAGTTGTTGAAATCAAAGAAGAAGAGAAAAAAGATGAAGGCAGTTAGAGGAAAACAGACACCAAACAGCAGTGACAGGAATATGAATAATAATTACAGTTGAGTTTTTATCAGATTCCATGTAAGCAAGAGGACAAAGCAATGACCAACATATTGGATCTATGCAAAGAAATGAAGAATACTGTAAACAGAATGAATGAATAGAAAAAATTGCAATTACTTTAAAAGATAACAGCTTAAAGCAAAATATTAATAGTGTACCGTGTGTTTATAGTATATGCAGAATTGAAATCCGTAACACTGGTGTGTGATACAACAGGGAAGATTTGATAATATATACTTTTAAGTGTCTTACACTACAAAGGAGGCATATAATATATCTAAAGATGGATGGATAGTATTAGAAATATGTGAAAAATATTGTAGTCCTATGGACATCAATAAAATGTTTTTAAAACAGGTATAAATGTTAACTCAATAGAGGAAATTAAGTCGAATTTCAGAAAATGTTCTAACAATTACAATCTACTGCTGCTACCATGATGATCCACTTATCCATTCAACTAAAGAGAAAAACAATCTAAAGACATGAACAGTAATTTTACAGAAGAAACAGAAATGTCCGATACACATATAAATAAAAGCTTAATAATATTACTTATGAGAAAAATGTAAACATACTACATGAAGGATTGGTAGTAATATTTAATAGTGGAAGTTCACATCTACCCTTAGAAGGAGTATTAAGCTGTTACAACATTATTGGAAATGTTTGGCCTTACCATTTAATGCTAAATATATTCATGCCGCATGTTACTGGTAATTCTACTTCTAGAGACAGTCCTTGGTGTTACTGGTTTACCAGGAGACATACGCTTACTCAACAAAGTGCATAGCAACATGCTTTGTAACATTGAAACTTGGAAACAACCAAATGTCTATCAGAAGTCAATTGATAAATCAATTTTAACGTATTCACCCATAAGAATAACAGGAAGCAGAGGAAGTTAACTTTAAACACATGCCCAAACTGGGAAGAAACTGAGTAACATCCTTCTTAGTGAAATGAGCTGGTGATAGAAACATATATGCAGACTAATACAGTTTATATACAATTCAAAAATATTCAAAAGCAAACTAGTATTTGTTTTTACTTGTGTTCTGTAATAATATAACCAAACTAAGGGAAATGCCAGTACAATATCTAGTTTTTGAGTACAGTAGAGGAGTGAGGAATATTTAAAAATCTGAAGAGGCAAAGAGAGGGTCTGCATTAAATTAGAAAAGAAAGAAATATAATAATAGAACAACCTATATGCATTGTGTGTGTTGTCTCATATATATACATATAAATGTGTGTATGTACTTATATATAATATGTGCATACTTTTGGTAGACTCCTAAAAGCATATCCATTTCACAGTACCATGGAAGAAAAAAATATGTAAAGGATTTGAAGGATTGATGACCAGTCTTTCAAGTTCCTGGAGCCTTATCTCACATTTTTTCTATTTGGATCAAAAGTTCTAAGAAGAAAACTGAACTCTGAATATTTTTTTAAATTTAACAAGGTTGTATTCACTGATTTTCATGAATCAAATGGACCTATTTTGAGGTTTTTTTTTAAATTTTTTTTTTAAGATGGAGTCTCGCTCCGTCACCCAGGCCATAGGCGATCTCAGCTCACTACAACCTCCACCTCCCAGGTTCAAGTGATTCTGCTGCCTCACCCTTCTGAGTAGCTAGGATTACAGGTGCCCACCACCACACCTGGCTAATTTTTGTATTTTTGGTAGAGACGGGGTTTCACAATGTTGGTCAGGCTGGTCCTGAACTCCTGACCTCGTGATCCACCTGCCTTGGCCTCCCAAAGTGCTGGGATTACAGTTGTGAGCCACCGTGCCTAGCTGCGATTTTGAGTTTTTGTATGCACACACTAAGGAAGGTTTTTGATTGTCAAAATCAAAACTGTTAAAATAATATTCTCTTTGGAAGTGATGAGAATGCTGACCAACATAGAATATGTCTAAACTAGTTGAGTATGTAAGATTTCATCTGAGTTTATCAATCTGACACTCAGTTGTAGAGCACTCAAAATTTACACACATTCTAAAATATATAAAGACAAACATAAACTCAATCTTTTAATCTATTCAACCTGAGAGTCTTGCTCTGATGTATATGGGTTTTATTTTGAAACGTCACACTTCCTTAAATCAAAGAGAGCACCGCATCTGCTAAACTCTCACCTGTTCACTAGCCTTCCTCAAAAGTCAGTTTACTTCTACTTCTAGCTGTGCAAATTTTCTCTCATCCTTTTTCATTTTTAGTAGAGGGTCCACAGATTATAATTTATTTGGCAATTAGCCAGTCTCTGGAGCAGCTTTTGACATGTGCTGGGGCTCATATAAGTTTTGATTTTGCCAGACTAGTGAGATAAAATTTTGTCGTTTGGCAAGTATGTTAGTTAGGGTTTTCTAGAGAGACAGAACCAACACGAAATCTTTATCCATCTATACCATATGTATAGCTAGCTATACATATATTAGAGGAGATTTATTAGGGGAATTGTCTCAGAAGATTATAGAGGCTGAAAAGTTCCAAAAGCCTCATAACTAGGGATGGCCATGGTGTAATTCTCTGTCAAAGGAGAAGACCTGAGAATCTGGGGAGCAGCTGCTGCAATTCCCAGAGTCCAAAGGCCAGAGAACCTTTAGTTCTGATGTCCAAGGGCTGGAGTAAAAGTGTATCCCAACTGCAGGAGAGACAGAGAGAGCCTTCTTGTTCCATCTGGGCCCCTAGTTGATTGGATGGTGCCTGAGCACCTTGAGGCCAGATCTTCCCCACTTGGTCCACTAACCCACACATGAATCACCTAGAACAACCTTAATCATCCCCCCAAAATAATGTCTTACCAACTAAGTATCTCTTAATTCAGTTAAGTCGGCACCTAAAATTAACCATCACAGCAAAAGTAATATTAAAATGATGAAACCTGGATAAAAAAATAATATTCTTAGCATAATATATCAAATAACCATCAATATATGTCATATGAATTTGTCCTCCTAATTTCAATGAATGATTGTCTACTTTTCTAAACACTCTCCAGTAATGTTTTATGTTTTTATTTTTGAGAATTTAGTAATCCTTAGATTGGCATGATCACAGTTACTATTATAAAAGTTATCATGTTTCCATCTGCTCCACAGCCAACCAGCACCTCATTTTTCAACATCTAAAGAGATAGTTAAGTTTCAGTTGACTGGGTCACTCATGAAGAAAAAGAGATTTAACTGACTCACAGTTCCATATGGCTGGGGAGGCCTCACAGTCAGGGTGGAAGGCGAATGAGTAGCAGAGTCACATCTTACATGGTAGCAGGCAAGACAGCATGTGCAGGGGAACTTCCCTTTTATAAAACCATCAGATCTCATGAAACTTATTCACTGTCATGAGAACAGCATGGGAAAGGCCCACTTCCATGATTCATTTACCTCCCACCAGGTCCCTCCCATGACATGTCAGAATTGTTACAATTCAAGGTGAGATTTAGGTGGGGACTCAGAACCAAACCATATCAATCTCATATATATTTCATGTTAATCATAACTTCAAATTTGGGAGGTTATATATTCAGTCAAGTCTTCCTCAATCAAATCCATTTGTAGTAGAATAAATATTATTCGATGTGTTTTTGGAATATGGATATCACTCTTAGCTTAAAACACAGATACAGACTTTTAGTTATTCATAAGTTTCTATCTTTCCAGAAGATGTCACAATATAGCATTAAAATTCTGACCCGTGTTATAAGGCATAACTATGGGAAAGCAGGGGACAAAAATTACCAAATTTGTATATGACACCATTTATTACAGTTAATTTAAAATTTATTTGGCAAATATAATGTAAAACTAAACACATTAATAAATTAAAAATAATTTATGAGAATACATTTTCATACCCAGGGGACAATGTGTCTGTAAATGATACATTAAATCCCAAGTATTTTACACAGAAACATGTTTCTGAGCAGGTGAGCCATAGACCTTGTGATCATGTCAAGAAATTCTATGATTTAAATTCTATGATTCTATATAACCACTGAGATAATTGATATGAAAATATTTTAAAATATGAGTATAATTCACAGGAGTTTCAGGAGAAATGACAAATATAAAATATGGAAGAGATTCCTATTGGTCTTGCTGAAGATTATTATGAGGAAACTGTTAAAACTGATACATAACGTTTGGACGTATTTGTGGGGTACATATGGTATTGTGTTATATGCATAGAATGTCTGATGATCAAGTCAATGCATTCAGGAATCGATCATCAGGATCATTTATTATCTCTATGTACTGATAACATTTCAATTCCTCACTTCTAGTTATTTAGAAATGTACAGTACACTGTTGTTAATTACAGTCACGCTACTCTATCAAATATTGGAACTTATTTCTTTTATCTAAGAATATTATTTGTGCCCATTAACCACCCTTTCTTTATTCTCACCCTATACATTCACATTCTTCCCAGCCTCTGGTAACTGTCATTCCATTATCAACCTCCACGAGATCAGTCTTTCAAGCTCTCACTTAAAAGATAACCACTAAGAAAAAGAAATGTTAATAATGATGAGTGACATCTTGCATTTCTTGATGTGATACTGAATATCATTAATATGGTAATTTTGAAAGTAAATAACAGGGTTAATAAAATGCTGATAATATTTTTTGAGGGTAAGTTTGTAAAAATCATGTTTTTTAATCTGAAATTCATCTGGAAATGCATAAGCATAACATCATTTTCATTATACAGACATGAAGACAATATAAAGGTTTTGTAATATATTGCTAATTTAAGATAACCTATATATGTGTAAATATATATTGCAAATCTAGGAATAGCAAAATAATGGGATTTTGTAAACAGAGGATAAAATTGAATCAACAATATATTTTAAAGAATATAATGTAGCATTTTGCTGAAAGGATAAGTTTTCAGAAAATGATGGTAAGAATTAGGAAGTTGTATATTTGATTAAAATCATCACCAAAATAATATTTAAATGGATTTAAATTTACATAGTACTGGGTGCCCTGTGTTCGGTCATCGTATACTATTTAGGGTGAGGGATGCATCATTGGGGATGGTTAGGGGTAATGAAAACATCAACTTTTATAATGTATCAATGTTGTTTGATGCAAGAGTAATCACCAACAAAAAACAAAAGAGATTAGAAAATTTATAACAAACTAGTTATCTCGGGCAATTGAAATTGAAGGTGTTTTGCCCATTTAAAATTCAAACTCGATGAGAAACTATTAGTAGGCTTGTTACCACTTACTCTATTCTTATAGTGTTATCATTTTCTCTGTTTCTTGCATAACATTTCCTCTTTTAAAAAATTATAGGTTGATTATTTCAATTTATATGATGATGTTGAAGAAAATATACTATGAAAATATATTTTAAATTAAGATTAGCAAAAAATAAAATGTGAGTCTATGAAATTAGAATTAAAATGCATGCTCTTAATATGATTCTGTGTTCTGCTATCACACAAATAAAAATATATTTGAATGAACGTGCAAAATACAAAATTTATCCTGGAAAGAACAAAGATTACCAAACTTATACATAACAGGGAGCTATATAGAAAGAAATATATGCCTAAACATTAACTTTATATATGACTCATAATGAAATCCACTTTTGTTGGTCTTATATACTTCCTACAGATTTTTATAAGACATAAATCATAAATGAGACAGAATTAAAATGCTGATTTTTCTAATATTTTATAAGAATTTTCCC
>NW_016805834.1:901230-905274 GCF_001698545.2 Rhinopithecus bieti
TGAGTGACATCTTGCATTTCTTGATGTGATACTGAATATCATTAATATGGTAATTTTTGAAAGTAAATAACAGGGTTAATAAAATGCTGATAATATTTTTTGAGGGTAAGTTTGTAAAAATCATGTTTTTTAATCTGAAATTCATCTGGAAATGCATAAGCATAACATCATTTTTCATTATACAGACATGAAGACAATATAAAGGTTTTTGTAATATATTGCTAATTTAAGATAACCTATATATGTGTAAATATATATTGCAAATCTAGGAATAGCAAAATAATGGGATTTTTGTAAACAGAGGATAAAATTGAATCAACAATATATTTTAAAGAATATAATGTAGCATTTTGCTGAAAGGATAAGTTTTTCAGAAAATGATGGTAAGAATTAGGAAGTTGTATATTTGATTAAAATCATCACCAAAATAATATTTAAATGGATTTAAATTTACATAGTACTGGGTGCCCTGTGTTCGGTCATCGTATACTATTTAGGGTGAGGGATGCATCATTGGGGATGGTTAGGGGGTAATGAAAACATCAACTTTTATAATGTATCAATGTTGTTTGATGCAAGAGTAATCACCAACAAAAAACAAAAAGAGATTAGAAAATTTATAACAAACTAGTTATCTCGGGCAATTGAAATTGAAGGTGTTTTGCCCATTTAAAATTCAAACTCGATGAGAAACTATTAGTAGGCTTGTTACCACTTACTCTATTCTTATAGTGTTATCATTTTCTCTGTTTCTTGCATAACATTTCCTCTTTTTAAAAAATTATAGGTTGATTATTTCAATTTATATGATGATGTTGAAGAAAATATACTATGAAAATATATTTTAAATTAAGATTAGCAAAAAATAAAATGTGAGTCTATGAAATTAGAATTAAAATGCATGCTCTTAATATGATTCTGTGTTCTGCTATCACACAAATAAAAATATATTTGAATGAACGTGCAAAATACAAAATTTATCCTGGAAAGAACAAAGATTACCAAACTTATACATAACAGGGAGCTATATAGAAAGAAATATATGCCTAAACATTAACTTTATATATGACTCATAATGAAATCCACTTTTGTTGGTCTTATATACTTCCTACAGATTTTTATAAGACATAAATCATAAATGAGACAGAATTAAAATGCTGATTTTTCTAATATTTTATAAGAATTTTCCCCATTCGGATTTTCAGTCATCTCTAAATTTATAAATGACATGAAAAGAAGATTCACAAGCAAAAATAAAATAACAAATCTTAAACATAAAAGATAAATCTTAGCTAAATTAAATAAAACTCTGATTGTATTATTACTAAAGTAAATTCCATTGATAATGTGAAGCCAAACACAATCAAGCATCTAAAATCTTGCATAACTGGACAAAATCCAAGAGTATAATGTTCTGCCGTGTTTATACAATTGCATTAAATAAGACAATAATAAAATATTCAACCACATCGGTTTTCAAGAGCTAGCTACATTTGTCATACAACTGGTTGGTTATAAAATCAACACATAAACCTAATATTTAAAACCGATAAGTAAACACTTATATTGTACCATCCTGTCTTCACAATTTTAAAGTTTTGAAATTATTAAAAGTATTATTGAAGAACTAAAATACCCAAGCCTTTCATATGAAGTACCAGTGTAGAATACTAAAGAAATAACGAAATGTTACACATTCTCTGCAGGTTTTTAAAGAAAACACGGAAACATACAGAGAAATAAATACAATTTAGCATATTATTGATATGAATAAATTAGTTTCCTACTTTATTATGGAATATATTTCTAAAAACATGTGTTTAATTGTCATTTTCTGATGTGCCAGACTGTACTAAGCAGGACAGATCTATAGATGAGCAAGACAGGTCCAACATGTGTCTGGCTTCTCCTCATTTTAGAATCTATAGAGTGGGATTAACAGATTCTGAAGGCAATGACCCATGTTAATGCCTCAATAATATATGCAAAAATGATAAATTTACTGCGTAAAATTCATCATGATCCAGTTATTCTTTCTTTCACTGCCATTTTTTTACTGTACTTTTGCAATTTATCCTAGAAATTTGCTTAGGTTTTTTATTTTAATAGTACATATTGATTAGAATATAGTGTGTATAAGCACAAGAATATTCATTCTTTAATGATCTAACAACTTTGTTACCTTAAAAAAAAATTCCACTTTAAGAGCCAAAAGTAATCTCACTGGTGTCTGGTCCATATAAAGTTACATAATTTAGCCTACCTACTCACCAATTTTCTCCTCAAAAACAGAAAGAGATTAAAAAAAAAAAAAGTTCCTTCTCAGAAGACAAGGGTGCAGCTCATATATAAATACACTGGAGGGTGAGAGAAGGATTACTGTCTTCACTTCACATTGTCATTATCACCGAAAGCCCAACAGAGAGTCCTGCAAAGCTGCATTCCGAGGATAAAGTAAAAACAATCACAACCAGATATTCAATCGAAGCAAGCAAGCAAAGGAACAGAGAAAGGAAATTGTGAAACTTTCTAGATAATTGTCTTATTTCTCTGAAAACATATCAGTTATAATACTACTGTGACAAATTTCTTTTGTCGCTTGTCTTCTGGTCAGAAATTAATTCAGTCACTGCTGACTGTTTCATTCTCCCCTGATATGTCTGCCATTCCTTCTCTCTTTTTCAATTTTCCTGTGTATAACAGAATGGAATAGAATATTGGTTTACTAGGTAGTAAAATGAGTTCCCCAGAAGGAAGGTAATGTATTGCTTTGACTAACACATAAGTAAGTGATGTAATGATTTGTCATGAGGTAATGAACTCATCAGTGGAGTGTTAGAAACAATTTTAATAGCATACAAATTTTGAATATTTCTTGTATTCATGATTGAAGCTGAATAAATGGATGGTTTCTAAGTTTGGCATGTTGCCAGAAACTTATATTGGGATAGAATTACCTAGTCAAACTTAATCATCACATCAGTATTTTCATCACTAACAACAATTCAAATTCAGAGACTTAGCATACTTTCAGAGAAGTTGCCATGGCTCATCAGTCTATGTTATAGAGTATTAGTTAGTGGATTCTAGTCCTGATGAATTGTTCTTTTTTGAAGAACTGATGAGTCAATGGGATAGTGTGTGGAATAATTTATTCTCTTATGAAATCAACTAAGGACAGAATCAATATGGAAATTAACTTCAGTATTATAAAATAACAAGTTTTCCCTTACATTTTATAAAGCGTCATAATACAGAATTAAAATGTGGTATCTATTTACAAAAATATATATCTAAAGTTATGCAAGTTGGATTTAAGCAACTCAAAGCTGAGAAATATCCATTTCCAAAACAACTTGTGAATATAAACGAATTTTTGTTTTGTTTTGTTTCGTTTTGTTGTGATTTGTGTTGAAGAATGTGGGCCTAAGCATTACCAGGTCATAGCCGCCATTCAGATGTATCAGAGTTAATAAAATAATCATTCTTTTCAGAGGCATTTATATAAAGGTAAAATTTTCTATGAACTTCGTTCACTGAACGTTTTTTAAAACTCAATATTAATGGAGATATTTTCCTTGGTGACAAAGATAAAAATGACTAAATTTCAGCTCAGGTGTTACCTTCCCTAGAGAGCAATTTTGTTATGACCCAGTCAGTATTAGGCACTTCTATAAACCACTCTACATTTATTTACATACGAGTTAATATTTAACTGTAATCATCTGATCAATTTTGTTTTCTTTTTTGATAAGGGACAAGATGGTGTTTTACAACTTCAGATCTCTAGGACATGACACAGAGTAGTTTAGTAAACGTTAATTGAATGAATTGAAGGCATGATCCTTATCTTTAAAATTTGATGTGGGAAAGCCACAAATGGAACTAGGCTCAGTGTGAGGTAGGGAATTGTATGAAAAGTAATAGGAGCATAGAGGAAGGATAGACTTAATTGGGTGAGGGACAATGATGTGTGCAGATGCATCTTAAAGAAGATGAAAGCTCCTATTTAATAAATTCAATTTTCTTGGTGGGGGGGGGGGG
>NW_016805834.1:905381-948058 GCF_001698545.2 Rhinopithecus bieti
GGGGGGGGGGGGGGAATGAGAGAAGAGGACAGAAGAAGGGCAAAGCCTGAAAGTGTTTGATAAACATTAGAAACTGGTTGTGTTTAGCTCAATGTAGAATATGAGGAGAGTGGAAAAGGGGATATGATAATTCAGGATAAGCTTCCTAGTGACAAAAAATAGTGAAGATATTTTTGTGTACCTTGGTATACAAAAGTTTGCACTTAATGAAAAGGCAGAAGATAGTTGTTGAAGAATTTTAAAGGGCATATGGGTGAGTTATTATAATAGCATTTGGGAATGCTAAGTTTGCTAAAGTACTGAGATTGGACAGAACATACTAATTAATGAGAAGGCTATTTTGATTCTTAATCAAGAAATTTGGAAGGTCTGCACTTAAGGCAGTATACAGGACCAGCAGCAGCATATTTGTGAATGTATCCAGGTTTGGAGATTAGATGAGCAAGTGTGACAAAGTTTGAAGCTAATTTCAAATAATGGTTAAAGTAGTTGAATTTCTTTCCCTGAGATAATAAGCAAAGAATATGCATTCATGAAACTTACAGTATGAGTTTCTAAGACAGTTGTTAACAAAAATGAGATAATTAACGTTATATTTTTTATCTTGATCTTTTCTTCTGACAGTGATAGAGAGTTGCAAATGCTTATTCTTGCATATTAAAGACAAGTGGTGTCATGCAACAGAGTATCATTTATGATAGAGTTTCTTTTCCTATGCTACATGTTACTAAGTTAATGTGTGATCAATTTGCATTTAACATCGATTAGATCACTGATTGAATATGACATAATTATTTTGATCTCCTCTTTGTCATATATTTCTGAGCTGTTATGCACTTCTTGTCTACTTGTGAAGTATTGTAGAAGGTATTCAGCTCCTGGGGGTAGTTTTCTCAACAGCTGAAGAAAATGTTTTATTTAAATTATCTTAGTTATTGGTTTAGTTATCTCAAAACAACTGCCCTGAAATGTAGTTGAATAGAAATGTGTCTAGTGGTATTGGCATGTACAGAGATGAAACAACATGGAGATAGTCATAAATATGAAGCAATGCACACTAAAACCTTTTAATTTTTAAAACTAATTGGACAGAACAAGGAAATTTACTCAATCCACTTAACGTATTTTGTAAACATAAAAATTTATTAACCTTCGTAACATTCCTCTTTCTCTCTCCCTATCTCTGTCTCTTTCGTACACAAACACCTCGAATCTTATAGAAGAGGAGGAGTTAGCCAGGTTCAAGGAAGTGGATCAATTGAAGAGCACTGTAGTCAGAAAGAGAGAGCAAAATGAGTAATTTCTCTGATATTAGAAGCAGCATTGCACACACATTGGGGTAACTGCAACTAAATTTTAAATTGTGAAAAAGGGTAAGAGACTAAGCCACAAGAGGACTTGTCAGTAATATTAAGGAAATTGGCCCAAGGGAAATAGGCATTAGGAGAATAAATAATCATTACAGGGTTTTAAACAGGGAATGATATGATCTTAATTGTGCTTTAAACAGATATTTTGAGCTCTATTCTGCAATGAGTATTTCTAGATGTAGAAAGATTTGGTTGGAAGTTAAATTCAGAAAGATATTATGTTGAATCTAAAATGAGTGACTTTTATAGTGGATAAAATTGAATTGTTTTGAAAGTTATGAAGAAAATAAAATCAACAAGTCTAGCAAATTGATTTGAGGTTGAAAATGAGAAAAGTAATATGCGCTGAATTTTTAGCAAATGCAATTGGTGATTTTTCACCTTCATTATTTAATGAGAAATAATGCAAAGGAGAAAGGAGTTTAGACGGAGTGTTAGAGTGGCAAGTTGTTTTAGTTTAGGAAATATTCATTGTTCAGTTTTCATAGCACTGCTGAGTGAAATGTTTGGAATTCTTCATGTCATATATAGCTCTAGATCCCTATTCCATCCTCAGTAAGTATAACTTAAATAAATTGATTGAGAAATTTGATATTTTCAGAAAATAAATTTTCTATGTGCTACTACCACCCTCTATAACTACAACCACTAATTTCTTCTGTCTCCAAGAATGAAAATGTTCATGCATTAGTATCTATCCCTCACTCAGTGCTTTGGATTGCTTCTGGGATAACGTTTTCTGCATTTACAATTTGTCTCCCCTCTGGGTCTTGGTTTTCATCTTTTATCAGTGTTTTTGTTGCTCCTATGTTCAATAAAAATAAGAAGAAAAAAAAACTAAAACTTTTGTCTAAGGGTAGCACAATTTTGTCTTTCTCCTGCTTTTCATGACAGACATTATTTAACATATGCTGCTAACATAGACTTAGTTCATTTCTTAACTCTTAATAGTTCCCCTTCCTATTCTGCAACTAGACTGCATCTGCTCTTAGTAAGTTCATCAATTCCTTTCACATGAAATATCTAACATACTGCCAAAATATGTCATAGTTTAGCCCTTCTCTACAGCTAGAAACAGCTACAAAATACAGAAATCTGACTGTTTTAACTTATTTATTTATTTATCAACTCAGTATACTCAGTTTCTGGCCACTAAATTCCCACACCAGAATAATAGTCGATACTTCTTTATTCTCCCATTTTCTCTGCTTATAATTGAATCATTTCAGTCCCAGTTTTTCTCTAGCATCTTGGATTTCTGCTGTTCCTAAAAAAGCTATTCCTTTTCTTTTTGCTTTCTGTGTTCTATATCCATCACAATGACGATCTAATAATCATGCAGCTTTCTTTAAGTTATTTGCTGCTTATGTTTAGCAGTCTGCTTTTATATTTCTTAGTAACAGTATATGTGTTTATATTTGTGAATAAGTGCATATGCATATACACATATGGAACTGTCTTAAAATATTTATTCAGTATCTCTAAAATATTTTTCCATCCATTTATTAAAGCTCTGTGCCAGGAAGCATGATACTTACTTATATACATCACCTTACTTACAGTTGTTCTTATTACTATCTATCTCCATGACAGAATAAGAAAATTTAAATTGACAAGAGAAAAGATAAAATCTTGCCAATGACTACATACACAGAAATCAGACAGATCAAGATTCAATCAAAGGTTATATCATTTTAATGCCTGTTCTTTTGAGCATTACTGTCTCATCCAAGGAAAAAGAAAAGGTAGTATCATAGTCTAATAATGATATTTTATAATTTCCCACAGAAAATTTTCAGAAAGAAAGTTGAATATATTTATTAAGTTTCAGGAAATTTTTAACTGAAGTATATGTACATTTTATTCTTTCATCCAAAACAGCAGTTGTCCAAATTTTGGGAGGATGCGCCATTTTTGGGGGGCTTTCATAGACATTATTTTCTAGGTTTAATTTTCTATGTCATATTTAAATTTTCTTCCTTTAACTGTAGGTTTTCTTTTTCCCTATAGTATCTTCAAACTAACAACTTAATCATATCTCAGGTTAGGAACTTCTTAGGATTATCATTTACAGTAGTTAAACATGATTAGCAAGAAAAAATGCTAACTAAATAAAAGGAGAATATTTTAGACTTCTTTCTTCTACTCCTCAGGTTACACTACAAATTTTATTTGGTCCAGCTTTTTGTGTTAGCAATACTTTCAAAATCTTCTTATTTATCTTTCTATTTTCAACATAGGAACTTTAGACAATATTTTTCAAAGCGAAATTGGTGTTGTTTGCCTGCAAATCAAAAATATGATATGATCACCCATTTATCTATTGTAGATGCCAATGTTATTTAATTTGTTTTCGTTCAGTGCTATAAAGTGAGTGGTTCAGTTCTCATTATTTAGTGACCCTGAAGAAATTCTTCTAGATTTATTTCATTTTAATTTAGATAGCAGTTTTCGTATAACAATTCTTATATCTTTTCATAATGTAAGTTACTCTTATCCTAAGTAGGCAGATTAAATGATGAACCAATCAAAAATAATAACTATAAGAACTTTCAAGACATAGTCAGAATAATAAGATATAAAGAGAAACAACAATGAATTAAAACAGAGGGACAAAATTAAGGTATTAGTTTTCTTTTGCTTGTTTATTTATTTCTAAAATAGGATAGATAAAACTATTCTAGAAATCAAACAGTAAAATGTTCTCTTTTACATGTAATAAGTCTTTAAAATCAAACATATACAGTAAATATGGAAAAAATATTTTGGCTTTTTAAAAATGTTTAGAATTCTTTATACTCAGTTTACACCTAAATACATCTTAAAGTAACACATAAAGTAATATTACTAAATAACATACAATTTGGGGAGGTTATTGACAGATGTTTATTTATTGCATTTGTAGGCTCTCAAGAATGTCAAATGCTGCTTTAAATACTAAACATAAACAGACGTGAAAGTGAAGTAGATAACTTTTTAGGAATTCATGAACTCTGGATCCAGATTTGTGCTAGTCATACATACCCTTCTCCAAGGAGAAACAGCAGATGTGAACATGATACATCAAATGGTAGCAAAATAGCATTTATTACCAGCTCGAACCATAACTAACTAGTTTGGGTCACTTGGATTCATTTTCTTTCCCTAACTAATGACATAAGAAAGATGAGTTGATTTTAGCTGTTGTCAGGAGGCCTCTGTTCCTCATACTTTGAATCTCCCCAAAGGACTTCTTGGGTGTTTTCTTGACATAATAGCTGGTTTCCCCAGAGTGCATCATCCAAGAGCACAAGGTATGAGCTGCAGTACTTTTTGTGATGTAGACTTAGAAATCAAGTTTTGTTGTAATCACAGTGTTTTATTGGATCTGTCAACTCTATTCAATGCTGATGGAAACTATACAGTGGCATCAATATCAGAAAGTGGGAATTTTGGGGAGCCATCTTGGAGGCTATCTGCCAGAGAGTACACACTTACAGATTCTAAATTACATACTTGGGAACAAGTAGTGTTGCAGCTCTTTTACTCCTGTAGTTTGGTGAGTTCCGAGTTCTTGTCCTGTGACCAGGAAGAATGATGTATGCAGACACCGGAGAGTGAGTAAGGCAGAGTAGAATTTATTGCGTTACAGAAAAGCTCTCAACAGTAAGAGGGGCACTGAAGGTGGGCTGCCAGCCATGAGGCTGAGTCTAGGGTTTTTTAATGAACTTTAAATGGAGAAGTATGTGCTGATTTGTCTGTAGGTATGCTTTAAAAAGCACCATTCACAAATAGGCATGTTAGTGTAGAGGACTACTGGGGAAAGGTAGCTTTAGGTAAAACAGGTGAATGATAAGGGCCAATCAGGAGAGAATGTGCCAAACAGGAATGGAAGCTCTCAATCTGGTCTATGAATTTATCAGGAACTTGTAGCTTGGTTTTCAGGCTTTAGGTTAAATTTCACCAAGGACCCATCCCTGTCTGCCTAGAAATTTACCTGCCTCCTACTGCTATCAGTAGCCTATTTGGGGAATCTCTAATTTTCACTCATAATCTTATATGGTATTTATTCCTTCTCTAAAACTAAAGATGAGGTCTTAATAATTATTTCAAATAATTGCTCTTCCATTTTTATTCCATCAACTTAGTAACACTTATAATTAATATTATTCTTAATTCTCCTGTTGTTACCAATAAACTTTAAAATAATTATGTTTTTCTAACATTGTTCTCTTGAACAATATTTTCATCTAAATAATAGTAAGAGCACTCCTACATTTATATTGTAAACTGCTTTCAAACGTGTGTCTTATATTACCTACACCTTTATATTTTGAAGGTTGATGTTATTTACCATCTAATCTAAGAGTCACACACCAAGATAGTTCCATTCTGTCTTTGGGTTAAGTCAATTTTTGCAAGCAACGAATGGCATTTACTTTATGTGACCATACAAAAATTATTCAAGCAACACACATTCTTCTCTGCAGCCAATGCCTCTAATCAAGGGGTGGATACTCTAAGTAGAATTTGCATAGAATTTCAAATAGATACACATTTCTTGACATTCTTGATTCACATTTCTTGTTAAAAATGATATATTTTCATTTTCTTCTTATTTGGCCTAAGGTTCTCTTGTAGCGCTCCTCCTTCCATTCCCCTGCCCACTCTCGAATTTTCAAATTGTCTTTATTTTATTGAATAACAAACTCACATAACCTAAAGTCATGCTATTGATGTGCAAAACTCTACCCTTTCATCCTAAATTACCTTGGTTATCCCCACTCTACCAAAGTCCTTCATATTCTACTTACTTGCACTGGTTGCTCTCATGACGTTCTGCAGAATGATCAATCTGGGACATCTTATCCCTGCTTTCCTGAGTCAGTTTCTCTGTTTGCTGAATTTTGCTCTTTCTCTTCTGTGGTTTACTGACTATATTTTTAGTTCTCCTCAAATAATTCATAAATTAAGCTGTACAGAAAATTTAAAATGGATTGTTTTTATTATGTTATTACATATCAATAATAATTTGGTTTGTTTCAAATAATGTTTTCCAAAATATTGTAGGATTATGGTGTTCCATACTCATTGTTGCTGATGACAAGTCTGAGGGCTACTCTGGCTATAATTTATTTTAAAATATGTGAACTTAATTTTAATTATTTTGGATAATTACTTTTTATATTTAAATTAATTGTTTTTTAAAAAAATTATTTCATAATGAATTAGTTATTTTAGCTAAAAGAAATAAAAGGTAGTCACTTCTCATCTTTATTTGCACATGATATTTTAATGCTTTTAAAAGTTTTACAAGGTGATGAACATAAAAGGCTATCTCACTGTGATTATAATTCATATTTATTTATCCAAATTTTAATATGGTTGACAATATTAATTTATGAAGTGTGTTTTCTCTTCTGTGAAACATTTGCACTTATCACTTTCCCCACTATTCTATTGCAGTTTTGATCCTTTTTTATTGATTTGTGGTTGTTTTTTACTGTATTTTGAATGCAGATATTTTTCTGGTTCTGTGTCTTACAAAATGGCTTTTCCATTTTGGAGTTTATCTTTTCATTCTCTTGATAATGACTTTTAATGTATGATATTTTTATAGTTTATAGATGTACCTCACAATTGGAATTAGCATACGTCTGTTTTTTTGTTTTTTTGTTTTTTGAGACAGAGTCTCGCTCTGTAGTCCAGGCTGGAGTGCAGTGGAGCGATCTCCGCTCACTGCAAGCTCCACCTCCCGGGTTCACGTCATTCTCCTGCACAGCCTCCTTGGTAGCCGGGACTGCAGGCGCCCGCCACCACTCCCGGCTAGCTTTTTTGTATTCCTAGTAGAGACCGGGTTTCACCGTGTTAGCCCGGATGGTCTCGATCTCCTGAACTCGTGATCTGCCCGCCTCAGCCTCCCAAAGTACTGGGATTGCAAGCGTGAGCCACCTCTCCCGGCTTAGCATACATCTTAAATTTTAGATTACATGGCAAAAAATTAAGTCTTGAAGTTGAAAAACTGAAATTTCATTTTTTTTTTTTTTCTTTACCTGGAGTAGCAGTTTTAAGAATGTATGCCAGCCAGCTGGGCGTGGTGGCTCACACCGGTAATCAATCCCAGCACTTTGAGAGGCCGAGACGGGGGGATCGCTTGAGGTCAGGAGTTCAAGACCAGCCTGGCCAACGTGGCAAAACCCTATCTCTACTAAAAATACAAGAAAAAAAAAAATTAACCGGGCTTGGAGGTGTGCACCTGTAGTCCCAGCTGCTCAGGAGGCTGAGGCAGGAGAATAGTTTGAACCCGGGAGGCAGAGGTTGTAGTGAGCCGAGATTGTACCACTGCATGCCAGCCTGGGTGACAGAGCAAGACTCCATCTCAAAAACAAACAAACAAACAAAAAATAATGTATGCCAGCCATTTCTAATAAGAAATTAACATAATGAAGGGAAGTATATGATAATAAATATATTACAGTTTTCATTACTGTACATCAAGTGCCTTTAAAAAATTGACACACATAAGTTTTAAAATAATATTTGTGATTAAAATGTCTTCTTATGGTATGGATACAAGAAGTGATTCTAAGAAATATATCAGTTTTTCAGTTTGCACAGTTGCACTGGGTCAGATATAGTCCATGTTAACTAACCTACTAAAATCATCCAGTAACGTTACATGTAACACAAATATCAGGTCTTCAGTCAGGAAAGAAAAGCATTTTCAGGAAATATTACAAATTAATGTTCAATGCTAGATCTATTTACATTGATCACTATTATAAATGAAAGTCTTTTGTTCTGTAGATAAAAATATTTTGATGAAAATAAAATGCTTGACTTTTCTAGGAGTGAGTCTATTCCATTAATTTTAGCACTTGGTAACCTCAGAGTCTGTTCTCAAAGATGTTAAACACAAATGGATGGAAGTGTAACATTTGCAAATCTCATTTGTTACACATTTAGTGAACTTTATTTGTAATGGTTGAAAGTATGACTATCTGAAAAAACTAAAACAAAACAAAAAAACCCTTAATTCTGCGTCTGGTATAAAAATAACATACTTCTTACAGAATGTGTGGTTGTTGCCAGGTTGTTGCATCATATAAATGCTGTGTATGAGGTCTACTTAATATCACTCAGTTAAGCTATGACAGGGTTTGAAAAGTATGCATAGAATAAATACACATGTATAAAATCATCATAGCTTTTATTACAAGTGAGTTAAATGAAATCATCCATGATAGTATTTTTTTGTTCATTGCTTATGCTATTGAAAAATTGAGGGGTCTTATTTCTGTTTAGAATGTTATAATAAGCAGTTTTTCTGTAATGTGTGTTTTCCTCTTCATTAACTTAGAGTATTTGGGCCTCTGAATCTCTTACAAAGTCCACAGCAGGTCTCAGCCATCCTCCAGGGCAGCTGTCCTTGTGCTGCATGAAACTTGTGGCTCTGTCACTTCACCAGAATGTACACATTCCTGTACAATGTGGGGATGAGAAGGGGTTGGTAGTGGAACCTAAGCATCATGCATTGCCTCACTTGAAAGTGACACATGGTGCTTTTGTTGAAGTTCCTTAGACAAAGCAGTCACTTGCACTTGCCCAGTACAAAGCGACTGAGAAGTCCTTTTCCATATGTCAAGGAAAAAAAATGAACACATAGGATATTCTCTTCTGCAATATATTCAAAGAAAAACTGCCAGCAATATTCAAATTTGCAAGGAATTAAGCATACATTATAAGACTAGTTAATTTAGAGAGTGAGATTTTCCAAAAAGCGTTTCTTTTACTTCTCATTAATGCTATTTCTTTTTCTCTATCAGGACAACTTGTAAAATTGGTTTAAAAAATACAAATCATGCCTGGTCTCCGAAAAAATGGAGACAAATATTCCAGAGAAATATCGAGGTAGTATTAAAGCTGATGAGTGACTATGTGAGTCCTCAATTTGTGAGAGGATCTACTCTGCACAGTGCTAGTTAGACACTGCCATATTCTTGCTCTTTGGGCTCCCTTCTCCAAAACATATTGCAAACACTTTTCTTTAGATTGCTGTTTTGTTTTCTGTGTTCCTATCAATGAATAGGCACTCAATTTCCATTCACATGCAAGCATGTCATTCTATCATTCCTTGTCCTGTTCTTGTTTTTATTTTGTGAAAAACAATTGTCTTTAATATGAATTCTATAGATAGGCTTTTGTAGATTTGATTGTTCTTTCACTCCAGTAATACCTCATTTCCATCATTTCTAATTTTTAAATTAAAGTTTGTTATTTCTACAATTTTATTCCATGTTTTCCTTTCATTTCTGCAACTATGATGAAGGTTAGAAAAGGCAGTCAAGTAAGTGAATAATTTGCGTCCTGATAAAGCAGAATGAAGTAACTCGTTTAGTAGAGTTTTTAATATTGGGTTTGTAATATTAGAAACATATAAATAGCTGGGAGTGGTGGCTCACTCCTATAATCCCAGCACTTTTGGGGGCCAAGGAAGGCGGATTGCCTGAGGTCAGGAGTTTGAGACCAACTAGGCCAACATGGTGAAACTCTGTCTCTACTAAAAATACAAAAGTTAGCCAGGCACGGTTGTGGGCACCTGTAATTCCAGCTTCTCGGGTGGCTGAGGCAAGATAATTGCTTGAACCCAGGAGGCAGAGGTTTCAGCGAGCTGAGATCATGCCACTGCACTCCAGCCTGGGCGACAGAGCAAGACTCCATCTTAAAAAAAAAAAAAAAAAAAAAAAAAAAAAAAGAAAGAAAGAAAGAAAGAAAGGAAAAAAAGACCAAAGAAATATGTAACATAAACCAGCTTGGGGATGTTCCTGAGTTTAATCATTCCTTACAGTAGTTTAACCCAATGATGAGTTTCTCAAAAGTATTTTTGATGAAAACATTTTCTAAAATATGAAAATAGAGAGATAAACATGCTAATGAGTGAGTGAGGCCCTATAATAAGAACTCCTTAAGAAGATTTTACTTTTTTTTTTTTTTTTTTTTTTTTAAGCATGTATTTCAGTTAGAAAAAATAAAAAAGGTGGAATGACTTTTAGGCTGTTGGCCTCTCTCCTTCAAGCTACCTTCTGTCTTTGAAGTATTGAATCGAAGCATGAGTCCGTAGGTATTTATCACCTGACACTGACATTTCAGCACTCATTTGATAGATTAATGGAGAAAACTGCTAGTGTTGATTTCTTTCTTCCCATGACTTTTGGCATAAACAGATACTTTTAGAGATATTTCCTACAGCTCTTGGAATAATTTTAACAGTCTTACTAATAAGGCATTTTGGGAAGAAATAGCTTATTCAAAGATAGCTTTCATGCACTTAAAACTGTGAAACATCTTTGATTGCCCAACTGATTCTCAGTACTGTATCACTGTAGAAATTGTTAGCTAGTGTACCTAAGATTTTTGAATTAACCTGATTCTTGTTTTGCCATTTTAACATACTGTGGTTAGCTTGATACAATTATTCCTTTAAATTGAACTGATTCTGGGTTTCAGAATGAAAGCTAGCTGATAAAATCAAACACATCTTAAAATATGAATTATAATTAAAAGTTAACTTTATATTATACCACTCATCAATGGATTGTATACATTAATTTTCATAAGGTCAGGGTTATGACTTCTTTACCTTGTTAGTCCTTGATAGCTATCTTATGTCCTGGCAGATATTATGTGTTCAATAAATGTTTGATGAATGAATGAATAAAGATTCAGGACAGACTCTGTGGTCGGTAGCAAGTAACTCCATTTTCAAAGTCACCATCAAGTTCAGGAAATCATTAAAGAATTGTACAACTTTTCTATCCAGGTCAGATCTAGAATCATCGCTGTTGTGTAGCTACTATTTGATAAAGTGTAATGCAATCCACAAATATAAGCTACCTGTATTAGTTTTCTATTGCTTCCTAACAAATTACCACCAATTCAGCAGGTTAAACAACATCCACTTATTATTTTACAATTTTAATGGGTGAGAAATAAGACTGGATACCTTGTTCAGCATCTTACCAAGCTAAATTCAAGGAGTCAGCTGTAATTGTGTGTTTCATCTGTGGCTCAGTTTGCTCTTCCAAGCTCACTGTTTTTGCTAGTTTGTTTGTGTGTATATACATATATACATATAAAATTTATCTTCTTGAGGCTGTAGGACTGAGGTTGTTACTTTGCTGCTGCCTGTACAGGGACAGCTGTCAGTGGCTATAGACAGTTCCTTGCCATGTAGTCCCCTACTATGGACTGAATTATGACTCTCCCCAAATTCATATGTTGAAGCCTTAATCTCCAATGTGGAATGGGTTTGGAAATAGGGCTTTTTGGAAATAATTAAGGTTAAATGAGGTCTTAATGTTAGGGTTCTAATCCAGTAAGTTTGGTGGCTTTTCAAAAAGAGAAAGAGAAATTAAGCACACTCCAATAATCTCATTTTAAGGTCAACAATTTGTGACATTAATTATACCTGAACAATACCTTCACATCAACATCTAAAGTATAGTTGTACTGAATAATTGGGAGAAGTTGTGTGTATACTAAAGACTGGGAATCCTGAGGGATACCCTATAATTCTGTCTACTAAAGAACATATATTTTTAAAATACATATTTAAAATAAAACATATATTTAAAATCATAACAACAAATATTTTATTTAGCCACATTAAATAAAAAGTAAAAGGAGGCATGTAAACACATTTAATAATACATAATTTATTTAAACAACATAAACTAATTTCAACATATAATAAGCATAATTTTCAAACTCTTATTTTAGTTCAAGGGAATAAGTGCAGGTTTGTTACATGGGTGAACTCGTGTCACAGGGGTTTGTTGTACAGAACATTTCATCACCTAAGTATCAAGCCTAGTAACCTGTTAGTTATTTTTCCCAGTCGTCTCCTTCCTACCACTCTCCACCCTAAGTAGTTATTTTTCCCAGTCGTCTCCCTCCTACCACTCTCCACCCTAAGTAGACCGCAGTATCTATTCCCCTCTGTGTGTCCATGTGTTCTCATCATTTAGCTCCTACTTGTAAGTGAGAACAAGCAGTATTTGATTTCTGCCCCTGTGTTAGTTTGATAAGGATAATGGTATCCAACTCCATCCATATCCCTGCAAAAGACATGATCTTTTTTGTTTTTATAGAAGTTAGAAATCCAGTGTGTATTTTACAGTTACAGCACATCTCAGTTATGACTATCTGTATTTCAAGTAGTCAATAGCAAATGTGGCTAGTGGCCACCCATTACACAGCACAGTTACAGACAATTATAGGTGTAATCTAGGTTAATTATAATTACAGGTTAATTACCCTAAGAATTTAAGGAAGAAAGCAGAGTGCCATTTCAACATCCTCTGGGACTGGAAGATTACATTTAAAGTGAACTCCAGGAGCAATAGAAAATTTCCATATTATTGGACATACTTTTTCTTTCAGCTTGAATTGAGGGTGAAATATGACAAAATAAAATAAAATCAGTTTAAAAAATACATATTTTACAAAGTGCAAGTAGAAAATAATAATTTGTTAGATTTATTGTCACGTTATTCTCTTATACATAAATGATTATTTGTAAATATACTAGTTTTAAATTTCTGTAGTTTTAAACTTCCCTCCAAATAATTCCACTTTTATAGCATCATTAAATAATTACTAAATATTTAACTTACTGAAAATATAAATATTAACATAACCATTACTTAGCATCAACTCTTGTGAACAGATAATTTTTTCTTTAACTTTTGTAAAGAGAAGTGATAGATCTATTCTTATGTATTTAATGATTTAATGATATTCAAATTTTATTATTTTTCTTCAAGCAAGTAATACGCCTTTAGTCACAATTTTGTGAACAACATAATGCAGAGTCAACAAGCATACATTTGTATTGATATTCTTTCAACAAATAACACTTAGGGTGGGTTAAAAGAATGAAAGAGGTAAGACTAATACTGTATGGACACTTTATTCTTTTCTCTATTTTAATCAGTGTGATAATAATAGTATTTATTTTACTAAGGAAGAAAAATATCCTAACAAAGGTTAGAACACGCCAATGCCTGTACTAGTCATTACTATATAGTACTTCCTACCAGTGCACTTAAAATATTATTAATATTAAATAGTATGTATTATCACATAAACAGATAACATGACAAGAACTTAGTTCATTAATAATATTCTACTGATTTGAACACTTTACCTTTTAGATTGAAATGACATCAGCTAGCTTTTGATGTCATTGACAGAAACATAAAATGAATATCTATAAATATATAATTGTTCCACTTGACAAATTTCAAATATTCAAAATTTTTACAAAGCATGTTATGTAATATCCTTCCTTAACCCATTGTAATATTATCTTCTGTGACTGCATGTTTGGGATAGCACAGGCCTTTTACTTCCGAAATGCTCTTATGCAGTCTGTTGAGAGATTCTTTGTCATTGATCTCAATTCCCAGTCTTCATCATACAACGTTGACTGGAAATGACATTTCTTTTTGTGTGTGCGTGCTTTCACTTCTTTGCTCATTTTGCTTACATGGCATTCTGATGGGCTGAAATTCAAAAATTTGAAATTCTTCAGACATTTACCTACCTTAATATATGGACAGAAAAAACATGCTACAACATATCTTTTACTCATACAAGTGTCTCTTTGGCTTTGAGATTGGTGAGAGGTATAATGGTAAGTGGTAAGTTTTAAAAAACACAAATGTTTAAGAAAGCAAAAAAGATATGGAAGAAAAATAGTATAATGTAAAATATATATTTGTTTTACTATATATTATATAATGTGTTATATGTGATAGATGTATAGATCATGTATATGCTCTACTAACAGCATATTATGTCCTACATTACATACCAAAAACATATTTGTTAATTTTAATGTTAAACTATGTATGTCACAATAGTAAACAAAAAGTCATTATAAGATGTGTGAAGAAGAAAGACATCACCATAAAACATAAATATTTGGATTAAAAAGTCTATCTAGTAGCTCGTCCTACTTTTCCTCACAGAGCTATATTATTTGGAGGAGATTCTGTTCACACAATTCTTACCTCAAATATAAATATAGAATTGTACTTGCCTTCAGAAGAGCTAAAGAATTAGAGTAATAATATATGATTATACTAATCTTAATATTTAGTGAAATGTTAACATACATTATTGATCATATTCTTCGCTACAAGCAAATTGGCAGTTTAAGTGTTCTTAAATATAATGCAAATTGAGTTTAAAAAATAGAACGCTTGAAGAAAAAACATACACTTTCCTGCCATAGCATCCAATTTAATCTTAGGACCCATGAGAATTTATGTGATTATTCTGTAATTATTCTGCATCTCGTATTAGCTCATTTGTGCTACTATAACAAAATACTATAAACTAAATAGCTTACCCACATAGAGGTAGGAAAGAATATACATGGGATACAGGAGATCCCTTAGGATGTGTCTTAGTGTTACCATGCTTTGTAATTAAGGTCAAGATAAAAACTGCGGGATGGGAGGCCAACATGGCTGACTAGAAGCAGTGGCGATCAGAGGCTCCCTTTGAAAAGAACCATAATTAGTGTGTGAATCCTGCACTGGCAACCCAGGTATTCAGGTTCTCTCATCAGAACTGACTAGGCAGCTGGTGTGATCCAGGGAGAGGGAAGAAGAGCAGTGTGGTGCTGCGGCCCACCTGAGAGCCATGTCGGGATGGGGGTTAGGGGAGTCCACTAGGGAATCAAGTGAACCGCCAAGTGAATAGGGCCTTAAGCGAACCCCTAGCACCTGCAGTAGCCCTAAAAAAGAGGAACCTGACCATTGAAAGAAAAACAAACAGAAAGCAACAATAGCACCAACAACAAACAAGTTCCCACAAAAACCCCATCCAAAGGTCAGCAGCCTCAAAGATCAAAACTAGACAAACTCATGAAGATGAGAAAGAATCAATGTAAAAATGCTGAAAATCCAAAAGGCCAGAGTGTCTCTTCCCCTCCAAATGATCGCAATGCCTCTCCAGGTAGTGTGCAGAACTGGACGGAGGATAAGATGGATGAACTGACAGAAGTAGGCTTCAGAAGGTGGGTAGTAAAAAAACTCTCCTGAGCTAAAGAAGCATGTTCTAATACAATGCAAAGAAGCTGAGAACCTTGATAAAAGGTTAGAGGAGCTGCTAACTATAAAAACTAGTTTAAAGAGGAACATAAATGACCTGATGGAGCTGAAAAATACAGCATGAGAACTTCATGAAACAACACAAGTATCAATAACTGATTCAACTGAGCAGAAGAAAGTTTAAGACCACCTTGCTGAAATAAGACAAACAGACAAGATTAGAGAAAAAAGAATGAAAAGGGATGAACAAAGCCTCCAAGAAACATGGGACTACATAAAGCAACTGAATCTATAATTGATTGGAATACTTGAAGGAGACAGGGAGAATAAAAACAAGCTGGAAAACACACTTCAGGATATTATCCAGGAGAACTTCCCCAATTTAGCAAGACAGGCTAACATGCAAATTCAGGAAATATACAGAACACCACTAAGATACTCCATGAAAAGATCAACCCCAAGACACAAAAACATTAGGTTCTCCAGGGTTGAAATGAAGGAAAAACCCGGTAAGGGCAGCCAGAGATAAAGGCCAGGTCACCTACAAAGGAAAGCCCATTAGACTAACAGTGAACCTCTTGACAGAAACTCTATAAGCCAGAAGAGATTGGGGGCCAATATTCAACATTCTTAAAGAAAACAATTTGCAACCCAAAATTTTATATCCAGCTAAAATAAACTTTATAAGCAAAGGAGAAATAAAATCCTTTCATAACAAGCAAATGCTGGGGAATTTCATTACCACCAGGCCTGGCTTGAAAGAGCTCCTGAAGGAATCACTAGATATGGAAAGGAAAAAGTAGTACTAACCATTGCAAAAACACACCAAAATATGAAGACCAATGACACTATGAAAAAACTGCCTCACCTAGTGATGTAAAATCAGCTAGCATCATGATGACAGGATCAGATTCACACATAACAATACTAACTTTAAATGTAAATGGACTAAATGCCCAAATTAAGATGCAGACTGGCAAATTGGATAGTCACAACCCATCAGTGTGCTGTATTCAGGGAACGCATTTCATGTGAAAAGGCACACATAAGCTCAAAATAAAGGGATGGAGGAAAATTTACGATGCAAATGGAAAGTAAAAACAAAACAAAACAAAAAACAAAAACAAAACAAAAAAACAAGGATTGCAATCCTAGTCTCTGACAAAAGAGACTTCAAACCAACAAAGATCAAAACAGACAAAGAAGGATATCATGACATAATGGTAAAGGGATCAATTCAACAAGAAAAAGCTAACTATCTTAATTATGTATGCACCCAATACAGGAGGACCCAGATTCGTAAAACAAGTTCTTAGAGACCTACAAAGAGACTTAGACTCCCACACAATAATAGTGGAACACTTTAACACTCCACTGCCAGTATCAGATGGATCAACAAGACAGAAAATTAACAAGGATATTCAGGACTTCAACTCAGCTCTGGATCAAGTGGACCTAATAGACATCTACAGAACTCTCCACCTCAAATCAACAGAATATACCTTCTTCTGAGTGCCACATGGTACCTATACTAAAATTGACAATATAATTGGAAGTAAAACACTCCTCAGCAAATGCAAAATGCAAATGCAAAGAACTGAAATCATAACAAACAGACCACACTGCAATCAAATTTAAAATCAGAATTAAGAAACTCATCCAAAACCACACAATTACATGGAAATTGAACAACCTGCTCCTGAATGACTCCTGGGTAAATAATGAAACCAAGGCAGAATCAAGAAGTTCTTTGAAATCAATGAGAACAAAGAGACAACACACCAGAATCTGTTGGACACAGCTACAGCAGTGTTAAGAGGGAAATTTTTAACACTAAAATAATACTAAATTCTCATGTCAGAAAGCTAGAAATATCTCAAATTGACCCCCTAATATCACAATTAAAGCTATAGAAGCAAGAGCAAACTAATCCGAAAGCTAGCAGAAGACAAGAACTAACTAAGATCAGATCAAAATTGAAGGAGATACAGACACATAAAACCCTCCAAAGAAATCAATGAATCCAGGAGCTGGTTTTGGAAAAAATTAACAAAGACTGCTAGCTAGATTAATAAAGAAGAAAAGAGAGAAGAATCAAATAGATACAATAAAAAATAATAAAGGGATATCACCACGCACCCCACAGAAGTTCAAACTATCATCAGAGACTACTATAAACACCTCCATTAAAATAAACAAGAAAATCTAGAAGAAATGGATACATCCCTGGACACGTACACCCTCTCAAGACTAAACCAGGAAGAAGTCGAATCCCTGAATAGACCAATAACAAGTTCTGATATTGAGACTAATTAATAGCCTACCAACCAAAAAATAAAATAAAACCCAGGACCAGATGGATTCATGGCCAGGTTCTACCAGAGGCACAAAGAGGAGCTGATACCATACTTTTTGATGCTATTCTAAACAATTGAAAGGGAGGGACTCCTCCCTAACTCATTTTATGAAGCCAGCATTATCCTGATACCAAAAACTGGCAGATATACAACAACAAAAAAAAGAATACCCCTGATGAACATTGACGCAAAAATTCTTAACAAAATATTGGCAAACCGAATCCAGCAGTACATCAAAAATATATCCACCACTATCAAGTCAGCTTCATCCCTGGGATGCAAGACTGGTTCAACATACGCAAATCAATAAACGTACTTCATTGCATAAAGAGAACCAAAGACAAAAACCACATGATTATCACAAAAGATGCAGAAAAGACCTTTGATAGAATTCAACATCAATTCATGTTAGAAACTCTTAATAAGCAAGGTATTGATGGAACATATCTCAAAATAATAAGAGCTGTTTATAACAACCACAGCCAATATTATATTGAACAGGCAAAAGCTGGAAGCATTCCTTTTGAAAACTAGTACAAGGCCAGGATGCCCTCTCACCACTCCTATTCAACATAGTATTGGAACTTCTGGCCATAGCAACCAGGCAAGAGAAAGAAATCAGGGTATTCAAATAGGAATAGAGAAAGTCAAATTGTCTCTGTTTGTGGTGACATGATTCTATCCTTAGAAAACCCCCTCATCTCAGCCCAAAAACTTCTTAAGCTGATAGGCAACTTCAACAAAGTCTCAGGACACAAAATTAATGTGCAAAAGTTACAAGCATTTCTTTACACCAACAATAGACAAGCAGAGAGCCAAATCATGAATTAACTCCCATTCACAATTGCTACAAAGAGAATAAAATATCTAGGAATACAGCTAACAAGGGATGTGAAGGACTTCTTCAAGGAGAACTGCAAACCACTGCTCAAGGAAATAAGAGAAGACCAAAACAAATGGAAAAATATCCTATCCTCATGGATAGGAAGAATCAATATTGTGAAAATGGCCATAATGCCCAAAGTAATTTATAGATTCAATGACATTCCCATCAAACTACTATTGAAATTCTTCACAGAATTTCACAGAATTAGAATTCACAGAATTAGAAAAAAACTACTTTAAATTTCATATGGAATCAAAGATGACCCCATATAGCCAAGACAATCCTAAGCTGAAAGAACAAAGCTGGAGGCATCACACTACCTAACTTCAAACTATACTACAAGGCTACAGTAACCAAAACAGCATGGGACTGGTACCAAAACAGACACATAAACCAATGGAACGGAGCAGATTTCAGAAATGACACCACGCATCTACAACCATCTGATCTTTGACAAACCTGACAAAAACAAGCAATGGGGAAAGGGTCTCCTAGTCAATAAATGTTGCCTGGAAACTGGCTTGCCATATGCAGAAAACTGAAACTGGACCCCTTCCTTATACCTTATACAAAAATTAACTCAAGATGGATTAAAGACTTAAATGTAAAACCCAAAACCATACAAATACTAGATGAAAACCTAGGCAATACCCTTCAGGATATAGTACTGGGCAAAGACTTTATGACAAAAATGCCAAAAGCAATTACAACAAAAATCAAAATTGACAAATGGTATCTAATTAAACTAAGGAGCTTGTGCAAAAGAAACTATCATAAAAAGAAGCTATTATCAGAGTGAACAGGCAGCCTACAGAATAGGAGAAAATTTTTGCAGTCTACCCATCTGACAAAGGTCTAATACACAGAATTTGCAAGGAACTTAAACAAATTTATAAGAAAAAACAACCCCAACAAAAAATGGGAAAAGGATATGAACAGACACTTCTCAAAAGAAGACATTTACATGGCCAACAAACTTACAAGAAAAAGCTCAGCATCACTGTTCATTAGAGAAATGTAAATTAAAGCCACAAGGAAAGACCATCTCATGCCAGTCAGAATGGCAATTATTAAAAAGTCAAGAAACAATAGATGCTGGCGAGGCTGTGGAGAAATAGGAATGCTTTTACACTGTTGGTGGGAATGTAAATTAGTTCGACCATTGTGGAAGACAGTATGGCAATTCCTCAAGGATTCAGAACAAGAAATACCATTTGACCCAGCAATCCCATTACTAGGTATATACCCAAAGGAATACAAATTATTCTACTATAAAGACACATGCAGCCAGGCACGGTGGCTCATGCCTGTAATCTCAGCAATTTGGGAGGCAGAGGTGGGTAGAACACCAGGGGTCGGGAGTTCGAGACCAGCCTGACCAACATAGAGACACCCCATCTCTACTAAAAATACAAAATTAGACAGGAATGGTGGCACCTGCCTACAATCCCAGCTACTAGGGGGCTGAGGCAGGAAAATCGCTTGAACCCAGGAGGTGAAAGTTGCGATCAGCTGAGATCACACCATTGCACTCCAGCCTGGGCAATAAGAGCAAAAGTCCATCTAAAAAAAAAAAAAAAGACACATGCACACGTTTATTGCAGCACTATTCACAATTGCAAAGACATGGAATCACCCCCAGTGCCCATCAGTGATAGACTGGATAAAGAAAATGTGGTGCATACACACCATGAAATACTATGCAGTCATAAAAAGGAAGGAGATCATGTCTTTTGTGGGGAAATGGATGAAGCTGGAAGCCATCATCCGCAACAAACTAACACAGGAACAGAAAACCAAACACTGCATGTTCTTACTCATAAGTGGGAGTTGGACAATGAGAAGACATGGTCACAGGGAGGGGAATAACACACATCAGGGCCTGTTGGGGGGTGGGGGGCAAGGGGAGGGAAATTAGAAGATTGATCAATAGGTTCAGCAAACCACCTGGCACACGTATACCTATGTAGCAAATCTTCACCTTCTGCACATGTATCCCAGAATTTAAAGTAGAATTAAAATGAATAAATAAATAAATAATAAATAAAAAACTACAGCAACCCAATCCAGTCAGAACTATCAAAGATTCAGACCCTTCAGAATAAAGGTTTGGGTCACCCCACCAGGTAAAGTGCAATCGCCAGCTGAGAAGCTTGTTGAAGACAAAGGAAGTATACAAAGGAAAGCGAGCCGTTCCAGAAATGAGTATCTTAATTATAATAAGTATTTCTTCCCTATTTTGTTTTAAATACCTGTGTGTATATGTATATCTACATACACATATATATGTGTATATTAATAAAATACATTTGTCTCCTTTCTTCTCTTATTCCTTTATCATGTAGCATAAGATGTATTGATTTTATATCAATATTTAAGTGTTGTTAATTGTATACAATAGCATTTAAGTTATTTGATATCAGGAGAGAGTAAACATCAGTCAGGAGTTTACTTCCTTTCCTGGGGAAGGGGATTAGTGCATCTGGGGTTGTAGAGAGCATAGTCATCTTACGTTAGGTGGAATTACGACCTTAATATTGTCTTTATTTGGAGATTAGGTATGGTTTAAGATGATACGTATGGGTGGC
Source organism: Rhinopithecus bieti (assembly GCF_001698545.2). NCBI lineage: Eukaryota > Metazoa > Chordata > Mammalia > Primates > Cercopithecidae > Rhinopithecus > Rhinopithecus bieti. Next base: position 926,685 of record NW_016805834.1, read on the forward strand.
AAGTTGACAAGATTGAACTTTTGATGGTTAATTTTATGTATCAACTTGACTATTTTAAGGGATACTCAGACAGATGGTTAAGCATTGTATCTGGGTGTATCTGTAAGGCTGTTTCCAGAGGAGATTAGCCTTTGAATCAGTAGACTGAGTAAACAAGATCCCCTTTCACCAATGTGGGACAACATTCAATCCACTGAGGACTTGGGTAGAACAAAAAGGTGAAGGAAAGGCAAACTCTCCCTGTTTCAGCTGGGACATCGATCTTCTGTGATTAGAAATTGGAGCTGTGTGTGTCAGGTCTTTAGACTTTCTTTTTGACTCAGCAGCGCTTCCCCATTACCACAGGTTTTCAGGCCTTTGGCCTTAGACTGAATCATGTTATTGGCTTTCCTGCTGTCTTGTATGCAGATGGCATATCATGGAACTTCTTGGTCATAATAATTTTGTGAGCCAATTCCCATAATATAGCTATCCCCTCATATATATTTTTATTTGCTATATACCTTAACATCTCTTTCTATATATCTAGCAATTTAAAATATCTATCTATCTATCTATCTATCTATCTATCTATCTATCTATCTTCTAACCATCTCTCTATCTTTTTATCAATCCATTCTATTGCTACTGTATCTCTAGAGAACCCTGACTAACAGAAAGACATAAACATTCAGACCATAGGATATTTGTTCTCTAATTTATTTTCCTTTGTCCCCCAACCCCTATAGCTCTCAGAATACAGTAGTTGTCACAGTCAGTAAGTCAATAAAGCCTTTAATAATAATGACATTTTTGTAGCTATTTGATTTATTGAATTCTTGTACCTAATATATTGCAGAACAATGTGATATTATATACTATAATTATGTAAGATAATTCTAAGAATGCATGTAGCATTTTAAATGAATGGTCTGTATTATATTATAATGGAATCATGTGATGAATATAGCTTTACAGATAAAAATATTTATCTTTAAGCTACAACATTGCAAAATATACAATGTATATATATTTATAGGTAAACATTTAGAAGTTCTAAATTTTATTTTAAAATTATTTACATGCTCAGAAAAGCATGAATGTTTTGAAATTTATTGCCAGTCACTGTAAGAATTTATCACAAATAGATAAGAGTGTTCACTTTTCCATTAGGCAGTTATGATTTCAAGGGCTGGAGTAACTATGAGAAAATCACATCCAACTGATCTCAGGAATATAGAAACAAGCACATTACAGAGAGCTGAACTTCATTACAACTTGCATAATGCTCAAAGCTAACATTTCTCTTACATATTGCTGTGGTCAAAGTAATATAATAATCACATGAGTGGAAATCAAAAACAAAAAAAAAAATTTCCTCTTATCATGACTCAAAAATCACAGTTATTTTCTTTGTTATCCTAGAGTCTTTGTCCAAATGGTAATATAACTTTTCTTAAACTATGATTATTATTTATATAAGATGAACTTATGATAAATTTTATACTTTGCTTGTTCACATATTATATATTTGATATTTTTAAATATCCATTCAACACTCTATAAACTTTACTGGATACCTACTGTGTTCCATAAATCATTGTAAATGAGATAGTCACAGATTAATAAGTTATGTTCTTCGGTCTAGAAGTATCTACCTACAAGTAATAGGAAACTTGATATGTGAAAACATGCACATTGATAATAACAAAGCCTGTATTGTAATATGCATATTGTAAAGATGTTAAAAACTAGAGAATGATCAACTCTGCTACAATATTTATAATTATATAACTTTAAAGAATTATGTTTATGTTATTGAACACAAATAATAAATAAGAAAATAGCTTCTCTTCCTTTCAAAAAAACAAATTGTACATATTAAACATTAAAGTATTTAAGAAGTGGGTGACTTAAAACAAAGTTTGGGGTTGTTATGGGCTACATATTTGTGTCCCACCTAAAATCACACGTTGAAACCCTGCTCCCCAATATGATGGTATCAGTAGGTTGGCCTTTGGAAGCTAATTAGATTTAGATCAGATCATAAGGATGGGATTAGTGTCTTATAAGAAGAGAAAGCAAATAGAGCTTTCTCACTTCCTCTCTCTCTCTCTTTCTCTCTCTTTTTCTCTGTCTCTCTCTCTCTTGCTCTTGCTCTTTCTTTTCCTCTTTGCCATGTGAGGATATATCTGCAAAGCCAGGAAGAGGGTTCTTACCAGGAACCACACTGGCCACCACCTTGATTTTGACCTTCGTAATCTGCAGCACCGTGAGAAATAAATGTCTATTTTTTTTTAAGCCTTTCAGTTTCTGGTACTGTGTTATAGCATCCGGAGCCAACTAAGATCGGGGTTTAATAATGCAATACATTTGGGATGAATGTTTAACAATAGGTATTCATGTCCACAATGTGTAGTGGAATGCTGAGTATTCTTGAATCAGGAGAGTTAATTAAGATCTGCATACTGGTCACATACTGATCCAAGCCAGAGATAGTGGGAGAGACAGTCTGTTCAAGCAACTGATTAGAAGGGAGTAGCAAGAGTTAAAGTGTCACAGATCTGTGTCATGGGCTCCCCTTTGTTCCTTGGAAAAGAAAACTCCTATTCTTGTGTGCCTAGAAGCCGAGCTAGAAGACACTGATGAGGGCAGATCCAATGTCTGGCTGTCAAGGAAGCTGACAGGCATAAATGGGCTAGGTTCCCAACCATTCTCAACCCTGATGCAGAATTCCTGTCAAGCCAGAGAACAGGAGCAAGATACATTGACAGATATCATCAACCAGAAGGTTCAAACAATCCCCACAGGCCATAGTCTATCTGTCACAGCTCTTTAAGGGAAAGCAAAGATGGAACCAGCAGGTGCAGCAAATCTATTCCACTTTACTTATTAAGAGGTGCCCACATGGGCAAACAGGTGCCAAGAGATCTCTGAATTTATCCCAGCCAGAATAAGTATCCATCTGATTTTCTTCCCCAAGCTAACATATTTTATCTAAATGGTATTATATCAAAATCTCATTACCTGTAATGACATAAATTTAATATGTAAGAAATAGAAGGATTTTACTTTTTCAAGTCCAAGTTAAACTTAGTTTACATTTCAAACCATATAAAACACTTAAAATGTGGGAGAATAGACAATATTTGCTTAGTTATCAAAATATGACTTTTATTTTGTATTCTCTGAGTTTCACTTAAACAATGGGTTATAGAAAACAGCTTCAAGGAAAGGTTGATAAATGTCGATAACATGTTGGTATTTATTCTTTTGTATTCTAACTGGATTAAAGATTTATCCTTCCTTTCACTATCTTTCAGTACAGAACAATTTTCTTTTTTTTAGGTAAAACAAAGTGCTTAAAGTTAACAATGCAATAGATTTCATTATTTTTAAAAGAGAACAATAATTTCCTCCTACACTGTATTCTGAATCTGCGTTTCTTGTATATTGAATGAAATCTGTAAGCCTTAAATGCTTTAGATAAAAGGCTATGACCTGTTGTGATAATTCCACCAGCATATATTTAAAAGACAATTACAAAAAGCAAATATTAGAATAACTGTATTTTAGTTACCATTTATTTGTATCTTGATTTTCTTAAAATCTGATTGGCTTAATTGCAGGATAATATTCTCTTCAGATAACATTGTTCAACTTCTCTTCATGCATGGAGAAATAAATAACCTAACACCAAAGAACAGAATGATTTCATTTTCTTTTATGGGTATTCTTTTGTTTTTTTAATCCAATAGAATGCACACATACACACACACACGACACACACACACAAACATATATATATGCATGTATATGTAAATGCATCCCCCAACACACAAAATAAAAGAAGGAAAGAAGATGGATTTAGAATAAATAGAAAAGGGTTTTGATAGTTTCCTATTTCATGATGTTGAATACGTTTAAATAAAGCAAATACAATACCCTAGTCATTAGCTTTGATAAATGTGATACAGTACACCACATTTTGAACTTTCAATTGGTAGTTTATTTACTACTAAATACAATAGGTGTCAATTTAAACTCCACATCATTTAACTTATTAAAATAACTTTTGATATCTCTTCAGAACACCATTCCTCATCCTTTGCAATTTTCACATTTTTTTTTCTAGCAGGAAAAAGAAGTGGGAAAAAATTATTGGCAACAGTGTTTCACTGGTGGAAGGGAAAGAATATCACTTGCTTACAAGAAATAGGATATAATTTGAGAGTTTCTGCTTTTCACATTGTTGTTTTCAGTTATTCAATGTAGTTATTGAAGGTCTCAGTGTATAAGAAATTTGAAAGATAAAACTTATACATGTGCATTTAAACAGATCTCAATTTTATCCACATTTATTAATTATTAAATCTAATAATTTTGCATCTATAACCATACCTATACATCCATTGTTACATGTATTTATATATAATCTTCTGTAAGTCTTAACTCCCATTTTCTTTTATCATATACTGACAGATGTAAAATTAAACTGGTTGATAGCATATTTTCCATTACCAAATTCTGATCTACTCATTTTATATGAACTATTCAGATAGAAGAAAGGACTGAAGATAAATAACATGGTCTCACTTAAGTAAGAGCCTATGCCACTTAACAATGGCCTAGGAGCAGTAACTTCTTAATAAACAGATTATTTTTTTCATAATTTTGCATACTGTTTATTATGATGTGAAAAGTATGATTTCTGTAAAATTGAGGTGCTTTTCTAGGTCAATGTACATAAAGGAAAATTAGGTGGCAATAGAGTGGTTTCCTATGGTACAGCAGGTATTGGCATACAGACTCTGTTTCTCCAACCACTGAGATTAAGTTTCATACATCATACTTTGACTCCCCTAATACCTAAACACTTCAGTGTGGAAGAAAAAAAAGCAAAACATTCTATTCATAACAATAGTACACTTAGAAAAAAGCAAAATATATGTATATATACTGTTGATATAATATTATAGAATTCACTTTCCATATTCAGATTTTTACCAATAGTTTCAAGAATAATATTTTGAAACCAAGTTCCTGGTGCAAGATGTGGTTATGGTTTTTGCTTGATTATTGTTTCTAGACAAACTCAAAATTCACAGTAGGGAATTAAAAACAAGAAGCACATATAGAGTAATTTCTGTAACTATTTTTTGTTTTTGGCATCTATGATAAAATCCAAAATACGTACAATTCTAATCCACTGATACCTCCAATTATAATCCATGGCACATGGAACACAAGGTACAATCCTGGTTTTCGATATATGTATAAAACTATCTTTGTAAATGGTAAAAAAAATTAGCTTTATTATCTATCATGTGTTTATATAGCTGCTTAACGCCAGAATACACATAAAGTGTTTTGGAATTCCTAACAAATATGATTGTGAAAAACATGCCTATTAGAGTTAATGCTTACTTACGAATTTTCTTTGGCATAACGTTTAAGTACATTAACACACATATCTCCATTGTATAATTTTATATTTTAAAATTATCTCTGTATAACCTACAGCCCTATCTAGATATAAAATATTTTGTTCACCCAAAAAAATGCCTGCATTTCCCGTCTTAGTCAAACATCTTAGATGTGACCATATTAAAACATTTTCTCCACCATAGATTAATTTTACCTATTCTAAAAATCCATCTGAGTGAAAACATATGTTCTATTTTGTTTCCAGCTACTTCATACAATATAAAACCTTTTAGAATCATCCATTTTATTTCATGCTCCAGTGGTTTGTTTGTTCATTTTTATTACTGAGTAATATTCCAGTGGATGAATACCACACAATTAGCTATCCATTTTCCTGTGGATAGATAAGTTTGTAGTATTAAGTTTGTAAATATTATAATATTATAGGTAAAGTTGTTACAATTTTTATGATAAGTCTTTGTGATCTTTATTTCTTTTGTATAAAAATTTAGGAGAGTACTTGCTGAGTAATATGTTAGTTATATGCTTACTTTCAATAGAAATCTCTCAGCAGCAAAATAGGGAAGTTTCAATTGTGTCACATATTCACCGATTTTTGATGTCAGTCATTTTCATAATCACCATTCTAGTGTATGTGTAGTGGTACCTCATTATGGTTCTCATTTGCATTTTCCTGGTTTAATTTATGTTTATGTGATTATTGTTTATTCTTACTGTGAAAGGAACATAGAATTTTGGGGTCCACAAACCCTTAAGCTAAAGGGAAAAGTCAAGCTGGGAACTGGGTCATGTAAACCTGCCTCCCCTTTTGGCTTCTAAATAAGATGGCTACAGATGAAAAGCTACATGCCACTCCCTTATTTTGCCCACAAGGAAATTCCTAGTGAACTCCAAGATCTTTACCCTAAGGTGTTTCTGTTAAAATTTTGCCATAGCAATGTAAATTGGTAGCTTCTCATTACAGATGCAGTCACCGCCTGCCCACAAGACACAAATGCATATCTGACTGTTCTCCGGCCCAATTTTGTCTATGTTATCTTATGTACAAATGCAGATTCCTCGCGTTTTTCCTCTGCTTCGTTTGTCTATGTCATCTTCTGTTAAAAAAAAATAAAATAAAATGCCGATTCACCAAGCCACACAAAGGCATGAATAGCTATTTTTCCCTAACCCCTCTTAGAAGAAAAATTGTGTAGTTCTCAATATCCTGCCCTTTCCCCTTTAAATATGGAGCCCTCAAAATCATCTTTGGGGAAAAGAATAGATCTATCTCTCAGAACTTTGGCAAATAAACCTACTAAAATGATTGAGACTTGTCATTTTTCTCAATTGACATTATTTTCAGCAGTATATAGTCTTTTGATCATTTCCATATTAGATTTTTTTGGCATTTCATTATTGAATTGAAACGGATTGATTTTGTGTATCAGAAAAGGTCTTTGTTAGATATTCCTTTATAATGTTATTCTCTTAGTCTATACACCATTATTTTTGTAATAGTGTATTTTGAGGGCATTATATTTCATATTTATAAAGTTTAGCTTACCAATTTTGTCTTTTATGGATATTTCAAGGATCTTTGGCTGTCCCTACTTACTGACTTATTTTCATATATTTTCTTCTATAGAAGCTTTATATAAAGCTAGCTTTTACCTTACGGCCACAATTCACCTCAAACTAATTTTTATGTATGATATGAGATAGGGGTAGTGATTCATCTATTTTTCTTCTTGCCCCAATTGGATATTCAAATTTTCCAGCATCATTGGTTAAGATATTTTCATTTCCCCATTGAATTTCCCTGGCACTTTCTTTTTTAAGTGAAATTACCATATAAGTATGGATCCATTTCTGTTCTATCTCTGTTTATTTTATTGTGAACATACTTTCTTGATTACTGTAATTTTACTGTGTACTAGTTGTCCAGCTTTGTTGTTTTTCAAGACTATTTTATATCCATTGCATTTCTATAGAAATTTTAGAGTCGCTTTGTCCATATCTCTAAAAAAGCATCCTGGAATTGTGATTTGGATTATAGTGAATCTACAGATCATGTTGGAAAAAATGAGCATTTAAAGAATGTTGAATATTTTAATGGCAATTACATATGTATATTTTGAATTCTAGTTTCTCTCAGGAATACTTTTATCTTTTTTTTACGTAAATGATTTCAGTTTTCAATGGTGACATTTTGAATTTATTTTTTAAAGACTATTTCTAAGTATTTTTAACCATAGTTTTACGATTTTTAAAAAATGTAATTAATGTTAGAATGGAAAGAAAGTATTTGAAGTTTGGCCTCATATTGTGTGCCTTGCCAATCTCACTTATTAATTCTAGATGATCTTTGTATGTTTCCTTCTTTGTTTCTTTTTTTTTTCTTCGAGACGGAGTCTTGCTCTGTCTCCCAGGCTGGAGTGCAGTGGTGCGATCTCGGCTCACTGCAAGCTCCGCCTCCCGGGTTCACGCCATTCTTCTGCCTCACCCTCCCGATTAGCTGGGACTACAGGTGCCTGCCACCACACCTGGCTAATTTTTTGTATTTTTAGTAGAGACCGGGTTTCACCGTGTTAGCCAGGATGGGGTCTCAATCTCCTGACCTTGTGATCCACCCACCTTGGCCTTCCAAAGTGCTGGGATTACAGGCGTGAGCCACTGTGCCCGGCTAATCTTTGTATGTTTCTTAAGGTTTTTTGTTTGTTTGTTTGTTTTGAGACAGTCTCGCTGTGTCACCCAGGCTGGGGTGCAGTGGTGTGATCTTGGTTCACTGCAAGCTCCTCCTGCCGGGTTCACGCCATTCTCCTGCCTCAGCCTCCCAAGTAGTTGGGACTACTTGGGAGGAAATTCCTAGTGAGCTCCAAGATCTTTACCTTAAGGTGAGCCATCGCACCCGGCCCTGTTTCTTAAGGTTTTCTATGATTGTTGGCCTCATTTGCTCAATTGTTAAGTGGGAGCTAAATGATGAGAACACATGGACAAAGAGAGGGGAACAACACCCACACACGGGCCTACAAGAGGGTGGAAGGTGGGAGAAAGGAGAGAATCAGGAAAAACAACTAGTGGATACTACACTTAATACCTGGGTGATAAAATAATCTGTGCAACAGATCCCCATGACACAAGTTTACCTATGTAACAAACCTGTAATTGCACCCCTGAACCTAAAATAAAAGTTACGGCTTGTTGACTGGGCGCGGTGGCTCATGCCTGTAATCCCAGAACTTTGGGAGGCTGAGGTGGGCGGATCACGAGGTCAGGAGATCGAGACCATCCTGACTAACACGGTGAAACCCCATCTCTACTAAAAATACAAAAAATTAGTTAGGCATGGTGGCGGGCGCCTGTAATCCCAGCTGCTGGGGAGGCTGAGGCAGGAGAATGGCATGAACCCGGGAGGTGGAGCTTGCAGTGAGCAGAGATCCCGCCACTGCACTCCAGCCTGGGCAACAGAGGGAGACTCCGTCTCAAAGAAAAGAAGAAAGAAAGAAAGAAAGAAAGAAAGAAAGAAAGAAAGAAAGAAAGAAAGAAAGAAAGAGAGAGAGAGAGAGAGAGAGAGAGAGAAAGGAAGGAAGGAAGGAAGGAAGGAAGGAAGGAAAATGTACAATCCTACATCCCTCATGAAATCACATTTTATGCTGTTACAAAATATTACTGAATATTAAGTCATACTGATGTAAGATTTGAAAATTGGTCAGTATAATTTAACAGAATACCAAGATAAAAGACACATACATATTTTAGTAAATTCAGAAAGAACAAAATTAAACAGATGTTCGTGTTTTAAAACACGTGATCCACCCGTCTCGGCCTCCCAAAGTGCTGGGATTACAGTGTACATTTTTCTTGAAGTTCCCTTGCCATATTCGAATCAGGGTTAAATCATTCTCATCATAGAAGACAGTGATTGTTCACTTTTACTCCATATGTGGGAGTTTATGTAGAACTGCTGTTGTTTCATCATTAAATATTTGACAAAATTTACTAAAGAAACTTGGAGTTTTCTTTGCAGAAATAATTTGATGGTGAATTAAATTGAGTGAACACATACACAGCTGTGCAGATTTTCTATTTTATCTGTATGCAGTTTAACAAATTCTGTTATTTAAACAATTTTTTCATATTTTCCTAGTTGTCAAATCATTGGCATAAAGTTTTCATAATATTTCATTATTATCTGTTACAAAATCTAGAATGATATACCCTTTTTTATGCCTGACATTGCTAATTTATATTTCCTCTTTCTTTTTAAATTTGTTTTCACTAATGTTTTATCAAGTGTATTAATCTTTTCAGAGTACCAAAGTTTGACTTTATTTAGTTTTAAATATTAACTGATTTATAATTTAAAATTGTGTAGTGATAAGAAGACAAAGTATGTAATTTTGATTTTTTGAAAGTAATGTCACAAATTATTTTATGGCCTCAGAAATTGTATAATCAGGATATGATTACATTGAAACTTAATCAGTTTTTTTCTATTTTTTTTAATTACTGAAAGATGAGCTTAAAATCCCAATAATGGTTGTGGGCTTATCTAATTATCTCTTTAATTCTGTTAATTGTTGTGTCATATGTTTTGCAGTTGTGGTATTTGATGCATAGAGAAATTCTGAATGTTATGTCTTCCTCATGAACAGACAATTTTATCACTATGACATGTCCTTCTTTAACTCTCAAGTCTTTTATCTGATATTTATGGCCATACCAGCTTCCTAATTATTACTTTTTATTCACACTTTGACTCTCAATGTATGTGCCTCGACAATTAAACGTGTAGTTATTACATAATTTGTGGTGTAATTGGTTTTCATCCATTATTAAATGTTTCATCCATATTAAAATGTTTGCTTTTAAATTAGGCAATTTACCCTTTTTACATTTAGTTAATTGTTAATATGATTACACTTATGTATGCCATTATAAAATTTATTTTTTATTTATCAAATCTCTTTTGTTGATGTTTTTGTAGTTTTCTTTGTCTCACACTTCCTGCATCCTTTACGGAGGATATTTTAGGGTTTTGTTTGTTTGTTTGTTTACATAACAATTACATTTCTCCATTGCCTGTATTGTTATACTTCACCATTTTTAGTGACTGCCCTAGGATTAAAATATGCATCCTTAAGTTAAAACTGTCTACTTAGAGTTAACATTCACAATTTTATATGAATTTTATATGAAATTTGATATTAAACTATATAGTTTTATTTAGCATTATTGGTGTTTTCTTCTATAGATTATAACGACCCATGTTAAAAACGCTATAATATCTAGTAACTTATAATATTCTGTGATTTCATTCTTTCCTATAGATAAACGTTTTTATCTTGCGTGATTTTCTCTGAGGTTGACAAACTTCCTCTAGTATTTATTGTATGAGAGGTCTGCTGGCCAAGTATCCTATTTGTTTTGGATTGTTTAGAATTGGGATTTTTTTGTATTCAATTTTGAAGGACTTCTCCCTGCTCCACTAAAAAAATATGTAGTATATCATACTACATATTTGTGTCATTTATATTACTATTAAAATATATAGAATTCATTTTATCATACAACAGGACTTTTCAGATATAATTTCACTGACTTCTAATCAGCCTTGCTTTGTTGTGAAAGTCAGATATTCATATGTTTGCTCCATTGTATGTTATATGTGATTTTTCTCTGGCTGTTTCTGACATTTCTGTTAATATTTGTGTTGCAGTGGTTTAATTACACAATGTGTTCAGCTGTTGGTTTCTTTGACTACATCCTTCTTGATTTTTATTATGCCTTTAGTATCTGTATGTTTAGAGTTTTTATCAAATTTGGGATATTTATAGCCATTATTTTTTCAGCAATGTTCTCCATTCTTTCTGCCTTTTCTTATTCTTAAAGTGGAATTACATATGTGGTATACCTTTTGTTACATCCCGCAGGTCACCTTTTAAAATTTTTATTCTTCAGATTGGCTGATTTCCATTCAGACACCTCCACATTTTACTGACATTTACTTCTTTTGCTTATAATCTGTGTTTTAAATATATGTGTTTTATGTTAAATGTTGTCATTTTTTGTCCTAGAATTTCTGTTGGATTGTTTTATACAGATTCAGTTTGCCTGCTGAGAATCACAATCTGTTTATTCTTTAGGAAAAATTGATTTTGAGATCTTGAATGCCTTTATAATAACTTCTTTAAGGTCTTTCCCTAATTCAACATCAAAGATAATAGATAATTTGAGTTTCCTTTCTATTAACTTCATATGTTGAAGTCTCCAATGTGATGTTATTAGAAGGTGAGGGCTTTGGGATGTAATTATGTAATGAGAATGTAACACTCAAGAGTGGGATTAGTGCCCTTATTAAACAACAACAACAAAAAACCCCTAGCTCTTCTTTTCTTGCTTTTGCTCTCTTTTGCCCTTTTCTTCTCCCTCTTCCTCTTCTCCATGTGAGGATATAATTCAAAGATAGCCATGTTCAAATTAGGAACTGGGCCCTCACCAGACAAGAGATCTGTGCACAATTTAGTCTTTGACTTTTCAGCTTCTAGAACTGTTAGAAAGAAATTATTGTTTAAGCTTTAAGCCATGAATACCATATTCGTGTATAGCAGCCTGAAACTGAAAAAGGGACGTGGGTTATAGAATTAAATATACAATTCTTTAACCAACTGCAAGATTCTAGAAAAAAAAACAGAAAGTTATCTTTTACTTGACAACATGACAAAGTTTTTTTTTTTTTTTTTTTTTTTTTTTTTTTTGTATAGACAAAGAAAAACACTACCATAAAATGATAAATTAGTCCTCATCAAACTTAAGAACATTCCATTCTTCAAAAGACATTTTAAGAAAATAAATGGATAAGCCACAGAATGAAGGAGTAGCTATAACACATACATGAGAAAAATTTTATGGATTGTGTAAATAACTCCTACAACAACCCAATAAAAGTGTTAAGAGACTTGAACACCCACTTTACAAAAGAAGATATATGAATGGCAAATAAGCAAAGAAAAATTGTCAGTAGTATCACAACACACTGATTAAGTAGCTAACATTACAAAGACTGATAACAACAAATGTAGGTCAACAGATTTGGAACAATTATTACTTTCAAACATGTTAATGGAAGTCCATACCAGTCCAGTTACATAGAAGGGGTTGTTTGATGGTTTCTAATAAAGTGAAACATATTTCTACCCTATGATTTAACAATTCTTTTCAAGGTATTTTGCCTGAGAAATGTACCTATATGTTAAGAATGTTGTATTAGTTTGTTCTCACATTGCTATAAAGAAATACCCAAGACCGAGTAATTTATAAAGAAAAGATGTTTTTAACTGGCTCACGATTCCACAGGCTGTACAGGAAGCATAAAAACTTCTTCTCAGCTTCTGGAGAGGCTTCAGGAAACTTAAAATCTTGGCAGGAGGTAAAGGGGAAGCACGCACATTTTACGTGGCCAGAGCAGGACCAAGAGAGAGGTAGGAGGTGCTATGGGCTTTAAAAAAAATCAGATCTTGTGATAACTCACTCACTCCCTATCACGAGAATAGCACTGAGGGGATGGTGCTAACCATTCATGAGAATCCCACTCCCATGATCCAATATCTCCCACCAGGCCCCACCTCCAACACTGGGGATTACAATTTGATGTGAGATTTGGTTGGGGATAAGATACAAACCATACAAATCTGCCCCTGGCCTTTCCCAAATCTCATATCCTTCTCAATTTGCAAAATTCAATCATGCTTTCCCAACAGTCCCCCTGAGTCTTCACTCATTCCAGCATTAACTCAAAAGTCCACAGTTCAAGTCTCATCAGAGACAAGGCTAGTCCCTTCTGCCTATGAGCCTATAAAATCAAAAACAATTTAGTTACTTCCAAAATACAGTGGAGCTACAGGCACTGGGTAGATACTCCTGTTCCAAAAGGGAGAAATTGGCCAAAAGGAAAGCACTCCAGGACCCACGCAAGTCTGAAACCTAACAGGGCATTCATTGAATCTTAAAGCTCCCAAATGATATCCTTTGACTTCACATCCCACATCCAGGGCATGCTGGCATAAGGGGTGGACTTCTAAAGCCTTGGGCAGCTCCACCTCTGTGACTTTGCAGGATTCAGCCTCCATAGCTCCTCTCGTGGGCTGGAATTTAGTGCCTGTGGCTTTTCCAGATGCATGGTGCAAGTTGTCAGTGGATATACCATTCTGGGGTCTGGACGATGGTAGCCCTCTTCTCACAGCTCCACTAGACAGTGCCACAGTTGGGCCTCTGTGTGTGGGCTCCAACTCTATATTTCCTCTCCACACTCTCCTAGCAGTGGTTCTCCATGAGGGCTCCACCCCTGTAGTTGGTTTCTGGCTGGACATCCAGGCTTTACCATATATCCCCTGAAATCTAGGCAGAGGCTTCCAAGCCTCAACTCTTATATTCTGTGTACCTGCAGGTTTAGCACCATGTGAAAGCCATCAAGACTTGTGGCCTGCACCCTCTGATGTAGTGGCCTGAGCTATATCTGGGTCTCTTTGAGCTGAGGCTGGAGTCAGAGCAGCCAGAATGCTGACAGCTGTGCCCCTAGGATTCAGAGGGGCTTCTCTCCTGGGCCTTTGGGTCTGTCATGAGAGGAGCTGCTGCAGAGGTCTCTGAAATGCCTTCAAGTCCTCCCCATTGTCTTGGCTATTAACATTTAGCTCTTCACTACTTATATCAATTTATGTAGCCTGCTTGAATTCGTCCCCAGAAAATGGGTGTTTGTTTTCTACCACATGTCTGGGCTGCACATTTTTAAAACGTATTCTCTGCTTTCCTTGTAAATCTAAATTCCAGTTTTAAGTTATTTATTTGCTCAAACATATGATCAAAGATTGTTAGAAGCAGCCATATCGCATCTTAAACACTTTGCTGCTTTGAAATTTCTTCTGCCAGCTGTCCTAAATTATCACTCTCAAGTTCAAAGTTCCACACATTCCCTAGAGCAGGAGCACAATGCCACCAGTTTCTTTGCTAACGTATCACGAATTGACCTTTCCTCCGTTTCCCAATAAGCTCCTCATCTTCATCTGAGACTTCATTAGTCTGGGCTTTATTATTTATTATCCAGATCACTATTAGTATTCCAGTCACAATTCAAGCAGTGTAGAAATTTCCAAACTTTCCCTCATCTTCCTGTCTTCTTCTGAGCACTCTACAATCTTTCTGCTGTCAGAAGCATTCTAACCAAAGTGACTCCATCTTTTTTTTGAGACGGAGTCTCACTCTGTCGCCCAGGCTGGAGTGCAGTGGCCGGATCTCAGCTCACTGCAAGCTCCGCCTCCCGGGTTTACGCCATTCTCCTGCCTCAGCCTCCCGAGTAGCTGGGACTACAGGCGCCCACCACCCCACCCGGCTAGTTTTTTGTATTTTTTAGTAGAGACGGGGTTTCACCATGTTAGCCAGGATGGTCTCGATCTCCTGACCTCGTGATCCACCCGTCTCGGCCTCCCAAAGTGCTGGGATTACAGGCTTGAGTCACCAGGCCTGGCCAGTGACTCCATCTTGAGTGAGGGCAAGAAAAATGAGGCTGAGACTTGCTGGGCTGCCTTCTCAAAAAATTAGATATTCCTAGCCTCTAGATGTTTACTGTTAAGGGAACAGATTGGTAACATTTACTAAAAGACCCAGACTTGGGAGTGTCCTGGGATATCTTGAGAACAGAAGCATTTCTAATTTTGCTTTAAAGATAATAATATTGATTCTTGCAAAATACAGTTATTAAGAAAAGTAATCCTTTGTCACAAACCCTTGTATCAAAGCACATCTCCCTATGATCTGTTTTTATTTTATATACAAACAAGTTTTGTACCTAGGGTGGACGTGTCCTTCCTCTTACTTTCAGGAATGCCCTACTCTGTCTATGGAGTAGCTGTTCTTGTACCCCTTTACTTTTTAAATAAACTTGCTTTTGCTTTGTACTATGGACTTACCCTGAATTCTTTCTTGCACAAGATCAAAGAACCCTCTCTTGGGGTCTGGATCAGGACTCCTTTCCTGTAACATAACCTTTGCCCACTACCCAGTTCCAAAATTCCTTTCACATTTTTGGGTATCTTTACATAAATGTCCCAGTACTCAGTAGCAATTTTCTTTATTAGTCCATTCTTGCATTGCTATAAAGAAATACCTGGCCTGGCACAGTGGCTCATGCCTGTAATCCCAGCCCTTTGGGAAGCCAAGGCAGCCAGATCACCTGAGGTTAGGAGTTCGAGACCAGCCTGGCCAATATGGTGAAACGTCATCTATACTACAAATACAGAAATTAGCTGGATGTGGTGGTGCGTGCCTGTAGTCTTGGCTACTCGGGAGGCTGAGGCAGGAGAATCGCTTGAACCCAGGAGACAGAGGCTGCAGTGAGCCGAGATTGTATCACTGCACTCCAGCCTGGGCGACAGAGCAAGATCCTGTCTCAAAAACAAAACAAAACAAACAAACAAAAAAAGAAATACCTGAGACTGGGATAAACAAAGGGAGTCAGATTGGCTTACAGTTCTTCAGGTATAGCAGCTTCTACTTGGCTTCTGGGGAGGCCTCAGGAAACTTTTAATCGTGGCAGGCTGTGAAGGGGAAGCAGGTGAAAGTGAAGCAGGCACATCTTCACTCACTAGTACTGAGAGGATGGCGCTAAACCATTCATGAGGACATGTCCACCATGATCCCATCACCTCCCACCAGGCCCTACCTCCAATACTGGTAGATTATAATTCAACATGAGATTTGGATGGGGACACAGATCCAAACCATATCAAATATTCCTGGCAGTCTTATTTATAATAATCAAAGAGTTGAACAAATCAAATAGTCATCATCACAGAAATAGGAAAACAACTTGTAGTGTAGTTACACATAAGAATACTATTTAGCAGTACAACTAGAATGTATTATTGATATATGCAACAATGCAAATAATATCTGAAAATATATCAAGGCATCTGCAGGCATAAAATGGTACATTTTTATTCCATTTACATGATATCCAAAAACAAATATAAATCTATCATGACAATAATTAGAAAATGTTCTCTCTTGAGTGGGGAGGAGAAGGGATTAAATACAAAAGGAATCATGGAGTCTATTTGGAGTAATTGAAATATCCTTTTTCTTGAGAGTTGTTTAGAGTAATGTGTATGTAAAGTTGTCAAAACTCATGGAATGTAACACATGTGACCTGTGAATTTTATTGTATATTAAATATACCTTAACAAAAAAGAAGTAAAAATATATAAATGTACACCATGATTTGCTACACAAAATCTAGAAAGTCTGTATAAAACTTGAAATGGAATAGTACCATTAAAAGTACTGAGAGCATTTCATCTGAATGTCTTTCAAAAAGTAAATAACACTATTGCCATGTCTTTGCCAGAATGAGTATCTTTTGACAATATCTAGTTATTCAGTCATTGACTACAGATACCATGATTTATAACATTGGTTAATTGATCAACACTCTCCTATTTTGTTTGTTATTTTTTCTCTTTTCTCTGTTTTGGCATTTCTATGGCATTTTAAAAGAGATTTTATCCTACGGGTTTTTGAAATATATTTTGTAATTTGAATGAGGCAGATTATGTCGATTCCTTATCAGCTGCATATTTACTCAATTAAGGGTATGAAGAGAACTGAGTAAAATGTATGCCTGTTAGTGTATATACTCATGGGGGTTGTGTGTGTGTGTGTGTGTGTGTGTGTGTGTGTGTATGTGTGTGTTATAGATATGCGTAGGCAAGTAAAGAAGACTGATATTAAGGACACCTTTATTTCTTTATGTAAGCTCTGTTCAGCAATTTAGGAAGATAAATAAACATAAAACCATAAATCTTACTTATTGTTTACTTCCATTCTTGGCTCTCCTGAGAAGACAGCAGGTAGTACGCTATTAAGGAAGAGAACTATTAAATCAAACAGAATTTTAAATAAATGAGAGATGATCTGATTTTGATGCAGAAAATCAATGAGCCTGGCAATTGGCACATTAGTTATGTTTTCACAAAAGTTAGAGATTATAACAGATATTTCTAATATTACTGAGCAGTATTATTACGTGTGCTGTGAATTTTTGTTGGCAGTATAATTCCTTGCAGTGACAATTTTTCAAAGAATTAATCCATATTATAAATGGATTACTTTGAAAATTAACTAGAAAATGATATTTTTTGCTATATTTATTCTCATCTGAATGTTCATGAAGTGGAGAAGGCATATAATTTATATTAAAGAATGAAGTGTGAGGTTTTAAAGATTGACCACAGTTTTCAGAACCCCTGCTCTTCTCTTTCTCATTTAGGAAACAGCTCAAGGGAAGAATTCATGAGGTTTTCTACAGAAAAAGCCTGCCAAGTCTAAGTTCTGTTTTTGTGACAGCTGAATAAACATGTGGTAATTTGCTTGTGCCTGTCACCATCCTTTTACATTTTTTATGCTTCCTTTAGCTGTTTGATTTATCTCTACAATCACAGAGATTCTTTATGAGAATGTTTATTGACTGGAGTGGTACCTATTCATGGGCACAGTTGCTGATAAACTGTGAAGCTCACCAGTGTATTCTATCCTAGTGCTGCTGATGGTCCACAAATGCAGTTAGTTTTGAGTAGGAGGAATAGGAGAGGTGATACACATGTCTTTCTCTCAACAAAGTCAGCAGTCAGATGGCAAGGACCCAAATTGAATTTTTCTAGAAGGCTGATCCAGAATGTTCCTTCAGTGTCTCATTATGCTTTATGCTTCCTGACACTGGCAGGAGGCTCAAGGTTCAGGTTTAATAAATTAACAGCACTGATCTTGGTTCTTTAGCATTGTTCTAGGGACAGTGAAAAATAATTAAATTTTCCACGTGGAAGCATCTTAGCAAACCCCTCATGAGTCAATCTCTCGCTTGCTTTACAAATAAGAAAACGGAATCCTCTAAAAGAGACAAATTTGAAAAAGCAATTTTATGAATCAGAAATAGTGTATAATTAATCATATCTAGTAGCTTGGTTATTTCAAAATGTAACTATCAATAATCATTAAATATTCACTTTTAAATCATACGTGTACCCACTTTAAAAAATAATCAACACGTTTATTTTTTATGGATTTAGACCAAAGGAGATTACTCTGTTAATGGCTAATTGATAGTCAATATTTTGAATAAACCTTGATTTTCAGACATCATAATTTTATTAATTAGTTTAAAATGCTAACAAAATATAACTATATTTATTGGCTTATTAGGGCTATCATCACAAAATACCACAATCTATTTGACTTAAGCAACAGAACTTTATTTATTTTTAAGTTCAGAAGTTTAGAAGTTTAAGGTCAAAGTGTCAGCAGGGCTAGTTTCCTTTGACTCCTCTCTTTGTGGCTTGTAGATGGTCTCCTTCTTGCTGTATCCTCACATGATATTTCCTTTTCGTTCACACCCCCAAGACGTGTCTTTTCATGTCCAAATTTCCTCTTCTTAGAAAGACACCAGTTGTATTAGCTTAAAGCCAAACTTAACACTTTTATTTTGACGTAATTACGTCTGTAAATAACTTATCAGTCACATTCTGAGGTGACTTATAGATTTGAATAAGTAGATATTGTCAAAAGAAAATCTGAATATAATTCACCAACATATGATTTTTCAGAGGGATGCAATGTAGCCCACGACACTATATTTATTTAGAAACTAGTAGGGGAAAGATAGAAACAGAAAGTGGATGCTCATATTACATGTCTGAGAAAAAAACCCAGATAAACATGCTTGGAGGTGAGAGGCATCATTATTGGATAAAATTTCAATGTCCTTCTTTTCAACAGTGTAGAGGGAGAAGTTGTTTTGGAGGGGGAACTCTCTTGCACCATTTAATTCCAGGAATGAGAGAAGACAGAGCTAAACAAAGAATCTCACAGAAAGCTACCATTTCAGGAAGCAGTGGGAGAGGACCAAAGAGATTTCATTTTTTTTTTTTTTTTTTCCTTCCTAGAGGGAGTCTTCCTCTGTCGCCCGGGCTGGAGTGCAGTGGCGGATCTCTGCTCACTGCAAGCTCCGCCTCCCGGGTTCACGCCATTCTCCTGCCTCAGCCTCCCGAGTAGCTGGGACTACAGGCGCCTGCCACCATGCCCGGCTAATTTTTGTATTTTTAGTAGAGACGGGGTTTCACCGTGTTAGCCAGGATGGTCTTGATCTCCTGACCTCGTGATCTGACCCCCTCGGCCTCCCAAAGTGCTGGGAGCCACTGTGCCCAGTCCGAGACTTCATTTTTAAAAAGCCCACAGTGTGTGATGTTCCGCACCCTGTGTCCAAAAGGGATAGCATTAGAAGACATACCTAATGTAAATGACGACTTGAGTTAATGGGTGCAGCACACCAACATGGCACATGTATACATATGTAACAAACCTGCACGTTGTGCACATATACCCTAGAACTTAAAGTATAATAATAAAAAAATAAATAAAATTTACATACAAATTCAAAAGATCTAGAATGGCCAAAACAATTTTGTACAAAATAAAACCAGTGGAGAATTAAAAAGAAACAAACAAACAAAGAAACCTCCCACAATGGTCTCTTCTCCTTGGGTGGACAGAAGTAAACCCAAAACACACAGAAGTCAGCACAATGAAACTTTAGCCCTTTTGAACCTGGGATTTTTTTTTTTTTCTTTTTTCTTCTTCTTCTTCTTTTCTTTTTTCTTTTTTTTTTTTTTTCTCGCTTTGTCACCAGGCTGGAGTACAAGTGACGTGATCTTGGCTCACTCACTGCAACCTCTGCCTCCCAGGTTCAAGCGATTCTCTTGCCTCGGCCTCCCAAGTAGCTGGGACTACAGGAGGATACCACCATGCCCAGCTAATGTGTGTGTTTTTTATTAGAGAAAGGTTTTCACCATATTGATCAGGATGGTCTCAATCTCCTGACCTCGTGATCTGCCCACTTCAGCCTTCCAAAGTGCTGGGATTACAGGCGTGAACCACCGCGCCCCAACGCCTCAAAGATTTTTAGCAACGCTATGATTGTAAGCTGTAGGTTATAAGATTTTTTTTAAAAAAAGTAGGAACAGAAATGTCAAACAGCAGATGGAAAATATTCATTGCCAGATTTTTACCTGAGGATGAATGAAGTTGATTTTATAGAGTAAGACCATAGAAAACACAGCAATAGAAGAAGGTGGTGGGCAGAACTCAAGAAAATTTTTTTAAAAATCAAAATCATCAGAGAATAAAAAATAAAATATGAAGTCAGACACAGCTAAAAACACAGCAAACGAACTAGAGAAGAGAAATGAGAGAAGCAGACGAAAGAAAATAGTCACACATGTATTTTTAAGAAATGTTGACAAGGGAAAAAAAATCAACCATATGAGTCGCCAGTGTCGTTGGTTTAGAAAATCAATAGCAATATCATGGGAAGAAGACATATTTAAAATTATAATTGAACAGATTTTTCCTGACTTGAGCAAATACTTTGAATTTTCATACTGACATTATACTTATTTCTTAGGCAAATTGGGCCAAGAATATTGAAAGCAGAGATACAGACCCACTTAAAATTATTGCAGATAATAAATAACAAAAGGTCCTTTGGGGAATTGTTTTTAAAAAGTCAAGTCAAATATTACATGAAGATTTAAGTGTGGAAAAATTGGGCTGACATCAGACTTCTCCAAGGAAAAGTCAATAAATTGTCTGTGAAGCTTATAAGAAACTTCTGTATGTTTCAAGAATTTCACACTCAACTAAAGTATGTTTTGAATTGTCAAAGTAGTAGGCAAACAATTCTGAATATGCAAACCTTAGAAAACACTGTTTCCCTGAGGTCTTCTGGTAAAATCTGTCCCTAGAGGACAAGCTTGAGCAAACAGAAGAAATACGGAGGGAAAAATAACAAAAAGACTAGAAAAGAGCATCAAATACAGTTTTTTTTTTTTTTTTTTTTTTTTTTTTTTGGGAAAAAAAAAAAG